>NW_006209032.1:137313-140132 GCF_000334495.1 Tupaia belangeri chinensis | reverse complement strand
TGATGATGGGGCTAGGGGACCACCCTGCCATCCTTTCTCCCCTGGCCCCACTGCCAGGAGTGAGGGCCCAGCCTGGCCTCTGGCCTCTCGGAGAGGTAGGGAAGGGAGAGCCCAGGCTGCAGAGCCCCCACCCCCCACTGCACTAGCCCAGGCCCAGCCTCCTCTGCCCACCCCCTCCGGCCACATCCCAAATCCCCAATCCCAGCAGCAGACCTCCGTGTTTGCCTGTTGCCATGGTAATAGGATGCACCTTTCTGTTGCTATGGCAACCAGCCAGGGGTTTTTAAAATTCAGTTGAGGTAATTTCCACCCCTCAATCCTCATCTTCAGACACCTCGTTTCTTCTCTTTTCTTCTCTGAAGCTTAGAAGATGTGGGGGGAGCCTGTAGCTACCAACCAGAGGCAGAGGGTCTGCCAGGCTGGTGGAAGACCGGGGCCTCGATTCCTCTCTGACTCCTTCCCCGAGACCAGACCCTGGAGGGAGGACAGTCCCCCATCCCCTCCCCAAGGCTGTGACGACACCGGGAAGACCAGGGCAGGGCGCAGCCTGTGTGCTGTGGGCCCGCAGGAGTGGGGACAGTCCCCAGGGCTCTCCTAGGATGTCAGGACACCAGACCCTAGGACAGCAGGGCACAGATGTTGTTTATGCCTGTCGTGATGCTAAGGAGCTTAGCTCCGTGGAACCCTGGGCTGGCTGGGCTTGGGCAGAGGGCGTCTGAGAGGAAGGGTGGGGGAGGGGTGCGGTGCTGACCCCACCCCTGCCCTGCCCCACCGCAGCCTGGCTCCTGGGCACCAGCTCCAGTAAGCCCAGCCACTGGGAGTTCTTTGAGTCTGGGGCAGTGTCCCCTCCCTGCCACCTGCTTCTGGCTGAGTGAAGAGGAGTTGACCGCCCGGAACGGACAGGTAGATGACGCCCCCCTTCCCTAGCCCTGCTGAGAAGACTGAGTCTAGGGCGAGGGCCGAGCCCCAGCACTGCCCACTTTACACCTTAGCGACAACGCTCTCACGGTGACGTCTCTAGAGCTAGAGAAGCGCTTCCCAGGAGGGAGGAGACCAGAAGGGCCTTGCAGCCCGGCATCCTCTGTTGGTCAGTTGGCTAGAGGGTCCTGACCATCTCGTCCCTCGGGATGACCGTGGAACATCCCTGTAGCTCCAGCAACCTCAGGCTGGCTTCCCCAAGTCAGGGACTGCAGGGCCATCAGCAGGGTGCTGGAGCAAGAGGGAAGTGGCTTCTAGCCTCCCCAGTGGCGAGTGTCCAGCACAAGGGGCCGAGAAGCTGTAGCAACAGCCCTGGAGCCAGCTGACCTGGGGGACTATAGTGGATCCCTGGGCTGAGGCCCTGCCCGCTCTCCCAGGGAGGTCCCATGTTCCACAGGGCTCCTTGGGGTGAGCATTGACCTCCCTGTCTCTCCTGTTAGAGCAGCCCCAGCCCCCAGTCGGTCTACCTGGAGGAGGGGTACCTGCAGCCCCGCCCACGGAGGCCCCTAGCGCCTGGTCTGCACCCCTGCGTGCAGGACAGTACAATCCGCTCTGACACTTTCATGAGCTGTTACTCCCCCCAGCCCTGTAGGCGCCACTGGCCCAGACGAAGCCACATGGTTCTCCATGGCAGGCACCCTTGATTCCGTTTGTCTTCCTACCAGCTGGGGGAGAAGGGCGAGGTGGGTTAGCCCAGGACCTCTGTTAAGGAGATGGTGGGCCCGGGAGGGATGAGGATGGGGGGGTCTTATCACCACAATCCACCCGGCCTCTCCCCACTGCTCCCAGCCTGCCGCTCCTCCCAGGCTTCCAGACAGAGAAGTCCCAGAAGTCCCAGGCTCTGCTGGGGAGGAGGGAGCCTGGCCTCAGACCTGGTAAGACTGGGGCCGGCCCTGATGGGGAAACCCGGTCCCCAGCCTTGTTTCCATGCCCTGCTGGCAGGCAGCAAGGTGAGCAGAGGGGGTGCTTATCTCCCAAGCACCTCCTCTTTACAACCACGATCTGGTTCCCCAAGGCCAGGTCCCTCTCCCCAAAGAGCTCCAGCACCAGCACCTGACTGTGAAGCTCCCCCCAGCCCCAGCAGGGCCTCCGCCTCAACCCATGGCTGCAGTCTGAAATCTGAGACCCCACTCAGTGTGACCTGGCCTTGCTTGGCATCAGCTGAACCAGTGTCCAGCCAGACAGAGCCTCAACGAGGTCCGCTGGCCCTGCAGGCTGGGCAGCCCTGGGACTCCCACCGAGCTGAATGAGGATTGCACGTGAGAAAGGGGCCGCTCTGGGCGGGGCCAGTGTGGTGGGGAGGAGGCTGCTCCAGCCAGGTCTCCTGATGGCTTAGATTCTGGCACCTCCTCTCTGGGGTCAGAGCCAGAACCTGCCCCATGTCCCATGTAGACTGGTCCTGCAGGAGTCTCAGACTCCACTGATGGGACCTCGGACCATCCTGAACATCTCCTGGAAAGGGTCCTGGGTCTCCAGGACCAAGCTCTCAGGACCTCCTGGGGGAGGGACTCTCAAAAGAGAAGCTGAGGGACCCGCAAGTGGTATAGTGGCTGAGGCACTAGACTCTCACATGACCCACCATGGTTCAAGTCCCGGACCTGACAGCTTGAAAATCAGGCTGGGCGTGTGTGTGAGTCCAAAATCCCAGGAGGAGAATGGAGGAGAAGGGATTGCAGCATGACCATCCCCCCGGAGGGCACGTTCTCACTGTCCCTCTCTCTGTTTCTGTCTCTCTCCAGCCAGTGGTGTGGGGGCGCAGCACCTCTGTGTGATACTGGAGCCACGTGGGAGCCCTGGGCTCGGATTCCGGGTTCATCTGAGCACACTGGAGACCACTGCGA
>NW_006209032.1:125625-136654 GCF_000334495.1 Tupaia belangeri chinensis | reverse complement strand
CCCGGTAGGCGCCACTGGCCCAGACGAAGCCACATGGTTCTCCATGGCAGGCACCCTTGATTCCGTTTGTCTTCCTACCAGCTGGGGGAGAAGGGCGAGGTGGGTTAGCCCAGGACCTCTGTTAAGGAGATGGTGGGCCCGGGAGGGATGAGGATGGGGGGGTCTTATCACCACAATCCACCCGGCCTCTCCCCACTGCTCCCAGCCTGCCGCTCCTCCCAGGCTTCCAGACAGAGAAGTCCCAGAAGTCCCAGGCTCTGCTGGGGAGGAGGGAGCCTGGCCTCAGACCTGGTAAGACTGGGGCCGGCCCTGATGGGGAAACCCGGTCCCCAGCCTTGTTTCCATGCCCTGCTGGCAGGCAGCAAGGTGAGCAGAGGGGGTGCTTATCTCCCAAGCACCTCCTCTTTACAACCACGATCTGGTTCCCCAAGGCCAGGTCCCTCTCCCCAAAGAGCTCCAGCACCAGCACCTGACTGTGAAGCTCCCCCCAGCCCCAGCAGGGCCTCCGCCTCAACCCATGGCTGCAGTCTGAAATCTGAGACCCCACTCAGTGTGACCTGGCCTTGCTTGGCATCAGCTGAACCAGTGTCCAGCCAGACAGAGCCTCAACGAGGTCCGCTGGCCCTGCAGGCTGGGCAGCCCTGGGACTCCCACCGAGCTGAATGAGGATTGCACGTGAGAAAGGGGCCGCTCTGGGCGGGGCCAGTGTGGTGGGGAGGAGGCTGCTCCAGCCAGGTCTCCTGATGGCTTAGATTCTGGCACCTCCTCTCTGGGGTCAGAGCCAGAACCTGCCCCATGTCCCATGTAGACTGGTCCTGCAGGAGTCTCAGACTCCACTGATGGGACCTCGGACCATCCTGATCCTGTCCTGGAAAGGGTCCTGGGTCTCCAAGACCAAGCTCTCAGGACCTCCTGGGGGAGGGACTCTCAAAAGAGAAGCTGAGGGCAAGTGGTATAGTGGCTGAGGCACTAGACTCTCACATGACCCACCATGGTTCAAGTCCCGGACCTGACAGCTTGAAAATCAGGCTGGGCGTGTGTGTGAGTCCAAAATCCCAGGAGGAGAATGGAGGAGAAGGGATTGCAGCATGACCATCCCCCCGGAGGGCACGTTCTCACTGTCCCTCTCTCTGTTTCTGTCTCTCTCCAGCCAGTGGTGTGGGGGCGCAGCACCTCTGTGTGATACTGGAGCCACGTGGGAGCCCTGGGCTCGGATTCCGGGTTCATCTGAGCACACTGGAGACCACTGCGATCTCAGCAGGTGCGCAGGCTGCGGGAGGATGACACGTGGCAGTGGCGTGTCCTTGTCAAGGAGGGACATCCCCCCGTTAATAAAGTTTAAAGAGAGAGAGAGACGACCCCATGGTTTAGTGATTGAGGGAGCCAGATCCCACATGGTTGACTGCGCGGTTTGAATCCTGGCACTGGCAGCTTAAAAAACACACGGGGTATGTTCGCGTGTGCTCTGGATCCCAACAGGAGAGATGGAGAAAGGATTGCAAGGTGACCGTGCCCTGCTGGGCCGCACCTTCTCCCTCCCCTTCTCTGTCTCTCCCTGGCACGCACACGTGCCCTCTGGCACCTAACAAACAAGATCTAGAGAGAGAGAAGCTGAGGAAAGGCCAGAGATCCAGGACATGCACCTTGTCCCCTGGGGAGGTGCCTGCTGGCCAGGAGGTGAGTATCCTGACTTTAGAGCCAGAAGTCCTCGAAGCTTTGCTTTGGAGAGGGCAGAGACGTATCTGTAAAGAGCTGTCTGCACAGCCCTGGGGAGCTGGGCAGGGCGGGGGGCGGTGCTGGCACTGCGTGGCGGGGGAGGGGCGCTGGGATGGCATATGGACCCCGGCTGCCAAGGCAGGGCTCTCACCCAGGACTAGGAGGTGGGAAGGCCTGCTGCTGGGCGAGAGGGCGCAGCTGCCCCTGCCTGCAGCTGAGGCTTTGAGGGTGACGCTCTGACTACCTGTGGCCGCACTAGGTGTCATTGCCAAGGAGCTACTTAGGCCACCCTGGCCTAGGCCCAGAGCTGGCAGTGAGGCGGGCCCTGGGCAGCCATCGAGGTAGGTCCCCAGTGCTATCAGGCCAGGCCCTCCTTGTCCACCTGCCATCTGATACTGCCCCACCCCCGCCCACAGGAAGCTGGCCAACCTCAGCAGCCCACCCTGGCTTCTGGTTCCCAGGGCCCGCTGGGGCCAGAAGGGTGCACCTTTTCCCTCCGTCCCAGTCCTGTCTTCCAGGGAGATTTGAGTTTCCTGCAGGCCGAGGCCAAGCTGGTTGCTGCCCACCCCAGGGTGGGGGAAAGGGAGGGACACAGGCTGTCTGTGCCAGGCAGTGAGGAAATTCTCTCCAAAGCCTCGGAAATGCACTTGTACCCGTGGTCCTCACTCTGGCAGGTAACCAAGCTGTTACCCAGTGCTGCCAGCACCTGGGGACCAAGTGAGGCTGAGCTCGATGGGGCAAAGCTCCTTCCTCAGGGAAAGGAGGACAAAGCAGGCACAGGGAGGCCCGGCCTGTGCCAGGGCCACAGCAGATGCGAGGTACCGGGGAGGAGGGATAAGGGGGCCTATTATTATTATTTTTAAATTTGGTATAGCGGGGCTGACAGGTGGTTAAAGGCTTTAGACTCCCACGTAGCCCACCGGTTCAAGTCCTGGACCTGGTGGCTTGTTTTCTCACTTTCCCTTTCTTTCTCTGTCTGATCAAACTGGAAAATAATAACAATAATAATAAATAAAGTTAAATAAAATAATTATTTTTTAAAAATTGCTATAGCGTGTATACACTTGCTCGCTGGAGAGAGAGGGACAGAGAGGGACAGTGAGAAGTCACACAGCAGTTCCTTCTCCTCCATTCTCCGCTCAGGATTTTAGGGAAGCACGCACATACACCCGGTGTGGTTTTCTTTTCTTTTCTTTATTTTTTTTGGAGAGGTTTTTGCTATAGGGTGCGTGCGCTTGCCAGACAGATAGAGACAGAGAAACAGAAAGCGAGAAATCACCCCCAGGGGGGGTGGCCATGCCACAATCCCTTCTCTAGGGATCTTGGGCACGCACGCACACGTGCCTGGCATGAGTTTTAAGTCACTGGGTCCAGGATGAGAACCACGGTCGACTACGTGGGAGTCCAGTGACATAGCCATTATGCTAACTGCTGGTCCCCACCCGGTGTAGTTTTCAAATTACCAGGTCCAGGCTTGAACCGCGCAATTGGTCCCATGGAATCTAGCTGCCTGGCTGGTCTAGGGGCCTCTTTGAGAAGTCCTGGAGCTGAGCAGACAGGCCTGGGGTCTCCAGCCTGCAGCCCAGAGAGGAGGCTGCACAGGACCAGGAGGAGCCCCGCATGCCGGCGCTATCTCCACAGGTTCTGTGGCCAGGACAGCTGGTCTCAGGGGAGAGGCGCTGGGGCACCCCCACAGCAGGAGGCCTGAGACGTGGAGCCTGGACAAGGCAGGGCAGGCACGGGGTTGGTGCTTGTCAGTGACCTGCAGGGACCAGCTCAGCTCTCACCAGCAGCTGCTCCACTGATCCGACAGACTGAGAGCTCAACCCCGGCGCAGAAGTGGTCAAGGACACCTAGGCCAGCAACAATGGGGGAGCAGCTGTGGGGTTCTGTCCCCTCTCCTTGGCTGTACTCGCCCCTGTTCCTTCCCAGCAGGTGCACACGGCTATGGCTGTAGCAGACACCCCATTCCCAGCCACTAGTTTCTCTTTCCCCAGGACCTGCCAGGGTGACCCCAGGGGTACTGACCTCTGCACAGGTGACAGCTGGCCTCTTTCCTGGGGTCGGCCTTGTGTGGAGTCCAGGCTGCCTGAACTGGGCACCGACGTCGGAGCCAGAGCTGTGCGATGACCCCACAGACCCCTCACCTCTTGGCCTCGTGGCCAACCTTCCCCCCCCCCGCCCCCCCAAAAAAAGCCACTGTCTCCTCTTCCACAGCGGACAGCCTCCACACCCCTCCAGGAAGACTGCTCCCAGGCCCAGCCATTCCAACCACACAGATGGAGCCAGGCTGTCCCCCCCCAGTGCCCCGTGCCCCCATGCCAGGACAGGCTGGCACGCAGAGGCGCTTGCTCAGTAAATATCATCACCCCCACGGTGACTCTTCGGGTGGTGCTCCCCCCCCAGCCAGGGGGTCCCCGCCCCAGCCCACCTGCCCGTTCTGACCCCCTTCATGTCAGGACTGGCCTGGACAGCAGTATGACCGGGGCAGCCTGCCGGCCCCGAGGTCTCATCTGGGAAACCGGGCTGTGGGGCTGCCAAGACCCGGGCTTCTGGAGGGAGCGGGTGACCCTTCAATGCCTCTCCCTCGCGACCCCCTCAGTGCTCTCTGTCCCGAGGCTTTCAGACAGGGCAGGGCTTGGGGCCACAGGGTCCTGCGTGCCTGTAAGACTGTGTGGGGCTCCCCCAGAACATGAGGACACAGGGGTCCCCGCCCGGCTGCCCATACCCTTGCTGGGGGGCCTGGGACAGTGGGAAGTGTGAGCGTGCCGGCCCCTCCCTCTGGTGCCGAGAGAAGCTCGCCCCTCCAAGTTCATTTCCCATTTCCTGCCGGCAGGGGCTCCCCCTGACAGGCATCCTCTCTCACCTCCCAATCACCGCTTCCTCCGCCCCTTCCCCCAGTCAGAACTTGTCCCCGTCCCGCAGAGAGCCTTCCTCTCCGCTCCCCCTTCCAGCCGCCCACCCTGTCCTCTCCCCTCTGCCCTTCGAGGAGCCCCCACCCCATTCTGAAATATCCCGCCCTCTGGGTCCTCCCCCAACCTGGGGTTCAGGGTCCCGAGCCCCCACCCCCAGCGAACTTGGCTCCTTTCAGCTCCCTCCCTCGCGGGCAGAGGCAGGGCGTTCAAGTCCATTTAATCTTGGCAGAATGCAATTTCCTGCTTCAGGGAGCTGGCGGGTTTAGAGTCTTAATGAGGGGGGAGGGGGAGGCAGGGAAGGAGAGGCAGAGACGGGGCTGGGGGTGGAGACGGAGTCCCAGAGTCCTGGCGTCCCAAGACGGGTGGTCGAGGAAGCCTCAGGGGTGGGTGTGTCGGGGTTGCCCCAGGGATCTTCGAGATCACACTGGGGCAGCTCTTTGGCTTCGTCCCCACTGGTAGGTCAGGGGCCTGAGCGCAAACCTCCCCACCCCCGGCCGGGCACCCCCAGGTAGGTGGGATAGGAAGGGGGGAAGGGAGTGGCCCAAAGTGGCCCACTGTCAGCAAAACGGGGGAGGCTCAGGGAAGGGGACTTGTGTGATAGGGGTGCGCAGGGGGGGTACAGTCTGAGTGTGCAGATGGAGAAGGGTCCCTGGGGGTCCCGGGTCCCTCTCTGTGGTGGACTGCACACTTCCGGCGGGAATGTGGCTGGCAGGTCCAGACCCCCCCTGTGGAGCGGGCAGTGGGCTGGAATTTCAGCCCAGAATGGGATGCTTATCTCTACCTGCCACCAAGGAGGCAGTGAGACCAGAGACAAAGGGCCTCTGAGCTGCTGGAAGCCCCGCACCTGGTGGGGGCAGGGTAGCCAGGAGCCCCTGCTTGACACCCGGAACACGCTGGCCCCTGGGGGGACCCAGGGGGGTGCTGTCCTGCCACCTCATCGCCCCCCCGGGTCTCACCTGACCTACCTCTTTCCTGACCCAGTACAGCAAAGCCCCCCAGAGAAGCCCTTAGGGCCTGCAGGCAGGTGGAGACACTGGCCCAGGGCCTCCCCCAGCTCACAGTGCCCAGGGCAGAAGGTCTTCCCTGGGAAAAGCAGGCGGCCTGGAGCCAGAAGCTCTGCGAAGCCTGGGCCCCCGGGAGGGCGAGGCAGGGCCTGTGCTAGAGGCACCTCCATCCAGCTCGCTGTCTAGTCCAGGCCGGTTCTTCGGCCTGGGAGATAAGCCAATGGAGCCCCTGCCAGCCTCAGTTCCTCCGTTTATGAACAAGAATGTGGACAGGGTCTCTGAGGAGTGGCAACCAGGTATGGACAGGGGGCACTAGGAAGCTGGGGGCAGTGGAGGGTGCCAGAGGGGTGCAGCCTCCAGCCTTGGGCCCTCCTGGAAGCCTCAGGCCCCCTGCCTCCTGCCCCGTGACAGCAGCATGCCCCGCAGAGGGCACCTGTGCCCCCACACGCTGTAGCGGGCTCCAGGAAGCTCCAGCCTCAGCCTCCTCCTACCCCTGACTCCTCCCTCTTGCACCCTCAGCGCCTCTTCACCCGGGCTCTGCCACTACCCTCACTCCCATGCCATGGGGAGTCCTGACCTCCGCACCCTATGGCAGCACACCTGCAGGCCTTGCCAGCCTGTGGCTCATCCTCCAGGGTGGAAGATCTCCACCTGACCCTGTAAGGCCCAGAGGCAGCACCACCTCCTCCAGGCAGCCCTCTCAGCCCTCTGGCACCTCCCTGATGATCCTGCCGTTCTAATTTGGAGGACTGTGGACTGGACGCTGGGGTCAAGGCCGGAGGGCGCCGGCCTAGGTAAGGAGAGAGGCAGGTGCAGGCCCAAGCGTCCAGGTGCCTTTGATGGCGCTGCGTTCCCATGACAACCTGCACACAGCCCTCTCCTGGGGAAGACAGTGAGGCCACTGCTGCCTGTGGGGGCTCCACAGGGTGGAGGTGTGAGCCTCGTGTGGGAGCCAAGGCCGGGCGCTGTGGGCTGCCCAGGCGAGGACACAGACACTCCTGGGGCCACAGCATGGCAATCCAGGCAGGCCCTGTGCCCCTGGTGAGGGCCTCTGGTCTCCCTGCCATCCACTGGAGAGACGATGAGTCACGACAAAGGTGACACGGGAGCGCGTCCTACATGCCAGATGCTGCTCCCAGCAGTCCGTTCCCGGTGGCTGGTTTGATCTCCCAGCACCTGGTGAGAAAAGGACTTGCTCTCATTTTCCAGCTGAGGAAATGGGGCAAATGAACACGCCGGGGTGGGCGAGAGCCTCGCGCGGCTGCAGTGGGAACACGTGGGAGCCTCCCGCAGGTGGTGTGCATGCACTGCGGCCCGGCCTTGCTGGCTGTACTCCGGCAGGCAGTGCGAGGCACAGGGAGGTCGAAGCTCCTGCCTGCCCGGCCAGGGTGGCCTGCACCTGCGCACGCAGACACTCCCGGGGACATTCTAGGGACTCTGTGGACCCCCACGGCTTTCACTTCTGCCCACTTCAGGCCAGTTTCCATGTTTTACTTAACTTCTTCTAAAGTTCATTCACTTGTTTTTATCTGTGAGCGAGACAGAGGGAGAGACAAGAGACAGCGCCCTGGCTTCAGGGTCATGGGGGCACACATGCCCAGTGTACTCAGGGAGGTCTCTGGGCCCGAGCCCAGGACCTCTCTGTGTGGGTCAGTTTTATTCTTTTTTAATTAATTAATTTCATTTTTATCTTATTATTTTAACATTTTAATTTAATTTATTATTATTATTATTTAATTTCTACAGGACATAGGCTTCCACCAGAGAGAGCAAGAAAGTGAGAGAGCAGGCTGTGCCAGGCCCAGGACGCGAACCACGCTCAGCTTCGTGGAAGTCCAACACCTTAACCACCACACCACTTGCTGGCCCTTATTTGTTTTAAGGTTTTTGCCATAGGGTGCTTGTACTCCCTCGAGAGAGACAATGAAAGGGAAATTGAGAAATCACTCTCCAGGGGCGATGGCTATGCCGCGATCCATTTTCCTCTATTCTCCTCCTGGGATTTTGGGCACACACACATGCCAGGTGTGATTTTCAAGCCACCAGCTCCAGGACTTGAACCGCTGTAGGTCATGTGGTAGTTCAGTGCCTTAACCACTATGCCATCTGTTGGTCCCAATTAATCATTATTATTATTATTATTATTTTAAAGCTTGCCGTAGGGGTTGCACGCTCACTAGAGAAAGAAGGAAAGTAAGAAATCAATCCCTCTCAGAAAGGACAGCCATGCCACAAACCCTTCTCCACTTTCTTCTCAGGATTTGGTATACACACACACACACACATACCGGATATGTTTCTCAAGCCACTGGGCCTGGGACTTGAACCACAGAGTTGGCCATTTGAGATCCAGTGCCTTTAACCACCATGCCACCTGCTGGCCCCCTGAGCATTGTATTTTACAACTGTGCCATCGAGTGTCTGGTCCCTGGTTTCCACACTTTTTTCTTTGTAATTGTGTGCCTTTCACAGAGGGGGGAAAGAACCCTCAATGGAGCATGGTCATGCTGCAATCCTTTTTCCTCTATTTCTCCATCCTGGTAGGATTTGGGGCACACATGTGTTCCAGGTGTGTTTTTGAGCTGCTGGAGTCAGGATTTGAACCATGGTGAGCCACGTGGGATCGGCTCCCTACACACAGCACTTAACCGCTGTGCTACAGGGCTGGCGTTGCTTTCACACTTATGAGGGGCTCAGTCTTCTCCTTTTCCTGCCTGGAGTCCATCTTCCAGCCTTCTGGGGCCTCTCTAAGGCACGGAGTCTGGAGGGTGGGGGAGCTGGGCTTGACAGGGACTCGAGTTCCCCAGCGCTGGGCCATCGAGGCTGCCCTTTACAAAGGAGCCACCTGCGCCTCAGCTCTAGGCCTGCAGCCAGGCCTCACTAGAGTGGAGAAGTTGAGGGCTGAACTCAGGGCGCCGATAAGGTCTGCAGAATGAATGAATGGCATTGGGCAGAGTTAGGGCTCCCCTCTACCCGGAGCTCAGAGCCCAGGGATTAGCTGGGAATCAGGGGGGTACTGGGGGGGGTCAGCATTTAAACCAGGCCGGAAGGACTAGGAGGAGCCCCCTGGGAAGCCTGGTGAACAGCCTGGTGGAGGATCACAGGCAGCGTGCTGATAGACTGTGACGAGGCTGTGGCCCTCCAGAAACCTTGGGGTGACCCGAGGAACCCCCGCCAGTATGGGGACCTGGCTTCCATGCATGAGGTTTGCCTGGGAGCCTCCCCAGAGAGCCTTCTGGTGCCACCACCTGGAAGCAGCACACTGGGCTTTGCTGTTCCGACTCAGACCTTCCAAGGGACCCTCATCAGGGCCCTTGTCTGCACACCTGCCAAGTGGCATTTTTGTCTGAGGTCTGGCCTGGTGGAGGGTGAGGGATTGTGGCATGGGGGGATGGGGACACCCCATCTTGGGCCCTGTGGGGAGAGCCAAGAAATGAGGATGGGTCCTCCACCTGCCTGGATCAGTTGGGTACCCCAAGGTATCCCCAACACCGCACCCTGTCATGAGGAAACACGGGAGCTGAGGGATGCTAGGAGTTGAACACGACCGTGCCGTGGCCACCTAGCCCAGCTCTCACTCTTACTCTGAGGCACCTTTCCCGTCTCAAAGCCTTGGGGTGATGTGGGCCCTACCTGAACCACCAGTGTCCCCAAGGCCACTGAGCCTTAGACCTGGGCAAGTTCATTGTCCAGCTCTGTTCCCCCTGTACCCCCTTCCCCCGGCAACTGCAGCTCCAGTAAGAACAGTGTGTTCAGAGCACAGGCCCAACCAGCCCACCTGCTCCAGAGGACTGACTTCCTTGGCTCTGTGTCACCCCAGGGCCTCAGTGGCTGCTTAAGATCCCATCTTTGAGCAGTTCTGAGTGTTAAGACCCCTCTTGGCCTGGGCTCCTGAAGCCCTTGGCTGGGAGGCCCTGAATGGGGAGCACACAGTGGCTGGTGGGGCAGCGCTCCAAGGACGGATGATGCCCAAGACAGTCCACTCCCAGGGAGGACGCCAAGCCCCAGGCCTTCCCCTCAGGAGAGTCAGGAAGCGGCTGAGCAGACCAATCCTTCCTCCATGCCTGGCCCCGCCCCCAGAGCAGGTGCATGGGGATTGGGGGAGTTGATGGGGGAGCGCTGGAGCTTCCTCCTGGTTCTGGCCTCCCCTGTGCCTCCCATCCTGCAGGCAGAGGCTGCACCAGGAGAGGGGTGGCCAGCGGCACAGGCCGAGTGTTAGAGGAGTGCATGGAGAGAGGCCAGGACAGAGCTGGGGACAGCAGTGAGGGGCACTTGGAGAGAAGACAAGCTCAGGGATGAGGGCATGCTGTAAGCCCAGCCACCTTTTGGGGGTGCAGTTTCCCTCTGAGCCCCCTTCCAGAGGGGGCAGCTCACAGTAGGTGCTCGGGCAGGCTGTGGGCTCAGGCACACGGTTCCTCTGGCTTCTCAAGCTACTCGGGGTGCTGGAGTCAGGCTGCGCGGACTATGCGGTCTTGATTTCAGATCCTTTCCCACACAGGCCCTGCCCCCTTCCTTCCAGCCCACCCGCTCTTATCCTCCCATCTAGCTGGTCCCTGCTCCTTCCGGCAGCAACCAGGAGCTTTGCAGAAACTTGTCCTCGGATTAAGGCTTATACCACTGTCTGGGGAGGGGGCTGGCAGGGAGGCCAGCAGGCAGGCCGAGTGTCCAGGGAGTCCAGGGCCCAGGGAGGAGGCCTCTCCCCTTATCCCAAAGTTCTGGGTCAGGCCCAATGACTGGGCTCCACAGGAAGGTTGAGGGGACCCTGGCGGTTTGGAGGTACCCAGAAGAACCCTAGGGCTCCAGCCAGACCCTGGCCTTCTCTCATGGATGCCCAGCAGCCAGGGACATCCTTTAATGTCCTTTTTTGTGGGGGGAGACTGGCAGGTGGCATGGAGGCAGGGGCACTGGACTTCCACATGGATGACTGCAGTTCAAATCCTGGATCTGGTGGCTTGTTTTCTCATTTTTCCTCTCTGGTCAAATTAAAAAATATTAACAGGGACCAGCAGGTGGCGTACTGGTAAAGGTCGCTGGACTCCCACATGGCCTACTGTGGTGGGTGTCCTGGACTTAGCGGCTTGCTTTTTCACTTTCCTTCTCTCTGTCCCTCTCCGGTCAAATTAAAATAAATAAAGTTGAATAAAAGAGTTCTTTAAAAAATAATAATACAGGGAACCAGCAGTTAGCGTAATGGCTATGTCACTGGACTCCCACGTAGTCGACTGCGGTTCGCGTCCCGGACCCGGTGACTTAAAACTCACGCCAGGCACATGTGCATGCGTGCCCAAGATCCCGAGAGGAGAATGGAGGAGAAGGGATTGTGGCGTGACCATCCCCCCTGGGGGGTGATTTCTCGCTTTCTGTCTCTCTGTCTCTCTCTGTCTGACTGGCAAG
>NW_006209032.1:117231-123684 GCF_000334495.1 Tupaia belangeri chinensis | reverse complement strand
GGTCTCTGGACTCCCACATGGCCTACTGTGGTGGGTGTCCTGGACTTAGCGGCTTGCTTTTTCACTTTCCTTCTCTCTGTCCCTCTCCGGTCAAATTAAAATAAATAAAGTTGAATAAAAGAGTTCTTTAAAAAATAATAATACAGGGAACCAGCAGTTAGCGTAATGGCTATGTCACTGGACTCCCACGTAGTCGACTGCGGTTCGCGTCCCGGACCCGGTGACTTAAAACTCACGCCAGGCACATGTGCATGCGTGCCCAAGATCCCGAGAGGAGAATGGAGGAGAAGGGATTGTGGCGTGATTTTTTTTTAAGTGCACGCGCCCTATAGCAAAAACCTCTCAAAAAAAACCAAAAAAAAATCAAACCAGGAAGGCCTTATTGCCCTGCCAGCCACAGTGCAGGGATCCTTCCGGACACAGAGCTTAGCAAGCACCAGGTTGGCCAGGGCGGGCCCAGCTCCCCCTGCTCCTGGCACTGGCCTGCCACCCACCCCGCCCACAGGGGCCTTCCCAGGGCCATCCCACCCCTGCTGAGTCGCAGAGCCCTTGCCGGAGAGGACTCTCCCTTTCCCAGCTCTGGCAGGCTGGGGACCAAAACGGGATGCTCTGACTTCAGATCTCTGCTCTGAGAACTATTACAACCGCCCCTCGGGGGTGACCTGCAGCCAGGTGTAGGCAGGATGGTCAGGTGCCCAGGGTCTGCCCACTGGCCCCTCCTCTCCCTCGGGGATGCAATGACCACCTTCATCTGGGCCCCACTCCCCCCCGCCCTGAGAGTGCAGGCCCGAGGAGGTCACGCCACCACTGTCACGGAAGGGACATTCCCCAGCCATTTGGAGCTAAGTAAGTCCAGATCCCAGCAGGCCTGGCAGCAGGACCCTCTCGGGCCCTCCCCCATGACCGCGGCCACACAGACGCACGAGGGCGTGTGCACAGCAGATGTGGGCCTCGGGAGAGTACAGCGGCGTGGTCAGCCTGTGGGGGAGCTGCCCAGTCTCCCCAGCTCCAGGAGCACCTCCCCCGAGTTGCCTGCCCCTTACAACACAGCCTTCCTTGAGGCCCTGCTGCTGCAGCCCAGGGACGCTGTCTCCTCAGTCTAGCCCTTAAGGAGAGGACGACATGGCAGAAGGGCACCCCTCCACACCCAGGCCTCAGCTCCAGTAAGTGAGCAGAGACCCCAGGGTGAGAAAGGAAGGCAGCTCATAGCCAGGACCAGGGTATGGAAGGGCCTGGGCTGCAGTCCCCACTCCCAAACCCCATTCTGTCACACCTCCCCATGCTGTCTCCGCGCCCAGTGCCAGAGACCACAGGCCCTGCCCCGGAGCTGATGCTTGAGCACGCAAACACGTTCTAGAGAAGCTAGGAGGAGAGGAACATGGGGACAGTCAGGGGAGATCACCAAGCTGGGGAGGGGGACCGGATGGGGGCAGCATGTCACGGTGGGGCTGGCTGCACGGAAGGTTCCAGGTTCGAGTTTGGGAGCCTCCGTGAGTATCCTGGGTGATGCGCGTCCATGACCCAGAGCTGGCTGGGGCCGGGGTACATTGTGGCATTGGGGTTGAGGTGCTCTCTCTGTGTCTCCCTCACTCATGGACACAGTGAATGGATGAACTTAAAAAAATAATGCCGGGGAGGGCGGTGGCCAGGTGGCCAGCCGTGACCACTGAGAAGGTACTGTCTGAGCAAAGACCTGCAGGAGAGGAGGGAGAAGCCGGGAAGTGCACCAGGCAAGGGGAACAGTCGTCACAGGAGCCCTGAGGCTGGGGCCAGTAGCTGCCAGGAGCAGGACAGTCGGAGTGGGGTGGGACTGGACAGTGACAGTCCCTGCAAGCAGGCACCACGGGGCACCTGGCAGATGTGCCTGGCTTCCATGTTAGCAGGGTCCCTGGGGGCCTGTGGATCAGGGCAGGAGCTGGGAACCCCGGGAGGAGGCCACTGTGCTTGCTGGAGAGGGGGTGACCCCCAGGTGAGAAGAGGCACCTGGTATTTTTGCATATCTCAACGGTGAAGCTTTGGGTATTTGCCTGAGGCTCAGATGAGGGTGTGAGAGGAGAGGTGTCTGGCCTTTTGGTCTGAACAGCTGGAAGGACAGAGCTGAGGCCAAGGAGGGGCTCCCAGGCTGAGCTCTGGACCCTGGGTCTTTCCCACACAGACATGCACTTCTTAGCTAGGCTCTCCCTGCAACAGCCCCCCACCATCACTGACCCAAGGCCCAGGTACCAGAGAAGCCTCTGCCACGGGGGCAGAGGAGCCCCAGAGTTGCCACCCTAACCTTTCCTGGGGAGCCCTCCCCAGAACCAGGGATGAGCAGAGTTCCAGGCCCGGGACCCAGGTTCCCCGTGGGGGCTGGGTAAGCTGGAGGGGATGGGGCAGCTGTCTGGCCTCTATCTAAACAGGATGTGCTTAGGCTGGCCGTGGTCATGGGTCACTTCAAAGCCAGCCAAGCTTAGGCGCACTCGACCCCACCTCCCTTACTGTCTAACACACATGCACACACACGCACGCACACACACACACACACACACACACACACACGCACACACGCACGAGGGTGTGTACGGTAGCAAGCAAGGCCCTCAGCACTGTGTGCTCTCTGTGACTCTGAACTGTCCTCTGCGGAGAAGCCTAAGGAGCAGCGGGGTCTGGAGCCCTGGCAGGATCTCGTGTCTAGATTGGAGGCGCAGGACTTGCAGAGGCCCAAGCCATTAGGACTGGCTTCCTGGGAGATGCTGCCTGTGCAGAAGCCTGAGGGTCCCGAAGGAAGCAGGAAACGTTTGCAGACACAGGGGAACGGCATGTGCAAAGCCCAGAGGGAGGAAGGAGCTCCTGGCCTGGGAGGGGCCCACAGGGAAAGAAGAGGATGAGGGGACCTCAAGGAGGGAGACTGAACCCCTCATGCCAAGCGGGGCAGGTGTGTGGGTGAAGGAGGTGGCCAGGGGCCCAGGTCCAGAGGCAACTCAGGGCTTAGACTGAGCCTGGGAAGGACGTTTCTGGTAGAGGGAACAACAGTGTAGAGGCTTGGAGGCAGCTTTGGGGAGCAGCCAGGGAGGTGGGTCATTCCAGCTTTTGATCGGCTCAGAGCCAGCCCGTGGGGCAGGCTGGGCAGGAGAAGGCTGGCTGGCCCTGGGCCATGGGCAACTCCTTGCCTCCTGCCCTGCCTGATGCTGCTCAACCAGCCCCTGCACCTCTCCCGGCTGGCCTCCTGGCTGGCCTCTTCCCCAACACTCCCTGGGATCCAGTTCCGGGCCAGTGGGGGCTGGGCCAGTGAGCAGGCGGCGCCTGGGGCAGGGGAGATGAGAAAACCAGAAAGTGGGGAAACCTGAGCCAGCGACGCTGGGCGGGCCAGGGCCTGCTCAGCCTGCTGGGCCAGGAAACAGGTTCCCCCCAAGTCCAGGGCAGGGGAGGGAGTGCCGGCCCAGCGCCACCTTCTGCAGGGCACAGCAGGACTCTGGGGCCCAGGTTTTCTAAGCCCAGCCTTCAGATACAGAGGCCAGGGGGGCGAGGTCTCTCAAGGCTTTTCCAGTGCAGCATCAGGCCCCCCTTGGCCCACCGAGGTAGACAGCCAGTTCAGTCCTGCAGCACGGCCTGAAGAGCCGGGAGGGAGAGACCAGGCCGGGCACTGCCAGGAAGTCTGGGCCAGCTCAGGGGGCTGGGGGTGTTCAGGGAAGGAGGCCGTCCCAGGCTCTCCTCTCTGCTGCCAGCACCTGCCCACAGTGGGGCTGGGCCAGCACCCCCCTTTGACCCCTCAGAAGCTCTCAGAGGCTGAGCCATGAGCTCAGGCAGCATAGCCAGGCTAGGGCCTTTCTTCTTGGCACCCAGAGCCCAACTGGGAAGGCAGAGGGGGCTGCCCTGGGCGGAGAAGACACATGCTGGGAGCTGAGGGGCCTGCGGCAGGCAGGGAGGCCTAGCCAGGGAAAGCAGCCTGGCTGTGTCTCTTCAGGCTACCTGGGGGCGCTTGGGTGGAGCTCGATCAGCAGAGTGGCTTTTGGAGGGGACAGAAAGACTGGGTGGCAGGGAGAGCATGGGGTGGGGGCAGCAGTCCAGAGGACCTAGGTCACAGGGTGGGGAAGTTGGCTCTCTGGCCTCTTGTCTTCTTGGCTCCCGTCCCCTCTCAGTCGGATCTGGTGCCACAGGAATTTGCTCTCCTCATTCCATAATGACTTCCTGAACTCCATAAGCACCCCACAGGGCTCCAGCACTCAGAGCCAGCCCCAGAGTGCCCGGCTGGTTTGCAGGCCCTTGGCTACACGTTGGCCCCATAGCCTGGCCCTCCTCTCCCACAGCCCTTAGAAATGGCACCTGTGCCAGGCACCAGGGCCTGGTGGGCCCAGACCTCACCCCACCTCTCCCAGTCTCCTCTTCCTCAATGACATGCTGACAACATGGACTGCTTCTCAGCGTAATTGTGGGGTACTAGGGAGCAAACAGTCATAAACTCTGCTGGCATGTAGGGCTTCCCAACCTGGTGTCCAGGGCTGGTTTCAAGGGCCAGCCATATAGCTCAGTAGTTAAGGGAGTTGGATCCCACATGGCCAATCAGAGTTCCAATCCCAGCCCCAGTGGCTTCAAAAATACACATGCAGGCCCAGCAGGTGGTGTGGAGGTTAAGGCAACTGGCACCCCCATGGCTTACTGAATGCTCTAAGTTCCAGACCGGGTGGCTTGAGAATCATGCCGGGCGCATGTGCACGTGTACCCAAAGTCCTTAGAGAAGGGAGGAGAAGGGATTGTGGCATGGTCCTACACCCTCCCCCAGGGGACTTCTCACTTCTCTCTCTCTCTTTCCCCTGCCACTCTCAGGTGAGCGTGAGTGCCAGGTACAGGTGCATGCCCAAAGTCCTGACAGGAGGGATGGAGGAAAAAGGATTGCAGCGTGCCCACACTCCACCGGAGGTGCTTCCTCTCTCTCCCTCTGACAATAAAAAGAGGGAGTCTTTAGGCCTCTAAAATTGAAGACAAAATAGTGGAAAGCTGTGATGTAGTTCTCGGATTAAGTATATGTACTTTTACATTTTTATCACTTTTTTTTTTTTTTTTTTTAGTTTTTAAACGTTTTTTCTTTTCGTCGTGGTGTGACATATACGTAGAGAAATACACGCACAGGATCTAGTAACAACACGCTACAGCGATCCAAAATGCTCACCCTGCACGGACAGAGGAAGGCTCAGCGTAGACTCACTGCTGCCATGACAGCATTCTTACCCGGGCTAGGGCCCTCTCAGACGAGGCGCAAGGACGGATGCCCTCTGCGTGCTGGGCCTATGCTGGGTGTCTGAGCTGATCGCTCCGTTGAGTCTCCTTGCCAGCCAAGTCCTAACAGTCGTGCCCTAGTGACCATGAGGCATGACACAGGGGAAAGGTACCATAACCCCAGGCTGGCACTTCCCCACCTCAAAGGCTCAGCCTCTCCGTGGAGCCAGTGAGTCAGGAGACAGCTCAGTGGGCAGGGTCCCTCATACCACCCTGCCCGACACTCAGTGCTCTGCACTCTCGCAGGGAGCAGAGGGACATCCCTTCACTGCCTTGGGGTCTTCTCAGCCTGGAAGGGAAGGGGATGGGAAAGGGAAAGGAGGAGGGAGGAGGAGGAGAAGGGACAGGAGAGAGAGCAGGAGGAGGGAGAGGGGAAGCAGGAGGGAAGGAAAGAGGGGCAGAGGAGAGGAGGCGAGAAGCAGGAAAGAAGGGAGTGAGGGACAAAGGAGGGGAGGAGGAGGAAGGGGAAGAGGGAGAGGAGGGGGGACCAAGGAGGATGAGAAGACAAAGCGTCAATACCCCTGGGAACCTGAGCAGAGCTGGTGGGGCAGGGCTGAGAAGCGGTTCTGGCCGTTGAGGCCATGACCTTGGGACTGGGCGGGGTGGTGTCCCTTCCTAGGACCACCGTAGGACCAGGCCACTGGAAAGTAGGTGTCCCTTTTAAGAGAGGAGGCCCAGCTCATCAGGCTTCTCCGGGGTTTGAAAGTGCAAGGGGAGGCTTTGGTAGCCTGAACAAGGCTGCAGGCGCGGTGGTCACCCCGGAGCCACCGGGTGGCTGGACAGAACTAGGTGGCCGGTTGCCCTGACCCGCTGGTTGGAGGCTGGAGTTGGCTGCCTGAGGGAAAGGCCAGCGGTGCCAGCCGTCCCAGGGGCTGTACCGCCACCTGCTGAGCGGCCCAGGCAGTCCCAGGTCCTGCTCCGCGAGGCTCACGTGGGGGGCCAGGGGCGCGGCCGGCGGCGAGTGAGAAGGAGGGACACAGAAGGGGGTGCGCAGGTGAGCGCAGGCTCCTTGCTCCCCGGCGCGCCAGTCCTTCTCGCCAGGGAGTTGAGTGCCCGGGTAAACACCAGGCGCGATGTGCGCGGTGTATCCACGGAGAGACAAAGCCAGGGCGGGGCGGGGGCGCCGCCTGCAAAGCGGGGGCGGAGGTGCGGGACTCAGACTGGCTTCCCCAGGCGCGGGACGCCCACCGCTTGGCAACC
>NW_006209032.1:108541-116779 GCF_000334495.1 Tupaia belangeri chinensis | reverse complement strand
GCGGCGGGAGGGGGCGGGCAGGGCCATGGCCCCGGGGGGCCCCTAGTGCGGGCCGGCCCAGCGGGAGCCGCTCCGCAGCCGCAGCAGCCGCTCGGGCGCCCAGGCCCTGCCGCCGCAGAAGAGGTGAGCGCAACGGGAACCGGGAGGGAGCGGGCAGGCGGCTGGGCCACCCTGCGGACCCTCTGGGACCGCGGCACTGCAACTCCGTAGAAGTGTCCTGGGAGTGGGTCTAGGCTAACCAGGGGGCTGCCCATAGACTCAGGGACGACAGGACTGGGGTGGGCTCCCTACCTGTCCAGGCGGCCCAGACCCCTTAGCTGCGGGGCAGCGCGGGGATGTGTGGAGGATGTGGCCTGCGGGGTCAGCAGTGTGTAAAGCAACTTTTTCCCTCCCCTCTGCAAGGTTCTGGGAGGATGGGTGCTCCCATATCCCCTCACCCTCACACTTCTGGAGCGGGAGTCCCAATCTCCCTCCCCGTCCCAGCTCTCTCTGTCACCAGTGCCTGGGGCAGCCGTCTTCCCTTGTAGGTGTGCCTGCCCTGCCTCAGTGTCCCTATAGGAGGACACAGTCAGCCCAAAGGAAAGGGGGCACTGGCAGCCCTCACGTGGGGGTCCTCCCAGATCAGCCAGAGCAGGAGGACCACCAGTCTCCCAGCTGCCACCTTGGGTTTGCTTTTGCATCAGGGAGTCCTGCCTGGATGAGGGGCCCGGTGTAGGTGGCTGCGAGCCTGCAGTCAAGCCCAGTCTGACCCAGGACCCGCAGTGGAGAAGTGGCCATGGGTCAGAGGGGGTCTGTAAGCTTGGAGCAGGTGACACGGGAGGGTGTAGAGGCGGCCCCGGGAGCGAGGCAGTGCTGGCAGAGGAGTCTGCTTGAGCTAGGGCTCAGGGCCCAGCTGGACCCATCACCCTGGTCCTTGAGAGAGCTGTTTAGCCCTGGGGAGGCGGGAACTGAAGGCACCAGTGTGGAGCTGGACCAGGTCAGGGACCCTGGCCTCCTGAATTCACCCAGACTGTCTCCCAGCTGCTGAGACAGGAAAACTGCACCAGAGCCTGGGGAGCCTCGTCCCAGCGCAGAGGTCTGGATGGAGCTGGGCCTGTTCCCAGGCGCCCTGGGGGGTGTGCCTGGGCCCGGTGGGTACAGTGTCCGTGCTTAGCTTAGTGAGGGCACAGGCATGCCTACCCCTGCTGCTCCCCCTCAGCTCCGAGGGAGCCAGGCCCGGAAGTGCGGAGGTGGGGGCCAGAGAAGCAAGCAGCCTCGCCCCCACTGCTCCGCATACCTTGGGGGGGATGGAGCCAAGACCAGGTGACCTTGACTGGGAAACCCTGGCCACAAAAGGGGGATTTCAGTCCCAGCTACGCTGGGGTGGCTCTGCTTCCTGGTCCATGAGGCGTTGGGGGAGGGGGACGCCAAGGCGCCAGGAAGGCGCTCTTGTTGGGGGGGTGTCTGAGGCACTGGTTGGCGGGTGGGGTGCTGTTAATAATCTCCTCTTGATGCTCCCCCAGAGCTCCTGATCCTGCCCCCTCCCAGCCAGGCAGCTCTCAGCTCAGAGGAGCCAACCTCCCTTCCCTGAGGCCAGCTGCCCCCCCCAAGCCTGGGAGGTCTGGATGGCCGACACTTTGGCCACCTGGCCCCCTGGTCTCGCCCCCAGGTGCCTGCGGACCCCTTGCTCTGGCCGCCCCTTCCCTGCACCCCTTGCCAGCCCCAGCTCCTCCGTTCTTTGTTTGAGCGCCTCTCCTCCGTCCCTCCCTCTCTCCTCCCTCTCCTCCTCCCTCCCGCCTGCCTCCCTCCCTTGCTCCCTCCCGCCAGCCTCCTTTCCCTCCTTTGCTCTCCTCCTGGTGGGCTCCCAGGTGGCGGTGGCTGTTCCTCCTCTGTCCACCCACCTGGGCTTGGTCTGACTTGGGGGCTGGAGCTGAATGGAAGGCTGGCAGAGGGGAAGGGACGGTAGGAAAGCACACCCCTTCTTTCTGGTCCCTCTGCTCTTCCTCTCCCTTCTCTCCTCCACCCCCTAGGCTGCCAAGAGGGGCCTGGCCTTGGGCTGGAAGCCCCAGCATCCCCCACTCTCCTCTTTAAAGGGCTGGGCATTGTGGGAACCCCCCCCCTTCCTGGATACCTTGGTTGACACCAGCTGTGTCCTTGGTGACCCTGACCTTGTCACTAGGAAAATGGATGAATTAAAACTGAGGTCACAAGGAGACAGGTTAATAGAAACCCCTGATACTTGGGATCAAAGCCCTCCCAGGGACTGAAGCACCTCCAGTCTCCCCCCACGCCAGGACTCCCAGCTCCCCTGAGCCCCACCCACCAGCAGGTCAAGTTCTTGAGCAAACTCAGCCTGTAAGGACGTGTGTGGGCATGCGAGTGTGGACGTGTGGATCCACCACTGTCGGGGAGTGCCTGCCAGGTGCACCCCAGGGAGACGGTGGCTGCACAGCCTTCCTCCCACCGCCCCCCTGGTCAGAGCTGCCATCAGTCAGCACCCTCTGGGTGCCCCAGAAGAGAGGTGAAGGGACCAGTGCTGCTCTCCGCTCCCCCAGCCAGCCTCCTAGGAAGGAGGGCGCATCCGTGCTGTGCTGGGGGGATCTCGAGGGGTGCCTGTACTCAGGAGAGGGTGCTCCCAGAGGGCTCCAGGAGGAGCAGACAGGGAGGCCTGAAGCTACACTTCCTGTCTGAGGGACCATGAGTGGTTGGCCTGGGCAGGGTCAAGGGCAGGGGTCTGGGGAGGGCACCAGTGGCTGTTGATTGGGCCAAAGAGGCAGACGTGGAGCCTGGGTTGCCTCCGCACTGGGTCATGGCAGGGGATAAAGGCCACAGTTCTCCGACCCCCACCCCAGAGTCCTAGGAATGGCCCTCGGGTCCTACCTCCTATGGAGAAGGGAATAGACAGGGCAGATCTGGGGGACGGGGCTCCCACGCCTGTTCCTGATGCCCCCAGCCCCAGCGCATCGGCGGGGTGGGGTGGGAATTGGCGCTGCCTTGCGCAGGGGGAGGGAGCAATATGTTCTGACAACTGGTGCTGGGCTGCGTTTACCCAACAGCCAGCCTGCCTGGGGAGACAATATTTGACAAACACAGTATCGAAACTTGGACCTGCTGAGGATGTGGGGGCTCTGGAGGGGACAGTGGAGCTGGCTCAGATTCTGGCCCAGGCCCACTGGCCAGCCTGGCCCTCCTCCTTCAAGCTCTAGAAGCAGAGCTGGAACTTTTCCCGGGCAGGAAGTCCTTCTGCCCGTCTGACCTGGGTCCTTCCTGCTTTGATCTCAGTAAGCGTGGGTGCTGCTGCTCTCTGCCTCTCCTTTTCTGACTGGTGCTAGCTTTCTTCCTCTTCGGTGGTTGCACGTGTCCCTTCAGCCCCCTACTCTCTCCCAGGCCTCCCCTCCATCCTAGTCATTAGGTTCAGAATTCCCAGCTTTGAGAGGAGCAGGATAGACCCCATCTCTTCCCCCACTCTCAAGGTGAAGAGAGGAGCACCCCGCTTTGGCAGAGGTGCAGAGGGAGAGCCTGCTGGGAACCCAGAAGGCCTGCAAGACTGCAGGCTTTGGCTGGGCCCACTGACTAGAATTCCGGAGGTTGTGGGGACAGGTGTGGGTCTCCAGTGGTTCCCATTAGCTCTGGTGACCCGAGCCTGCCCACCATTGCGTGGTCTTCAGGCCCACTGGAGATACCTCCCCGATAAAGCCAGGCCAAAGAACAGGAGTGAGCGAGGCTGGCACCCTGGGCCTAAGCGTGGAGACACCCATCACCCTTCTTGTTTAGGTGGGGAAACCAAGTACCTGGGGCAGGAAGCGAAAAGGGAAGTCTTGGCAGGACGGCCCCAGTCTGTCTCGTCCTTTCTAATCTTGGTCCCCCTTCCCAGGTGTCAGAGCGGAGCTGCTTCCTGGGCCCTAGGCCCCTCCCACAATGCTGGTCGCTGGTCTCCTCCTCTGGGCTTCCCTACTGACAGGGGCCTGGCCAGCCATCCCCAACCAGGACCTCCCAGCCACGCCCCGTGTCCGGCTCTCGTTTAAAGGTAAGAGGCTGCCCTGGTCTTCTCCGGGTATCAACTCTTACAGCACTTGGCTCCACTGCACAGGAGAGAAAGGGGAGCCTGAGGCCGACAAGGGACAAAACAGAGCCAGCCTTGGCGGCACAGGTGGTAGGGCACTGGCGTGTGATGCTGGCGCCATGTGGGAAGCCGTGGGTTTGGGTCGTCGCCTGACCTGAACATGCAGTGTGCACCCACGATCCCAGCAGGCTGGAAGGCGGTCGGCGTCCTGGCACGAGCAGGCCCTGTCAAGGACGCGCCCCCCCTCAGTAAATAAAGAATGGGGACAAATCGTGCAGCCCTGTGGGTCGCCCTCTTGTGAGAGGGCTGTGGAGCAGGGGGGATGGTGGCGTGTTGAGAAAGGCTGTCACTTAGACATTGTGGGAAAAAGTCCTGATCTGACCAATGTGCGTCCCTGGACTAGGGGACCTGGGTCTGCCCGGGACTCTGTGTGATAACTGGGAGCTTGGGATGTCGCCCCTTTTAGACTCGTGTTTGCCACTGCTATGCATCTGGGGCCCCCGGGGCCTCAGGAGGCTGGAAGAGCAGGCCTGCTCTGCTGAGGTGTGGGTGCTTGAGGCTCCTTCCTCTGGGTGTCCGAAGAGGGGCTTCTGGAACCCGGGAGGGTGCTGTCGGCCGTGCCTGGTGGGTTCAGGGAGAGTGC
Source organism: Tupaia belangeri chinensis (assembly GCF_000334495.1). NCBI lineage: Eukaryota > Metazoa > Chordata > Mammalia > Scandentia > Tupaiidae > Tupaia > Tupaia belangeri. The sequence goes on along the minus strand of NW_006209032.1, from coordinate 112,094 downwards.
GTCCTCTTGGAGACCCAACTCCCGAGGTCTCAGTGAGCACGTGTCTGGGAAGTGCTGGCAGGTCTCACAGGTTGGGGTCTGAGGATGACAGGCTGGTCTGGTCCCCTTTGCCCTTGACCCGGTGGACAGGTGGACACACATGATCGCATGGCAAGACTACACGTGTCCATAGGAGTAGGGATGGCCCGCTCATTCGCGGCTTGCTGCAGGTGGTGGTGGGGGGGTGGTCAGGCCCACCTACCCCAAGGCTGGGGCCTGGGGGACCTGCAGGTCACTGCTGAGCTCTCCGCCTTGGTCGAGTCTGGCTAGAGGTCACTTGGTCCAGCCGCCTGCCCTGGGTGGGGCCAGCTCCATCCTGGTTGGCCATATTGGGGTGAAAGGCTGGGCCGAGCTTTCCTTCCGTGGCTTGGCTGTGTCCTCCCCTCACCCCCTCGGCCCACCTCCGCAACTGGAAGGGAGGAGTGGCTCCATCCCGACTTCTGGTGTTTCCGAGGCTGCCCTGGAAGGAACGTTGTGCCGGCTGGGCCGAGAGGGCAGAGAGGAGTTAAGTGGTGTGGGTGGAGAAGCACCCCCTCTTCCAGGCCCGGGAAGGTGAGCTATTTATTCTGCTGATACTCCACCCTTCCCGGTGGAATTCCTCAGAACAGATGAATAAATCTGGAAGGGGCGGGACCCTGGGGTGGTGTCTCCTCTCCTGACCTGACAGGACAGGAGGGCTGGCCTGATCTCCACACCCCCAGGACCCTCCATTCCAGGTGTCGTTTTTGTCACCCATGCAAGGAAGTAGGAGGGGCTAGACTTCCGGGTGACCCTCTGCCTGCCCCTTTGAACCCCCTGAGACCTGCAGGGGCACAGCGGCAAAGACATCGTCCCTGTTTTCTGGAAAGAGAAACTGAGGCTCAGGGCAGGGTGGGGCCAAGGTCAGGCAGGAGCCAAAGCCAAGGCCAGAAATAGAACCCTGGTGTCCTGGCCTTGCCGGCGCCCACATCACGTCGGGTCGATTCCTCTCAATTAGCTCCGAAGCCGACACCCGCGGTGACTAAAAGCCGCGCTTGCTTGCTGTTGGCAGCCGGCCTAGGGTGCTGACTGCTGTGCGGCCCAGGGTGGGGCTGGAGGACGCCTGGGGCCACCCTAGCCCAGCCTCTGTGCCTCTGTACACACACGTCCCCTGCCCTGCAGGACCTTCCCTGTCCCCACCTGCCCTGTGTCCTGCTTTTAGGCTAGATGTCACCTCCCTTTAGTGACATCTTCGAGCACCTGCTGTGTGCTGAGCTTGGGGGGCTCTGCAGGACAAGATGAGGTGCTCCCAGTCGAGCTGGCTGAGACCGTGGGTGCTTGGGTACGTGGGGGCCAGTCAGTGCCACCGAGGAGCCCAGCACTGACTGTACCAGGCCTGGGTGGTCTCGGCAGGTCGTGTCCACACGAAGTGGCCCTCGGTGAGGGCTGGGCCCTTACCTGCTGGGCTCCCCTGGCTAGGCCAGAGGTTAGGAAGTGGGTCTCCTTCCAGGGTGTATACAAGGGGGGCAGCAAGACTTGTTCTCAGAAGCACTGCGGCTCCTGCCTCAGCTCGGGAGGACCTAGCAGCCAGGACCCAGGCCTCAGGCTCAGGCTGGGAGGTACCAGTCCTGAGGGGGTAGGGCTAGACCCTCCAGGCCGGAGGTGCTGGCATGAGGGGCTACACTGCCCAGGCAGATAAGGGACAAAGGCAGGAACTGGGCCAGGCTTGACCTTGTTGCCCGCCCATCCGCCTGGGCACCCTGACCAGAGCTAGAGGCCAGAGGCTGTGAGGGAAAGGGGGCCTCAGTCAGACTGGGGGGGCATCTAGGGCCCATCTCCTGAGCAGCGATTGGCAGCCAAGGTCAGGCAGAAGTGAGGGGTCAAATGGGGACATTCCCAGGAGGAGGCGAGGTATTCTCTGATTTCCGGCTTGTGAGAGGACTTGGGTGTCTGGGGCTGGAGAACCCGGACAGCAGGGGCTCAGCCAAGGCAAGGCCTGGAGGCCTCTCCACCTGAGTCATGGCCAAGTCTTGGAGGAAGAGTTCTTACTCCCCTGGTCCCCCCGTGCATACCCTGGGCTCCAGGGTACCACCTCCTCCCAGGGCAGCAGCAGGGAGGTGCCCAGGCCCTGCCAGGCCCTTTGTTCAGCTTGGGGAATGTTTCTTTTTTGCCGGGAAGCCGCCCCCAACACGCTGCTGCTGCCTGGGTTGGCTTTGGCGGGAACTTGGGGCCAGAACATGTCTGGTGGGGAAGAGAGGTCCTGTGATGACGTGTGGGGTCTGGGCTACTGGGGAGACTGAGGCAGGAGTCGAGAGAAGGAGCCGATGGGCCCCCCAAGGCCTGAGGAGGGTCTGCCTAGGCTTCCTGCAGGGAAGAAGGCCCAGAGGGGCCCAGGGGCTCCCCAGGTCACACAGGAGCAGGACTGAGATTGAGCCTGACTCTGCCCAGTGCCTGAGGATGTCCTAGGACTGAGCTGAGAGGCCTGGAGCTGGGGGGCTGTAGGCACTGCCCCCTCCTGCTCTGGGACCCCACAGCACCATGTTCGGCCCTCCCAGGCCCCGTTCCCAAGGAGAGGGCAGGCTCCTGGTGCCCGCCTGCAGAAGTCATGGAATCGGTTTGCTTATTTCCAGGTTTAGTCCCGCCCTCTCCCAGCAGATCGGGAACCAGGGCCTAGAGAGAAGGGGCTCCATACCCAGAGCAGCCCTGGGCCCCGGGCCCCCTGACTCCAGGGACCACTGGCTGCTCAGCAAGGTGAGGGGTGGATGGGTGAGCACTGCTTACTGCCCACCACCACCTCTGCCCGACCTCTGAACCTCTGGGGCCATTGGCCCAGGACAGTACCACCATGTGGCATCAGAGGACCGAGTCGCCAGATCGCCTCCTCAGGAAATGACATGGTCGTAGGTTCAGGGGCTCACTTGCTTGACCCCTGAAGATGGTGGATGTGAGCTGAGGTGGAAATGGCATGGGGTGGCATTGTCGCCCACACCCTGGCCTGGCTGCAGGGGTGAGGCAGCGCTGGAGAGCTAGAGGACCTACTTCTGCCCCCCAGGGGTTCCCTGGGCAGCCAGACTGCAAGGCAGTAGTGTATATGGAATGGGGAGGAGCTGGGGGCCAAGAGTGGCACCAGCAGGCTGGGCAGCGGTCAGGTGGCTTTGACAGCTACAGTGGAGCTTGGAGCCAGCAGGCCAGGGAGGGGTGGCTGTTCCAGGACTAACCAGGATGAGGGAGGAAGGAAGACCCAAGTGTGAACTCGAGCCCAGATCTCTGCATCTGGAATCGCAGTTTCCTGGAAGTGGGAGCTGAGCTGCCTTACTCCTGGGGGTGGGGGTGCGGGGCCTCAGACGTGGCCACTTCAGGAGTCGGGAGGTCCGAGGGGCTGCTTGGCCTTGGAGAGCGTCGAGACAACAGGCAACTTGTGCTTGCCCGAGAACCTGCCTGAGGCCAGGCCTGCGGCTGGGGCCTTCACTGTGGCCCTTCCAGATCCAGTCAAGCTTTGGCTGGGGCTGCCACTGGCTGGGGGGGCGGGGCCACGGCCCCGGCGCCGGGTTCCCTG
>NW_006209032.1:107028-108449 GCF_000334495.1 Tupaia belangeri chinensis | reverse complement strand
ACAACGCCCAGCCATTCGTTGGCTGGCCCTCCCATGGGCTGGTCCTCCGCATCACAGGCCTGGTCTCTGGTTCCCTGGCGTGACGCCCGCCCCGCCCTCCCTGGCTCCGGCTTCCCTTGGCACAGAGCGAGGAGCTGGTGCATGCCCAAAGAGTAAATCATGTTCCTTGGCAGCCCCCCACTGCTTCGTAATCGTAAAGAATTTAAAGAGAAACCGCCAAGATAAAAATCTCACCCGGGCCCATAAAGGCATCTTTCACCCTGTGGCTTGGGAGGCCGTGAGTCTGAGTGGGCCCTTGGCTGTCTGCACCTGCCCGTGCGCCTCCAACCTCGTGACCCCGCCGGAGGTGGCGACGGCTCAGGAGGCGACTTCAGGGCCACAGGTACCTGGCCTCTGCCTCCTGGGAGTTCTTCGGCTCCTCACCCAGGGCAGAGTGGGGCACTTGATTTTGATAAACACTTCGGTGGTGGAGCAGGCTAGCCCTGAAGGCAGACACATCCTTCCGGGTCGGCTGTGTGACCTCAGGCACATGGCTTAGCCTCTCTGAGCCCAGGTTTCCCTCGGGTAAGGTGGGAATGGCCGTGCACCATGGAGGTAGCATCCGGAGGGCTGCGACCGCCTCGCTTACATCCAGGCTGTGGCACACCATGAGTAGTGACGTCTCTCCATGTTCCCACGGCCACGTCTAGAAAATGGAGATAAGGGTAACCCCGGCCTTCTCATGGGGTTGGGAGGATTAGCTGCATGAACAGTCGCTGTCCCAGTAACTGGGAGTTCGGCTATGGTGGTGGCCAGATGGTGAGCGGCTGACCCAGGGGATGACCTGAGGAATCCCGCAGGTCCTGAACTGCCTCAGCCGCCCCTCCAGGAGGAAAGGGAGATGGGCTTTGGAGAGGACTGCAGAAGGGGCCCTGAGCCTCTGGGGTGGGTGGAGGGGGGTCAAGAGGCGGGGAATTCTTCCCCCAGGTATCTGGGCAGGCTTCATGGAGGAGGCTGCATCTTGAACAGAGGAAGGGAGATGGTGGGAGACGGAAGTACAGGCGCGAAGGGCGAAATCCTCGAAGGGTTCTCACTTTCCGGGTTAGGACGGAGAGCTCGGGCGTGCTCTGAGGGGACTGAAGCTCCTTGTCTCTGTGGTAGACACAGTAAACGTGGACTGTGGGGGAATCCACGGAGGTGTCTGGGAGGCTCCCCCAGATGAGCCCCAGCCTACTCGGGCACTTGGTCAGCTGCCTTGACCCCGCTCCGAGAACAGCATCCTGGCTCCAGCAGCCCGAGTGTGGGGTGACCAGCCCTGCTGCTCCTCCGGCATCTGCATGGCTGGGTGGAGAGCGTGTTTTCTGGCCTGACCTGGTGCTGTCCTGGGAATCCGAGCCCCACCCCAAGGGAGCCCTTGGAGCTCTGGAGAAGCAGAAAGGATT
>NW_006209032.1:105258-106953 GCF_000334495.1 Tupaia belangeri chinensis | reverse complement strand
TGCTGCATTTTTCTTAGAAATAGCAAGAGGGCCTTTCCCAGAGGCCTGGACGCCAGAAGGCTGTGGTTGCATCCAAACCCTGGCTCACGTGGGCTCCTGAGCTTGGCGGGCCTGCAGCCCCCCCTCCAGGCTGCGGCACACCCAGGGGAGGGTGGAGGCCTCTGGGCTCCAGACCCTGACTGTTCTGACCCAGCAGAGTAGGGCCTGGACAGTGGCTGCTGGCCTGGGACCTGGGGCCAGCCTTGGCGGCGGGGGCCTCGGAGAGGCTGACGAGGGGCATTCTCACCAGCTGAGGCAAGCGCTCGCTCTGGTGTATCTCTCTGCAGGGCGGGGACAGACCCAAAGCAACAGGCCCCTCTCAGGGCCAAGAAGCCTTTGGGGCAGGAGGTCTCAGCTCCAGAGTCCCCTTCCCCCACGCTTCTTCCTTCCTCCCTCCCTCCCTTCCCTGCCTCCCCCTGCCTCTACCCCTCCCATCACCACCCTGTCCTTTCCTACCGGACATGCTTTTTCCTCTGAGGCCTCTGCACCCAGCCAAGGGCCACGTTTCTTCCCTCATTTCCCTGCAGGGGTAGAGCACACCCTCCTGCAGCCCCAGGGGCCGACTGAGTAGGTGGCACCCCAAGAGGCCTCTAGTCATGGCTGCCGGGCTGTCATTTGTGCTCAGGACCCACGGCCCTCCCTGACTGGCTAGGGGCTCAGCCGGCCCCAAGGTAACTGACCCTGAGCCCACACCCATCTGCTCTGTGCCTCAGTTTCCCCAGCAGGCTGTTAGGGAGGGAGCTAAGACTGGGACATTCTGGGAATCTCTGGGCAAGTGACCCGAGGAACTGGACCACAGAGCCCCCAGGAGTTCGAGGCGGGCCGCAGAGATGGGGGCTGGGCCCAGGGCAGGAGGAGGGTCTCGACACCCACTGCCTGTCGGTCCCATCCTGGCCTGTCCGTCTGGGTGATTTATGGGGTAAATGACCCATGGAGAGTTTGTTGTCTTTTGCAGTCTGGGGGAGGAGGAGGTGGTGGAGGAAGGAGTGAGGGGTTTCCGGCCAGGTCTGGAATGTGGGAGGAGGGCTGGGCCCCCTGGGGCCTCTGGAGCGCAGGGAAGCATTTTGCTCTCCCCACCTGAGAAGTGGGTCAGTGCGAGCCAGGGGACCAGCCTCTCCCTCTCCTTCACACTTGCCTGTCACCTCCTGCCGCCCCCGCCCCCTCCCGGACACACTGTGCCCTCTCTAGGCTGAGCCAGAGCTCCGGCCCCCCTGTCCCCGCAGGCCCACATGTGCTCCCACAGGTGACCACACCTACCATCAGGGGCCCACAAACTGCCTCCCAGGCCCATCCCTCCAGCCCAGGCCCACTCCCAGACCCAGACCCGGACCCGGACCGGGACCGAGACCCAGCAGGAACCATGGACAGGGTCAGTGGAGCTGACTAGGCTGGAGGGTCCTCTTGTCAGGACATAAGGTTAAAAGTCACTGGATGTCCCGGGGGACGAGGTGTGGAACCTCCGGAACCTCTTCCAGGCTGGCGTGTGTGCCACCGAGTGACCCTGAGTGACCCCCTCCTCCTTCCCTCTGGGTTTTCCTGGTGGAGGATGAGCCCCTAGCCTGTCCTCCCTGGGCGGAGCAGGTGGGCACTGGGGCGGAACGGGCATGGGAACAGCATGCCTGTGCCTGCTGGCCCCAGCCCCAGCCCCGCCCGCAG
>NW_006209032.1:99129-104041 GCF_000334495.1 Tupaia belangeri chinensis | reverse complement strand
AGCCCCCTGCCCAGCTTGCAGCCCCCTTCCAGAAACGGGAGGGAGGCTGCTGGTGGAGCTCCAGCCCGCTGGCCTGGCCTGGCCGTGCATGTTTACGAAACAGCTGGGATGTTTACAGTAGCCCTGGAAGGGGCCCTCCTGTGAGGGGATTTCTCATGTTAAGGGTTCCACTGGGGGCTGTTCCCACCTCACCATCTCTCTGCACCCCTGGGATGGGTGGTCAGCGGTGCGGGGACTGTAACCACCAGCCCCTGGGGCTGGGCCAGTGGGGCTCCCCTGCACCCTCTCCTCTGGCCTCAGGTCCCTCTCCCCTGGAGAAGCTGACATTTTCCAGGAAGTGGCAGCTGTAGGTGGTGAAATACGGTAACTGGGTCCCCAGTTCAGACATTTAAATTGAATCCAATCAGAGCAGTTATTGAATATAAACACGCAGAGTCATTTACATGTTAATTATGTTGAATGGACTACGAGGCCATAATTAGTTGCTAATTGGGTGAGAGCCGCTGTAATTGGTTTTGTTGGCAGGACCTGGCTCACCTGCCTAGGGGGGAGGGAGGTGGGTGTAGATGCTCCTGGGGAGACCTCTGGGTCTTTAACGTGGGAAGCCTGCCATGGGCAGCTACTGAGGGGCTCTGGAGGGCCAGGGCAACCCGGAGCCTGCCCCCTAGGGAGGGTGCAGCTTAAGCCCAAGGCAACCCTGGGTCTTGCTTCTAGGAGTTCCGGCCCAGAACCTCCAGGGGGAGAGGCTGGGTGGGGGAGCTAGCCGTGAGTGGCCGTGACAGCCCACCAGCCAGCCCCATGGGAGGCCTGGGCTTGAACCCACAGTAAGTGCCCGAGAGAGTACCCATGGGCGCACAGGCAGGTGCCACCTGCATATCCAGAGTGGCTGCTGGCCCTGGCTTGGCCTTGGCATTGGGGTCTGTGTTGGGGGGATGTGCAAGCGAAGGCTTCTGGGCCACCCTGCCCCCAGCTCAGCCTGGCTGGGGCTCCAGGGTTGCAGGGCTGTGGCCAGGGGCTGAGGCCTTCCGGCTGGCCGCTCATTAAAAGAGGATTAGGCCGGGAGCCAGGGGGCCAGTCCAGCCCCTGGGCCTTCCTCTGGGGCCCCTCACAGCTTTGGGGGAGTGATAAAGAGGCTGGGGGCCACCCCTCCTTAGAGCCCATAGGGACTGCCGCTGTCACCATGCCCTGTCTCCCTCAGTCTCCCTCCTTAGACGATCGGAGGTCTGTCTGTCTGGTGGATGAAGCACTGACGAAAGCCCAGACCGGCACCCCAACCCCAGTCCCATCTCTTCAGCTCAGGGATTAGGGCTGCTCTAGCCCCAAGGGGTCAGAGGTCAGTGCTCGGCTTCAGGGACCTGTCTGTCACCCCCAGTACCCAGCACTGTGGGGGAGGTGACGCTGTCAGTCAGGGCCTGCTGCTTTGTGGGGCTGTAACCAAGGGGGCAGGAGACCACCTCTGCTCCAAGACCCTCTTTGTGCAGTAGCTCCTGTCACCAGCAGCCGCCCTGGGGTCCCGGAGATGGGCAGCAGGGCGTGGGTTCTGCAGGCCAGGGCTGGGGACACGCCTCCTCAGTACCTGCCCTCACCCCCACCCCCTTTAGGGTAAGGCATCAGCAGCAGCTTCCCTGCAATGAGGATGTGGAGACCCCAGACCGAACCCCTGATGACAGGACGGTGCCGTCTCTGGGCCTTGGCCAGGCCTGTCGGGCCGGAACCTGAGTCTCCCGATCATGGGAGTCTCCGTGGGCGGGAACGGTGCGGAAATGAGATCGCTGATGCCAGAAAAGACTCTTCCTTCCTGATGACGGGAAAATCCTTCCCGGATATGCCCCACCCAGCCTGTGCCCAGCCTGGGTGAGAGTCTGGGGGGGTCTTTCCCAGGAGGCATCACCTGCCCTGTCCTGACACCACAGAACCCTGGGCTGGGCCCCAATCCCGCCGCTGGTAGTGCCCCATCACCGGGGGAGGCGCTTAGCCAGCACTCAGGCTCGCATAGCTGGGCCTGCCACAAGCGGGCAGAGCTGGGGACCAGCCTGGGGCCATGACAGGACTGGGTCCACTTCAGCCCCTACCCTGCAGTGCCTCCTCAGCCGCCAGCTCCTTTCAGCCCAAGTCCCCACCCCTAGGGGAGCTGGGGCCCTGGAGGACTGACACTGCAGAAGTCAGAGGGTCCAGTGCTACTGAGCACGGCTCTGACCCAGGCAGGGCAGGGAGGGGACAGGACGTGTCGCACTCCTCTCCCCACGACCTGGGTGGGCACCACTCTCCCCAGCCTCAGCCTTCCCATCTGGAGCTGGGCAGGCAGGGCTGCGGTGAGGCCCCTGGCTGGCGAGAGTGAGGTGGTAAAAGCCACCCCTTGCGAGAGTGAGGTTGTAAAAGCCCACCTACACGAATTCGTGGGACCCCAGGGAGCCCCCCTCCCCCTGCCTTAGTTTCTCTTCTGCACCTGGGTTTGGATGAGCGATTCAGGATTCAGCTCTGCTTCTGTGGCTTGGGGGGTGGGGTGTGGACAAGCTGGAGTTAGGGGTGCGGGGACCAAGTCACCAGGAGTGGCAGGGTGGGATGAAGGGTGGTGTCTTTTAAGAGGTCGGGACACCTCCAGCCAGCCAGCTTCCTGGAGGAAACAGCTCGGACCCCATCCCACTCTCCTCCCCCTCGAGGCGAGACCCATGAAGGATGGGCCGGAGAAGACCCAGGGGGTCCTGGCTGGGAGCCCCTCTGAGGTCAGAGCAGACCGACCCAGGAGCGCTGTGACTGTCACTGCGAGAACGGCCCTCGAAATGGTCCAGCCTGGAAATCGAGGCTCAGAAAGCCAGTGTCCTCCTGGGCTCTTGAAGGCCAGGAGAGGAACCTGGGCCACAGCCAAGCCCTCCTGACCCTCAGGCGCACGCCCTCCCCACCCTGTGTGACCTCCTGGGCTCCCCCATCCTCCCGCCACAGTTTCCACAGTGACAGAAGCATCACGTCCTGTGACACCAGAGCCATTGACGCCATATCCCGTGGCCACGGGGAGGGGTCTCGAGGGTCCTGAGTCATGTGCCCCGTTGGTGGCGGTTGAGTCACTGTCCGGCCCTGGCCCTCCTGGCTGGCCATCTCCACCACCAGCACTGGCTTCCCCTGGGCTCCTGCTCCTTCGGCCAGCCCCCGCCCCACTCGGGCATGTCACTCCCAGTGCCCCGATGTCCTCGCCTGGAAGTCGGATGTTCTGAGCACAGGTTTTGCACATAGTAGGTGCTTAGTGACTGAGTGAGAGGGTCTCTCCACACACACACACACACCCACCAGGGACAGACTGGAGGCAGCAGGGACAGAGAGGCAGACGTCAGAGGCGGGGTCAAGGCTATTCTGCCCGACCTGGGACTCAGTTCCCTTGTCTGCCAAGTGGCCTCCACCTGCCTTCCTCACAGGAGCGGGTGCAGGACTGGTGGGGTTTGAGGAGGGTGGGGGGCTTGCAGGTGGGATTGGACCCTGGGAGTCAGGGCGCAGAGGGGTGGGGTCTGGTTATAGAGGCTCGAGGCTGGCTGGGATGGAGGCAGAGCCTGGCTGGCCTGGTCTGTGGGGGAGGTGTCTGCAGGTGCCCACTCGAGGCCCTCCCCCTCCACTGCCCCCGAAGTGCCCCTAGCCCAGCGAGACAACCGAAGCATGCCCCCGGCCGGGCTATAAATAACTCCTGGCGGGCTGTCCCGGCTGGGGGGGTCTGTTGGCAGCCCCACTTCCTCTCTGGCCACTTCCCGGCCCTGGGGTGGGGAGTGTTTACTTTCCTGTTGTCACTATGGCTGCGTGGCCAGGCAGGGGACTCCGAATGGACCAACAACAGGTGCAGGGCAGGTGCCTGGGCTGCCCTGCCCAGGACTTCAGAGGCGCCGCTGGGCGGGCGGGCGAGGCCAGAGCCCACAGGGATCGGCCCTTTGATCCCTTGGCGTCCCTGCGTCCCAGTGGTTGGCCAAGGTCGTCACCTGTATTCTTGTCGCGTGGTCAGGTCTGGGCCGGGTGAGGTCCTTCCTTGCCCTCGGGCCCTCAGAGTCAGGGCCTGATGCCAGACCCGGTCCCTGGGTCAGCTGTGACGTCCCTTGGTCTCAGCCCGCCTCACCTCCCCTGCACCCGTCTTAGCACCCCTGGAGCTCCTGTCTGACCCTGCTCTCAGAAGCCCCTTCCACCTGTCCCTGGGTCCCCAGCACAGCAGCAGGGGTCGGGGCAGTTGGGCAGCTGTCTGAGCCCAGGGTGACCTTGACTGAGGGGATGCACCTGCTGGCCCCACCTTCAGGCTGTCCAGGCCTCTCCCCTCCAGCTGTCTTGGGGCCCAGAGTCACCAGCTGTGGGAGGGGAGATGCCCGTGTGTGGTCCCCGGTGAGTGCTTTTGCATTGCCGGCCACGTCATGCCTGTGTCATGTGTGTGCAAGCGTGTGATATTCTGTGTGCTGCTCTCTTAAGCTCCCATGCATGTGAATATTCATCATCCTCATTAATATTCCCTCTCCTGTGGAGCTAAAAATAGCCAGGTGGGTGGAGGAGGGGCCTGCTGGGACCCCTCAGCTCCCCCTCCTCCCAGAGGCAGGTTTCCAGGCTCCCAGGAGTCCCTTATCGGCCTCTGGCCTGTCATTGGCAGAGCTCTGGCCTGTCCTTTACCCCCAGCAAAGAGGACTTGCCCTCAGCATCCTGGGAGCAGGAAGGCCACCCAGGGGTGGGAGACCACCTGGGGTGGGAGGGCACCTGGGGATGGGAGGGACCTGGGGGATGGGAGGTCACCTGGGGGACGAGAGGGACCTGGGGGATGAGAGGGACCTGGGGGGTGGGAGGGACCTGGAGGATGAGAGGGACCTGGGAGATGGGAGGGACCTGGGAGATGGGAGGGACCTGGGGGATGAGAGGGACCCGGGGATGGGAGGGGACCTGGGGGGGGGGAGGGGACCTG
>NW_006209032.1:98313-99071 GCF_000334495.1 Tupaia belangeri chinensis | reverse complement strand
GATGGGAGGGACCTGGGGGTGGGAGGCCATCTGGGGGTAGGAGGGCCACCTGGGTGTGAGGCCACTGGACTCATGCAGGAGAGAAAACAGGTGACCCAGCGAACTGGACCCTGGGCCCAGCCCTGGAGATTGGCAGCACATGGAGAGCACCTCTCCCACAAATGCTTTCCCGGTGGATTCACGGTGGCCCAAGAGCCCCACGTGGGCAGCCTTGTGGTCTGGGGTGGCCAAGGCCCGCTGGGCGACATGGCTCCAGCAGGACTTTCCAGTCAGGGCTGACCTCTCCACTGCATCTGCGGCTGTTCCCAGAGCACACCCCATTAACCCTTTCAGGCCCGTGGGAAGCCCGCCCCACCCTGCACTTGGGCGCCTTAACCCCCACCTGAGCAAAGGCTCTGACGCCATCACACAGCCTGGCCGCACCCACAGCCCTCTTGTGGGGACCCGGGGACTGGCTGGGGCTGTCTGAATCAGGAGTTGAGCTTTGGGTGTGGTCCCTTCCCCGATCGGCCCCAACCCTGCCCCACTTTCTCCTCCCAGCCTGTCAGGGACTGGAGAGGAGCCACGGAAGGCCTGGGAGGGGGTTGGAGGGTTAGGACAACCGTGGTGAGGGCCCTGAGGGGGCCCGGTCCCCCGTCAAATGGATGTGACCAGATGGTCCCCAGGGTTCTCACTGGTGCCCTGCCCTTACCCCACAGAGCTCAAGGCCACAGGCACCGCCCACTTCTTCAACTTCCTGCTCAACACGACGGACTACC
>NW_006209032.1:89863-98282 GCF_000334495.1 Tupaia belangeri chinensis | reverse complement strand
CTGAAGGGCGAGGACCACGACCGCATGTACGTGGGCAGCAAGGACTACGTGCTGTCCCTGGACCTGCACGACATCAACCGCGAGCCCCTCATTGTAAGGGCGTGGGGCGGGGCGGGGGGGGGGGCCGCCGCACACGCCCCCCTGACCCCCGTCTCTGGCAGATCCACTGGGCGGCCTCCCCGCAGCGTATCGAGGAGTGCGTGCTGTCCGGCAAAGACGGCAAGGTGCGTGCAGGGGCCGGGCCGGGCCGCCGCAGGTGTGGGGCGGTACCTGGCACCTACACAGCCTTCCCTGTGGCCCCAGGGCGAGTGTGGGAACTTCGTCAGGCTCATCCAGCCCTGGAACCGAACGCACCTGTACGTGTGTGGGACGGGCGCCTATAACCCCATGTGCACCTACGTGAACCGCGGCCGCCGCGCCCAGGTAAGCCCCGGCCCCGGCTCCCGCTGCCCCGCAGCTGCACCCCAGAGTCCTGCAGGAGGACAGGCTCGCTGAGTCCCAGCCTGGCCGCCACCCAGCCCTCAGGCCTTGGTGAGTGACTTCCTCCACCATGCAGGGCCTCAGTTTCTTCACTTGAAAACGGGGCCGACTGCCCTTCTCACAGGTTGGTGTGAGGCGGGGCAGCAAGCCCGTGCCCCCAAAGCTCTCAGTATGGTGCCCGGCACGCTGTGAGCCCTCGCTCACGGCAGCAGTGCTCTCTGGCTACGCCTGCGGCCCAAGCCCGTGGCTCGGTCAGAGACCTGGCAGGGCCCCTACGTCAGGAGGCTGGGCGCCTGGGCCAGCTCTGCCCATTGCCCTCCTCTCCACGTCCCGGGCTGGGGGGAGCTGCCCTGCCCCAGCTCTGCCCGCCCCACCTGCTTCTGCCCTTTCCATTTCCACGTGCATGTGTGTGTGAGCTGGTGACGTCGTAGGGCACGTGTGAGGGAGAATGGACCTAGGGACATGTGTGTGCCGGTGTGTGTGAAGCCTGTGTGTGTGTGTGTGTGTGCACGTATGTGCATACCTGCCCTGGGGCACCTGTGTGCTCTTGCGTGTCCTGGCCTGTGTGGTATGAGAGGCTGGCAGCCCAAGCCCGCTCCCCCAGCCCCTGCCGCCCCCAGCTCTAACCCCTGTCCCCCGTCTTCCAGGCCACACCGTGGACCCAGACGCAGGTGGTCAGAGGCCGCGGCAGCAGAGCCACGGATGGTGCCCTCCACCCGACGCCCACGGCCCCACGTCAGGTGGGCTTCTTCCCTCCAGGCCTTTCCAGGCAGCACTGCCTCCGAGCTGGACCCACCTGGGCCTGCAGCCCGGGCTGGCTTCCCCGGGCCCTCCCTCTGCCTCCAGGCCCCGCCCTGTGTCCACCCCTCCCCTACAGTGCCCTCAGGTTGAAGGCATGCCCAGCTGGACCCAGGTCAGCCCAGTGTGACCCCTGCAGGCGAGACATGAAGCCACCAGGTGGGGAAGACAGGAGCACTGGGGACAGCCATGCCTCAGCCCTCAGATCACGTGTGTGTAGACGTGCACGAGCACACACCAGCGAATGCCCGGCACCCCTTTCTTAGCACCGAGCGGGGCCCCTGTGCAGCCTGACACTCGTGTCCATGCCCAAGCCACCCGTGGCTCACCGGGGGGCACAGGTGTGCTGCACATGTGCGTGCTGGGGCCCTCTTCCCTTGGGGTGCATCTGTCCACTAGTTAGGACCTGGGGCTGGGCCGGGAGAGCTGGGGCTGGGCCGGCGCGGGCAGGGAGGCAGGGGCTGCCGTGAGTGACAGAGCGCGTGTCCATGGTGGGCAGTGCTGTAGAGCAGGGTCGCTGTGACCCTGCGTGTGCGTCCCGTTGTGAGCAGGGATCCGTGTGCTGGCAGTGCTGTGTGCCGAGCTGCGTGTGCAGGAAGTTGTGTGTGCGCGTGTAACCAGAAGTGGGTCTGTGTGCACCTGCCCATCACCATCCTGTCCCCTGCTGCCTCCTCCCGCCTCTGAGCCCTCCCTTCCCTTCCCCTCCCCTCCCCTCCCCTCCCCTCTCCTGCCTTTCCCGTGAGCTCACCCTGGCCCAGCGCCTCCACCACCTTCCTCGCAGCATCGTCCAGGCTGAGCTGGGAGGCACGAAGGGCTTTGTGATTTCTGTGTGGTCTGGGTTGGACTCAACTTCTGACTCCCCGGGGGGGTTGGTGGGGCCTGGGGCTCGCTGAGGGGCAGGAAGAAGGCCATGGCCTACCAGTCCGTCGTGAGAACCACAGGCGGGGCACAAAGCCCAGGGAGCTCCCTAGCCTGGTCAGGCCTGATGGCAAAGAACAGGGCCACGCAGGCCCTGACCAGTGCCCCCTGACCTGGCCAGGTCTGCAGCCCTACTTGGTCCAAGACAGACCGCCACGGTCCAGAGTTGTGCCCCTGTGGCCCAAGGCGGCTTGGCCAGCATCTTCCTGAGCCAGCCGGTGGACAGATGTCAGTCCCTACGAGCCCACCCCAGGCCGGCCATTTTATGGCCCCCGTGGTGGGGCCCTCCGAGACTTGGTTCCCAGGTCTTACCTGAGACCTCCCTCGGAACCCGCAGTGTGGCGCTCTCCGGGGGCATCAAGATGGACAGAGTTCGAGCCTCAGGAGCTCTGGAGAGGGCAGGGGAGGGCGGGTTGTCCTGGGATCCCGAGGCCCCTTCCTTTCTCGGCCATGGACGGCGCTGAGCCTGCCTCTGCCCTGCAGGATTACATCTTCCACCTGGAGCCTGACAGACTCGAGTCAGGGAAGGGCAAGTGCCCGTATGACCCCAAGCTGGACACAGCCTCAGCCCTCATCAGTGAGTGCCCGCCCTCAGTCCCGCTGTGGCTCGGAGTGGGGGACATAGTCCAGGACAGGGACGGTGACTAGAGTGCCCCTTTATCCCTGGTAGTGCCCCAGCATCAGGGGTGCGAGTCAGACCCCTGTTGAGCTGAGGGGCAGGGACTAGCTGATAGGAGTCTCCCCACAGCCCCTCCAGGTGAGGGCATCCTGCTCCAATCACAGCGTGGTCCGTGTAAAGCTCAGAACCACACAGCTGCAGCCTGCCTGAAAGACAAGCCCAGTCCACACTGGGCGTGGCCTGGGTTTTCTCCCATGTTATGGGGGGCTGGGAGGGGCCCACAGGAGCCACTGATGGAGGGTCTGGGCCTGTGACCAGCCAGGGATGGCAGCGTTTCTGGTCCGGGCAGGTGTATGGGAGTTGGGGCTGTTCTCTGAGGAGGGCTCCTGTCCAGGGTCTGTGGGGCGGCTGCCCCCACCCTGCACGCTGCCTGCTTTCTGGGCACTGTGCCACCTCTAAGCCTGGGAAAGGCCCCAGGGCAGAGGGCAGCCATCCCTCTTGGTGAGGAAGAAGTTCCGAGCCTGATCGCAGAGCCCGGACCAGGGAGTCTGATGGGCGAGGTCACAGCCTGCCCTGGGGCCCTCTCAGCGAAGACGTGGAGTAGAGTGTTGGACTCAGCTCCGCTGCCCGATTTTCAGGAGTGTCTGTGAGCCAGCTAGTATTCAAAATGAAATTTTAGGGGCCAGCAGGTGGTGTGGTGGTTAAGGTGCTGAACTCCCACATAGCCAACTGGGTTGAATCCTGGACCTGGTAACTTGAAAATCATGCCGGCCTATGTGCATGCATGCCCAAAACCCCAAGAGAAGAATGGAGAAAAGGGGATTGCAGCGTGGCCATCCCCCATGGGGAGTGGTTTCCCATTTTCCCTGTCTGTCGCTGTCTCTCTCCAGCAAGCCCACGTACCCTATTGCAAAAAAAAAAAAAAGTAAACTTATACTTAATTACATTAAAGATAGCAATAGCAGAAAAGGTAACAAATACCAGTGACTCATTACCTATTACCTCCAAATTACTTACGACGGCTGTGGCTGTGTCATTACCGACGCTCTCCCCAGCTGGGCTCAGTGACCCACTCAGGTCAGTAGGCCAGGGTGGGAGTATTTACACCACAGAAAGTGGCTATTGCTTCTAGACAGGGCTTGTTACTACGCATCTAGTCCTCCCAGGGACAGGGCCAAACACCCTCCTGGAGATGCCATCCTGCCTTGGGGAGTCCGACGGGGAAGACAGGCCCTTTTCTGAGGGTCTTTTGGGCTGTGGGCCGGCCCTTGCGTAGAGCAGACCCCGACTGACCTGCCGGCACCCACAGATGAGGAGCTGTATGCTGGGGTGTACATCGACTTCATGGGCACCGACGCAGCCATCTTCCGCACGCTGGGGAAGCAGACAGCCATGCGCACGGACCAGTACAACTCCCGGTGGCTGAACGGTGAGCCGGGCGAGGAGGTCGCAGAGGACTGACCAGGCAGGGCCGGGTGCTGCCCAGAGGAGAGCTGTGCTTGCCTGGGATTCTGTCGGGGAAGTGGACACCCTCAGGAGGGGCTCACCCTGGCACCCCTGCCCGCCCGCAGACCCTTCATTCATCCACGCCGAGCTCATCCCTGACAGCGCGGAGCGCAATGACGACAAGCTCTACTTCTTCTTCCGCGAGCGGTCGGCAGAGGCGCCGCAGAACCCCGCCGTGTACGCCCGCATCGGGCGCATCTGCCTGGTACGTGCCCGGGGACCTCCGGCCTGCTCCGGCAGCCCTGCTCCTGCAGGGTCCTGGGCGGCGTGAGCTGACCCGCCCCGCCCGCCCCCCAGAACGATGACGGCGGCCACTGCTGCCTGGTTAACAAGTGGAGCACGTTCCTGAAGGCGCGGCTGGTCTGCTCCGTGCCGGGCGAGGATGGCATCGAGACCCACTTCGATGAGCTCCGTGAGTGCCCGGCGGGGGTGGGGCTCTGTGGGCACCCTGTCCCAGGCAGGAGCAGGCAGGGCCCCAGGCTCCTCCCTAAGGCGCCTCTGGTACCACCTTCTGTCCCCAGAGGATGTGTTTGTCCAGCAGACCCAGGATGTGAGGAACCCGGTCATTTACGCCGTCTTTACTTCCTCGGGGTGAGGCTGGGTCGGGCTACTGGGGATCCCTGCTGGGTGGGGCAGGCTGGGGAGGGCCCACTGGCTCTGCAGGGGGCGACAGCAGCCTGCCCCGCACGCAGCTCCGTGTTCCGAGGCTCTGCCGTGTGCGTCTACTCCATGGCCGACATCCGCATGGTCTTCAACGGGCCCTTCGCCCACAAAGAGGGCCCCAACTATCAGTGGATGCCCTTCTCGGGGAAGATGCCCTACCCACGGCCTGGCACGGTAAGGACCCCACGCCTCTTCTCCCCCCTATGAGCCTGCTCTGGGGCAGATGTGGGCCCACTGCACGGCCCTCCGGGCTGCCCGTAGACAGAAGCCCTCGCGCACACAGTATCAGGCTGGAAAGGCCCTGGCCGCCCTCCTGGCACAGAGATGGGGGTTGCCGTTTGCACTCTTCCATAGGGGCTCCCCGAGGGGCTGTCTGCGAGCTAACGGTGAAGGGGAAGGTCGTCTTCGAGGCCAAGCTGGAGGCAGGCTGGGAGGTCCACTTAGCTGGCCATCAGTAGAAGGAGTGGGAACGGCAGGCCTGGGCTGCAGGGTCTCAGCCGTGTCGAGGCTGTCACTATAATGACGGGACACGAGCCACTCCTGCAGCGGGTGCTGTCGACCCCATGTCGTCGGGTCGGGCTAAGGAAGCTGTACACACAGGTGTCAGGGAGGTGCCCCGAGGTGGACCTGGAGCGTTACAGGGACGTCAGGGCCCGTGGTCCAGTGCATGGGGCCGGGGTGAGGGTGAGATCGGAGAACAGCAGAGAGGAGGGAGACAGCAGGGTGGGATGATGTGGGGAGGGGGCGTTGGCCCTGCCAAATGCTGCGAGGTTGGCAACGAGGCCAGGGAGGCATTGCGGGGTCTGGCCATGAGGGATCTGGGACCTTGGCCTGAGCAGGACCTGAAGAGAGGTCAGCGCAGGGCAGTAGCCTGTAGAGGAGGTGGGGGCAGTGCAGAGGCCTCCGCAGCACTGGGTCTGGTGTGTCCCCGCCCTCCCACCCCCATCCCGAGCCGGGGCCTGATAGACGTCCCCTGCCTGCAGTGCCCTGGGGGGACCTTCACACCATCCATGAAGTCCACCAAGGACTACCCCGACGAGGTGATCAACTTCATGCGCAGCCACCCGCTCATGTACCAGGCCGTGTACCCACTTCAGCGCCGGCCCCTGGTGGTCCGCACGGGGGCCCCCTACCGCCTCACCACTGTGGCTGTGGACCAGGTGGATGCGGCCGACGGGCGCTATGAGGTGCCTTTCCTGGGCACAGGTACCCGCTGCCCGCCCCGGCCCCTCCCACCCCCGCCCGCGGGGGGGGGTGCTGGTCCCCGGGGCTGGGACCTGCTACCGGCTCGTCAGGGCCATCTCTGTCACCTCGTCCTTCAGAGCCTTCTCCCTACTGCTGGGATGACCAAGGCCTCCCCTCCCCATCCCCAGGAGCCTGGGAGAGTGGGAACATGAAAGGGGTGTGACAGGAAAGGGGTGGACACAGGCACAGACACCCCGAGGGCCCCTGGTTCAAGCACATGCTCGCGCGTGAACACACAGTGCGCCCACCACAGCCCCAGCCACCCCAGCCGCCCGGTCCTCTGCAGCCTCACAGTGAGGGTCTGGTGCCATGGTGGTCCCTTTGACCTCTCCCTCCATCCCCGGGAGCCCTTCACCTTGGCACAGAGCTCCTTCTCCGCTGCCCTGGGGGGTTGGGCCCTGGTGGGGAAGGGGCTGAGGCTGGTGCCCCTTCCCCAGTGTCCCCAGTCCCACTGAGGCCCTGCCCGGCCCGTTCCAGACCGCGGGACAGTGCAGAAGGTCATTGTGCTACCCAAGGACGACCAGGAGATGGAGGAACTCATGCTGGAGGAGGTGGAAGTCTTCAAGGTGGGTGTGACCACCTCGTCCTGGCCCTCTGGCCTTACACTTTAGGGCAGGGCAGGCGGTGGTCCCCAGGGTCCCACGCTGATTCCTGTCTTCTTCCAGGACCCTGCACCTGTTAAAACCATGACCATCTCTTCAAAGAGGGTGAGTCTTTGGTAAGGTGGGCTGCATGGGGGATGGAGCCTGTCCTGGCACAGAGGGGAAACTGAGGTGTAGACCAGGGATGAGGAGCCCGGCCCCACTGGCTGCTGGTGGGAGCTGGCTGTGGGGAGGGCCCTGACCAGCTGCCGCTCCCACCCCCAGCAACAACTGTACGTGGCCTCGGCCGTGGGCGTCACGCACCTGAGCCTGCACCGCTGCCAGGCGTACGGCGCTGCCTGTGCCGACTGCTGCCTGGCCCGGGACCCCTACTGCGCCTGGGACGGCCAGGCCTGCTCCCGCTACACGGCGTCTTCCAAGAGGTGCGGCCTCCAGCCCTGGGGACCTCAGCCCCCAGGCCCGGGCCAGTCCTGGTGGTTGGAGGTGGATGTGGTAGTCCCGGGGAGTCCGGCGGGAGGCATCATTGCCTGGGCACGTGGGCCCTGCCCTGGAGTCTCGGGGTGCAGGGCTCGGGCTGGGAGTACTTCCTGGACGCGGCCCTCAGGAGCTGTCCTCATTCAGGCGGAGCCGCCGGCAGGACGTCCGGCACGGGAACCCCATCAGGCAGTGCCGAGGCTTCAACTCCAACGGTGAGCACGCTAGGCCGACAACGCGGGCAGCCCACTGAGGATTCTGGGGGGCGGGAGAGTGGGAGCTTCCCCAGGCACAGCCCTGACTTCCCAGGGGGGCCCCTCGTGCCCCAGGGCGCTGCTCTCACTGCACCCCCTCTCGCCCCGCAGCCAACAAGAACGCCGTGGAGGCCGTGCAGTACGGCGTGGCGGGCAGCGCGGCCTTCCTGGAGTGCCAGCCCCGCTCGCCCCAGGCCACGGTCAAGTGGCTATTCCAGCGGGATCCCAGTGACCGGCGCCGCGAGGTAAGGCCCTGCACCCCAGCAGGAGGCCCTCGTGCAGCAGAGAGGTGTGTGGGCGATGGGGTGCCGGGGCCAGGCCGGGCTGCCCTGGCTCTGTGACACCTTCTGAGCGCCCCTCATATGGGCAATGCTCAGAGGACAGGCCTCGCTCTGTGGAAGGCACGTGCAGGTGTGCCCATCACGTGCAAGTTTTCCTCGGACGGACACGTCGTGTGGGCTGGCTCCCATACTGGGCGGGGAGCCTTGCGGGCCAGGCCTCATCTGATGGAAGTGCCTGGCAGGTGGCCTTGTTTACCTGGAGGTTCCCTGCGAGTGCCCCCCTTGGGCATTGACATTAAACGGAAATGCTGTGCACCCCAGAACACTCACAGAACCCCTGATGGCCATCCCTCCCGAGGCGGGAGTCCCTGTGGCCTCGTCACGTGGAAACTTCCTCCGGGAGTTCCAGCTCCAGCGTGTGCCCCTCCTTGCAGTGACCACAGGGTGGTCTGACTGGGGCTGGCTGCCCCTCGGCCCTGACCCCTCCCCGCCCCCCAGATCCGTGCCGAGGACCGCCTTCAGCGCACAGAGCAGGGCCTGCTGCTGCGCACCCTGCAGCTCGCCGACCGCGGCCTCTAC
>NW_006209032.1:88105-89456 GCF_000334495.1 Tupaia belangeri chinensis | reverse complement strand
ACCCATCTGGATTTTTTTGAAGTAAACCTAAAATAATTTAGAATACACCACCAGGCCCAGCCAGCCAGCGGGGCCGGGCCAGGACCACAGTCCCCAGACTCAGTTGGACGTCTGCTTGCTTGACGTCCACCGCCGAGAGCTGCAGGCCGTGGGCAGGGAGCAGGCCCTTTCCACGGGCCGGGCTGTCCTTGCCGACGTGTGCTGACGTGTGCCGTGGCAGCCACACGGTGCCAGTACTGCTTTGGGAACTGGGGTGGGGCTACAGCATGCTCAGAGAAGGGAAGAAGGGGCTGTCGCGGGAGGCCGGCCCCTGCCAGGGTTGGGGGCACTCAGTCAAGGCCAGCCCCTTCCCGGGTATTTATTCTCTATTTATTGGGTTCAGGAGCAGAGGAGTTCTGCCTGGGCGGGGCAGTTTGGCCTGGCTGGGGCAGCCCTGTGGCCCCGTCTCCCCTCCCTGCCTGGCCAGGGCGGCCGCCCCAGTCTACCTCCTTAGCTGTTCCTGTACCACCTGTCTCTGGGGCTGGAAGAATGGCAGAGGGGCCAGGTGAGGGGAGCCCCCTGGCCCTGAGGGGAGCTGGGGTTCAATAGAGACCTGGAGCCTGCAGGGACTCCCCAGTGCTCCTTTCTGCCCACCCCTTCAGGCGATGGGTGTAAATAGCGCCAGGGGCAGTTGGGGAGAGGGGAGGGCTCCTGGTGGCCCTCTGCCACCCAGGCCTCAGTGCCCCTGGGTTCCATCTTGCTTAATAAACACTGGCTCTGGGACTAGACTTTGGTTTCTGTCTTTGTTGGGGGGGTGGGTTTAGGATCACACCTGGTGGTCAGGGGAAGCCTGGGGGACTGGGAGGTGGTGGATTGACCCCACTTTTAATGGCCAGAGGGTGTGTGTGTGCTTTCCAGAGACACGGGGAAGGTGTCTCATCCCCCATGGGGCACATAACCCCCCCACCCCCGTGCCATAATCCCTTTTCCATTTCTCCGTCCTCTCGGGATTCGGGGCAAACATGCACATGCACTTGGCATGTTTCTCAAGCCACGAAGGCCAGGGCTTGAACCACGGCTGGCCCTGTGAGGTCTGGCTCCCTCAACCACTAGACCGTGGGGTTCATCCAGCCTTGAACTGAACCCACTTTTAACCCACTAGGTTTAACCAATCTGGGCTCCAGCACTGTCCCCCGCCCTGGGCAGTGAAAGGCTGCAGGGAGTGGGGAGGACAGACCTGAAGGCCGGATGTAGTACAGGTCTCGGGCCTTCCTGGACAGACACCCCCACCCCGCAGGCTGGACGGCACAGCTGCCAGCCCAGGAGCCAGTAGCTGCTTCCCACGCCCCCCCTTGGGCCCCGCGCCCCCCCC
>NW_006209032.1:80074-87784 GCF_000334495.1 Tupaia belangeri chinensis | reverse complement strand
CCCACCCCGCCGGCGTGGAGGGCACAGCTGCCGCCCAGGGAGCCAGTAGCTGCTTCCCACGCCCCACGTTGGGCCCTGCGCCTCCTCACGGCCTCTTGACCGGCAGAGTGGAGGGGATCCAGCCAGGAGGCTCAGGGCCCCTGGCCCTCGGGGGGGCATGGCAGGGGGAATGTAGCCTGGGAGGGCCACACTGTGGGCTCAGCCCGAACCACCTCCACCACAGGACGCCATGCACTAAGGACATTCGTTAGGCCCCGGGGCTGAGGCAGGCAGGGCCCACAGGTGCCCCTACTTAGGTCTCGGAACACCCACAGGGGACAGAGCAGAAGCAGTCTGGGTGGGCCCCACTCCCAGGACCTAGGGAGCACCAGACCCGCTCTGGAACTTGGTTTCCCCATTTGGCAACAGGCCTGCATTCTCTGCATTCTCTGGAGGAGCTCAGCCACGTCTACACAGATCAGAGGCTGTGCTGTGCTCAGGTACACATGTGTATATGGTCACGGGCACATGCAAGCACATATGCACACAGACACGTGTAAAAGTACATGTAACATCTGCCTATGCCGAGGTGCACACACATGTTCACGCACATGGACAAGTGCACACTAACACATTTACTGCCACGTACATGCGTTTGCACACTTAGGCATTACACGCACACAGAGACCCACACGAGCACGCGAAATACACATACAAGCACATGCATGTCTAAAGACACATGCACAAAGCACCCATCGTGTGCATACACACAAATATGCTTAGACATGTGCATGATAGAGCACATGTGATCACAAGGGCATGAACAGGCGTGTGTGCACAGGTACACACACGTGTCATTGCCTTGCTTGGTGCAGTGAAGGACAGACACACACCCAGGCACACGTAGCAGCGTGTACACCCCCGGAGTGTTGGAAGTGCGTCTGGGTCAGACCCGCCCTCACCTTTCCCCACTTGACTCCCCACTCTGCATAGAACCCCTCACCCCATTCCAGACCACCTGCTGCTGCGTGGCCTTTGAGCCCCACTTCCTTCTCAGTAAATGAGCCACTGGACCCTCCTGAGCGTGAGCATACAAGATGAGGGGTACAGGTGCCCCGTGGCTTCCGCTCTGCTGCCGGCCCCCCGCCCCCGTCTCAGCCCCCACCCTAACTAATGTGCTTCCCCATCTCAGCCTCTTCAGGAAGGTTGCTGGGGGAGACAGGAGTGCAGAGTCAGCGGCTGAGGGATTGGGGCCATGGCACCCGACTGGACAGGTTGGGGACTAGTGCCGCCCACCTGTCCTTGTCTCTGATTGGCTCTTGGGCACCCCCAACTTCCAAATCCCACTAAGCAGCCCCAGCAGGCCTGCACAGAGCAGGCTGACTCCAGGTCCTCCCGGGGCCAGAGGGTGGAGGCCTGGCTCTTGGGGTCCCCTCCAACCAGAAGAGCCACCTGCACACCCTGTCCCTTTGCCTGCTGCTGGGACCATGGGGGCTGGGGCCAGCGCTGAGGAGAAGCACTCCAGGGAACTGGAAAAGAAGCTGAAAGAGGATGCTGAGAAGGACGCTCGGACCGTGAAACTGCTGCTTCTGGGTAGGTGTGTGGGCCATGGCGGGGGCCACTGCCCACATCAGCAGCAGGAGGGTGGGCAGGCAGCCTTGGGGAGCAGTGAGCCCATGACAGGCAAGGCCAGGCAGTATCCTGACCCCCCCACACTGGCTATCCCGTGAAGCCCCTCTAAGAGGGCCCTGCCTCAGGCAACCTGCCCTCCCCCAAAGTGTGTGCCCACCACATTTTCATACGAGTGCGTGTACAAGGCACTCTCCCTGGCTGGGCTCCCTCGTGGTCAGGCCTTTAGTTTCCTGGGCCTGCTGGGCAGGGCTCAGTTGTTCAAGTCCTGGACCCGGTGGCTTGAAACTCGAGCCAGGCACATGTGCCTACGTACCCCAAATCCAGAGAGAATAGACGGGGTTGCAGCGTGGCCATTCCCCCAGGGGATGATTTCCCACTTTCTGTCTCTCTCTCTGTCTTTCTGGCAAGTGCACATGCCCTTAGCAAAATCTCTCTTTTAAAAAAAAAAAAAAAAAAAAAAGGAACCAGCAGTTGGGGAAGCGGAAAAGAAGGAACCAGCAGTTAGCGTAATGGCTATGTTGCTGGATTCCCACGTAGTCGACTGAGGTTTGAGTCCCGGACCCAGTGGCTTAAACTCACGCCGGGTGCGCGTGCATGTGTGCGTGCCCAAGATCCCGAGAGGAGAATGGAGGAGAAGGGATTGCGGCGTGGCCATCCCCCCCTGGGGTGCAATTTCTCACTCTCTTTCTCTGTTGAGCGCTCGCACCCTATAGTAAAAACCTCTCCGAAAGAAAAAGAAACTGGGACCTCGCTGGAACACCCACAGGCTGCTCCCTGAGGAAGGAGACATAGTCCTCCTGGGAGCGGGGGGCCTCTAGGGCCACCCAGGCTCACCCATAGCTGTCAGACCTCCAAAGCCAGGGGTCCCGATGCCCAAGGGATAGATAAAGCGGGTTCGAAGTCCCGTGGGTAATGGGGAGACGGGGCTGATCCACACCTGCCTCAAGGTCACTATCAGACCCCCCCCAGGGGATAGAGCCGAATCAAGACGCCCAGACAGGTACCATCATGTCACCAGGTCTCATCCACCATCCACCGGCAGGGAAGTGGGCACAGGCACTAAGCCAGGATTCCAGGGAAGGCAGAGAGGCTAAGCCGGAAATCCTATTATCTGTGCCCAACGCCCTCACAGGAGCAGGCTCCAAGGGATGTCAGCTCTGTTCTCTTCCCACCCAAAGGCGCTAAAACCCTCTGAGCCTCTTGGAGAGGCCCCTCCCCTCCGGTGGAAAGCGAGGGCCTAGCGTTCTCTAATAATCCCTGTGTGCAGCGCCAGAGATCCCCACAAGGTGACGCTCCAGGATCTCCCCATTTTGGTCTCAGCATAAGCAAGGCCGCGTATACCACCGTCTTGCAGACCCCGCCGCCACCGCCACCGCCACTCAGTTGCGCAGTGGAGGTCGCTGTTCTCTTCCGTCAGCCTCTCTTTGCTACTTTCCTGACATTTACAAACGTTTTTCCGCTTTTACTTTGGATCGGAAGGGGCGAGTGGGGTTGTGTGTAGGGGGCGGAGCGAATGGGAAGAGGGGTCGCCCTGGCGCCCAAGCCCCATCTTCCCGGCCTCATTGCGGGGCAGGGAGGCAGGCAGCGGGGCTCTGAGGTGCGGCTTTCCTTCCAGGGGCCGGCGAGTCTGGGAAGAGCACCATCGTCAAACAGATGAAGTGAGTGCCCCCTGCCCGTCCGGGGCCCCCAGGGTGGGCGCGCACAGCCTGCCCTTCCCCGCTGGCCCGCCAGGCACTGACCCCGCTCGCCCCGCAGGATCATCCACCAGGACGGGTACTCGCTGGAAGAGTGTCTCGAGTTCATCGCCATCATCTACGGCAACACGCTGCAGTCCATCCTGGCCATCGTGCGCGCCATGACCACGCTCAACATCCAGTATGGAGACTCTGCGCGCCAGGTGCGCCAGGAGGCGGCCGAGCTGGCCCTCTGCCCACTCCAGGTGCCTGCCTGGGCCCCGTCCGCGGTCACCACCAATCTCTCCCACCTGTCCCCAGGACGACGCCCGGAAGCTAATGCACATGGCGGACACTATCGAAGAGGGCACCATGCCCAAGGAGATGGCAGACGTCATCCAGCGGCTGTGGAAGGACTCGGGGATCCAAGCCTGTTTCGAACGCGCCTCGGAGTACCAGCTCAACGACTCTGCTGGCTAGTGAGCGCGCGGGCGGGGCGCGGGCGCCGGCGGGGCCCAGCACGCTCCACGCCACCCACGCGCCCGGTCTCCGCAGCTACCTCTCGGACCTGGAGCGCCTGGTGGCCCCGGGCTACGTGCCCACGGAGCAGGACGTGCTGCGCTCGCGCGTCAAGACCACCGGCATCATCGAGACGCAGTTCTCCTTCAAGGACCTCAACTTCCGGTACGACCTCGCCCACCCCGGTGTTCAGGGGCCCTGTACGGGAGTTCGCCGCCCCAAGGCTTAGTCCCTCCTGGAGACCTCATCTCTACCAGAGACCGCGCCCGTAGGATGGCCCTGGTCCCAGAGGCCAGTCCCGGGGGAGAAGCCCCGTCCCGACAGTTTAGGGGCTGCCTTGTGCGCGTCCGGGACGCCCAATGCGCGGGTTCGGCCCCCACGCCCCGCAGGATGTTCGATGTAGGCGGGCAGCGCTCTGAGCGCAAGAAGTGGATCCACTGCTTCGAGGGCGTGACCTGCATCATCTTTATCGCGGCGCTCAGCGCCTACGACATGGTGCTGGTGGAGGACGACGAAGTGGTGAGTGCCCAGCAGGGCCGCAGCCTCCGGGCGGTGCTGCGGGGCAGGGGAGCATCCTGCGGGAAGGCCTCGCGTGCCTGGGGTCCCGGAGGCCAGGGGCCGGCGGGGCGGCTGGGGCGGCTGCCCGCGTCCCCGGTGCCCGACAGCGCTGCCCTCCTCAGAACCGCATGCACGAGAGCCTGCACCTGTTCAACAGCATCTGCAACCACCGCTACTGCGCCGAGGCGGCGCCCCAGCCCCACGGCCGCGGCCCGCGCTCCTCGTCCGGGCGGGGCTGCGCAGAGAGCGAGCGCTCGGCTCCCCGCAGGGCCCAACACCTACGAGGACGCGGGCAGCTACATCAAGGTGCAGTTCCTGGAGCTCAACATGCGGCGCGACGTGAAGGAGATCTACTCGCACATGACGTGCGCCACCGACACGCAGAACGTCAAGTTCGTCTTCGACGCCGTCACCGACATCATCATCAAGGAGAACCTCAAAGACTGCGGACTCTTCTGAGGTGGGGTCCTCGCAGGCCCGCGCGCTCCCCTTGCTCCTCCTCGATCTCAAAGCACCGAGCCCCGTCCCCAGGCCCCCAGCTCCCCAGCCCACCGCACACCCCAGGTCGTCGACTCTCACTGCCCGGCGCCCTGCCCCCAAATCCCACATCCTGCCGCTTCCAGGCCCCACCGGGCTCCACCCACTGTCACAGGCCCCGCCCCCGGCACCAAGTCCCACCCGGTTCAGTATTTTGACCCGGCACCAACCCCTGGGTGTCCCAGTACCTAGGGCCGTACCCCACGCATTGCCTAACCCATTCATTTTGAGTGCAAGGGTGTTGACTAGGTTCCCTCTTGTCTTCCCAGCTGCCTGAGCTCATGCGTGTCCCTCGCCCTGAGATGGTAGCCCTAGCTGTCTTGAAGTCCCAGTCCCCAGGACTCTACCAGCCTCCTCCTCCAGGCACCCAGGACTTCTGGGCCCCAGCCTGCCCACGAGCCTCTGGCCCAAAGCCCTGAGCCCTGCTAGCCTCGAGGCCCGGACCCTGCCCCATGTCCCCAACCCTAGCCCTGTCCTTCTCCGCCTGGCTGCACTGGCCTCGGGGACCCACAGCAGCCAGCCCCAGCTAGGCACCAGCGGGACTTGGAGCAGCCGAGCTCGACGTGACTCAGCAGTGCCCAGCTGACCAGTCTCCCGCTGCGCTCCTGCCCAGGGGTGCTCCTGTCCCTGGGGAGACTCGCCTGGTGGGTTCGGACTCCCGATCAGCTCCCTCGCTCCAGGAAGGGCAGGGGTCTCCCTCCCCCAAGCAAGCCTGCTGCTTACCAGTGGCCCAGTCCAGCCCCACTACCTCCATGTGACAAGTCTGACACCTGTCCACCCAGTGGCCAATGACTGTCCTTCCCAGCAGCTTCAGGGGTGCAAAGTCTGAGCTGGCCCTGG
This sequence comes from Tupaia belangeri chinensis, assembly GCF_000334495.1. Lineage (NCBI taxonomy): Eukaryota > Metazoa > Chordata > Mammalia > Scandentia > Tupaiidae > Tupaia > Tupaia belangeri. The sequence continues at coordinate 82,046 of NW_006209032.1, read as the reverse complement.
CCAGCGCCCACATGGATAAATTAGTGAACAGGGAGCAGGTCTGAGAGCCCCTGGGTGCCAGGGAAAGACATGAGCTGGGCCCTTCTCCAAATGCCTGGCTCAGAGGAAGCCCCTAACCCCTCTCCTGCAGGACCTGCCCCTCTGTCGGCACACAGAATTCTTGCCTGGCTCCCCCACCCACACGCAGTACTCTGGACCCGCTGATCTGCTGAGGGAGGGTCCTGTGAACACTGCCCCGGCCAATAGTTGAAGTGTCCTGAGGGGCGGCTGGGGGCAGAGTCCGGCTCCCATCGATCGGCTTCAGGCAGATTCCTGAGAGGACAGGGGCCCAGTCTGCGCCTCCCCAGGTCTGCTTTAGTGGGGGGCCTGCCTCAGTGGGGGGGTCTGCCTCAGTGGGGTCGCAAGAGAATCCACTCTGGTCCTTGCCAGCAGCTCCTCTCATCCCGTCCATTCAGTGCCCATTCCTTGGCTGGGCCATGGGTGGCCCATGAGGCCATGGCTGGACGAATGTCCCCACATCCCTGCTCCCTCCTTTCTGATCAAGCCTAGAGTCTGCAGGTGGGGACAGGAGCTCCCAGCCGGCCAGGCCAGGTGCACAGACTCGGCAATAAACCTTCGCACCTACCCCACTGTCCTTTACTGGGGAGCTTGGTTGTTGCCAGTGCTGGGCTGGACATGTGGGAAGATGGCTCTTTGGAGGGATGCACCTGGACTGCCGTGGTGGGACACCTTGGGAAGAATGGGGCCAAGTGGTAGAGCTTGAGGAGGGTGGAGGGGGCGAAGGGCTGAGGGAAAAGTTCCCTGGGACGGTCTTGGAGCAGGGGGCCGGCGGAGGTGGAGGCTCACTCCGGCAGGGACCGTCGAGTGTGTAATGCCTGTGGCCCGGGAACTCAGCAGAGCAACAGCAGAAAAGGGAGAGGTGGGTGTGGAGGCCGGGGCCTGGGCTGTCTTAGGGTGATGGGGAACCCTTGTAGTGGGGACATCATTGCAGGGCTGGGATTAGGGTGAGGTGAGTTCGGCTCTCTTACTGGGTGCAAAGTGTAAGGGGATACCAAAAAATTCAGTAAGCAAGATAAAGAATGTATGGGTGCAACATTGCTTTTTAGAATTATTTATTTGATTTGATTTTTCCCTATTATTATCTCTTAATTTGCTGTAGGTCACATGCACTCACCAAAGAGGCAGAGAGACAGTGAGAAAGCAAGCCACCAGGTCTGGGACTCAAACAGCAGCGGTGGACTATGTGGGAGTCCAACCCCAACCACCAGGCCACCTGCTGGCCCCTGTACAACACTTTTTTTTTAGAGAGAAAGTTTTACTATAGGGCATGTGTTTTGCCCTAGAAACAGAGACAGAACGCGAGAAATCACCCCCAGGAAGGATGGTCATGCTGCTGCCCCTTCTCCACTCCTCCTGGGATTTTGGGCACACATGCACATGCGCCCGGTGTAAGTTTTAAGCCACTAGGTCCGGAACTTGAACAGTGGTCGGCTACATTGGAGTCCAACGATGTAACCATTATGCCATCTTCTGGTCCTCCTGTGCAGCATTTTTTAAAAATAAAAATTGAGGCCAGCAGGTGGCATGGTGGTTAAGGCACTAGACTCCCACATGGCTGATTGTGGTTTGAATTCTAGACGTGATGGCTTTCTCTCTCTCTCTGTCTCCCTGTATCTCTCTCTGGTGCATGCACAGGCCCTATAGAAAATTAATAATAAATTCTTTTAAAACTAAAAATTAATGTAAGGAAATTCACAACGGAGGCCAGCAGGTGGCATGGTGGTTATGGCACTCGACTCCCACATGGCCCACCATGGTTTGGTCCTCGCTTTCGCACTCTCCCCCCCATCCCGTCTCTCTCCGGTGAGTGTGTGTACCCTATAGCCAATAACAATAATAATAAATAAAATTAAATAATCCTTTTTAAAAAAGAAATAAAGGGACCAGCAGTTAGCATAATGGCTATGTTGCT
>NW_006209032.1:72133-79991 GCF_000334495.1 Tupaia belangeri chinensis | reverse complement strand
GTGCCCAAGATCCCAAGAGGAGACTGGAGGAGAAGGGATTGTGGCGTGACCATCCCTCTTGGGGGGTGATTTCTCGCTTTCTGTCTCTCTGTCTCTCTCTGTCTGTCTGGCGAGCATAAGCGCCCTATAGCAAAAACCTCTCCAAAAAAAGTAAATAAATAAATAAATAAATAAAACTCACAATGAACAAAACATCAAGATCCAGGGGCCAGCTGGTGACATGATGGTTAACATGCTGGACACTCCCACATTATCTACTGTAGTTCGAGTCCCAGACCCGGTGGCTTGCTTTCTCACTTTCTCTCTCTCTCTTTGTTTCTCTCTGGTCAAATTAAAATAAGTGAATGAATAAATAAATTAAATAAATAATTTTTTAAAATTAAAATCCGGCAAGGGGCCAGATGGTGGCACAACAGTAAAATGCGTCACTTGGTGAGGCCGATCCATGTGGGGAGGTTCCAGGCTTGTATCCAGAGACCTCCCTGAGAAGGCATGCACGTGCCCAGGATCAGGGTTGGCTAAGACCAGGGCTGGATCCCACTGCAATTCTTCCCTTCTCCTCCATTCTCCTCTTGGGATCTTTGGGCACCTGTGCATGTGCACCCGTGTGTTTTCTAAGCCACCTGATCTGGACTCGAACAGTGCAGGGTGGGGCCCAGAGCCTTAACCTCCATGCCACCTGCTGGCCTCCATCTTAACCTTTTCTTTTTCTTTTTAAATGTTTTTGTTGTAGGGCACATACATTTGCCAGAGAGAGACAGAGAGACATGCGAGGGAAAGTGAGGAATCCGATGGCCACCCTGCAATCCCTTTTCCTCTATTCTCTTCCTGGGATTTTGGGCACACACGCACATCATTCAGTGTGATGTTCAAGTCACCAGGTCCGATTGATTCCCACGCGACTGGGAATCAGTCACATTAACCATCATACCACCTCCTGAGCCCTCTCTCTCGCTTCCTTTCTCTCTTTCTTTCATGAGCGGGAGAGGCAGGGTGGAGAGTGAGAAACAACGCCCCTAATAGGATCCTGAAGCCTGGCTTATTTCCCTTCATGTAATGCCTTCCAGGATTCCCCGTTTAACTTTGGATAACAGGAGTTTGTTCATTTTACTGGCTGCATAGTATTCCATTGTATATCTATGTATATCTCTCTCTATATATATACATACACACACACATACACACACATTATTTTTAAATTTTGCTATAGGGGATATCCACTTGCCAGAAAGAGAGAGAGAAAGCACTCCCCAGGAGGGATGACCAGTTTATAATTCTCTCAGGATTTGGGGTATGCATGTACATTCACCTGGTGTGTTGGTCAAGCTTCCAGGTCTTGGACTCAAACCAGAGTCAGCCATGTGGGATCCAGCCACCTTAACCACCAAGTCACCAGCTAGCCCTATACCACATTTTCTCCATGTCTCTGTGAGTGGCCACTTACATTGCTTCCATATTTTGGCTTTTGTGAACAGTGCTACAATAAACACTAGGGTGGCTGTCTTTGTGACATTCTGATTTACTTTCCTCTGAGTACATGCCTAGTGGTTGCTGGATCGTATGGTAGTTCTATTTTTAGTTTCTTGAATCCCTATACAGTTTACTATAATGACTGTACTAACGTTTTCCCCCTTATTTGTTTAAAAAATATTTTATTTATTATTATTATTCAATTTGGGGAGAGAGAGAGAGAAGGAGAGTGAGAAAGCAAGCCACCAGGTCTGAGGTTCGAACTGTGATCTGCCATGTGAGAGTCCAGTGCCTTACCAACCCTGGCTGTACTAACTTACATCCCCACCAACAGTGTAAAAGAGTGCTCCTTTCTCCTCATCCTCACCCGCATTTGTTATTATTATTATTTTTTTGTCTTTTTGACAATGGCCATTCTAACTGGGAAATGATCTCTCACTGTGATTTTGATTTGTGTTTTCTGAACTATTAACAATGTTGAGCTTTTTTCATATATATGTTTGTCGGCTATTTTTATGTCTTCTTTTCAGGGCTGTTTATTCAGGTCGTTTGCTCATTTTTTAATTGGGTTATTTGTTTTCTTTCTTTTCTTTTTTTTCTTTTCTGCAGAGTTGTTTGAGTTTCTTGTATATTCTAGTTATTAATCCCTTGGCAGATGGATAATATGCAAATATTTTCCCCCATTCTGTGGGTTGCCTTTTTACTGTTGACTTTCCTTTGCTGCATGGAGGCTTTTTAGTTCATTATAATTTCATTTGTCTATTTTTGCTTTTGTTGCCTGTGCTTTTGAGATTTTATTTATGAATGCTTTGACCATACCAATGTCCTGAAGTGTTTTCTTCAAGTATTTCACTACTTTCTTCTAGTAGTTTCATCGTTTCAGGCTTCATGTTGAAGTCTTTAAACCATCTTGAGCGGATTTTATAGATAGGTCTAGCTTTATTCTGCTTGTGGATACCCAGTTTTTTGTTTGTTTAATTTGCTAGAGGGCATGCGTGCTCACTGGAAGAGACAGAGAAAGAAGGAAAGTGAGAAAGCACTCTTGGGGCTGGCAGGTGGCATGACAGCTAAGGTTGCTGGACTCCCACATGGCTGACCATGGTTCAAGACCTGGACCTCACGCCTGCGTGCTTCGTTTCTCACTTTCCACTTCTCTCTCTCTCTCTCTGTCTTCTCTGGTAAGAGTGTGTGTGTGTGTGCATGCACACACAAATAAATAAAGTTAAATAAAATAATTCTGAAAAAAAAAAAAAAAGCACTCTCCACAGGGGATGCACACACTGCAATCCCTCTTCCTGCATCTCTTTTGGGATCTTGGGTATGCATACACGTGTCAGAGGTTTTTTGTTTTGTTTTTAGTTTTAGCCATAGGGCACATGTGCTTGCCAGAGAAAGGAGAGAGTCTGTGAGAGGGAAAGTTAGAAATCACCCCCATGGAGGGATGGCCATGCTGCAATCCCTTGTCCTCCATTCTCCTCCCGGAATTTTGGGCATGCTGATACATGTGCCTGGCATGATTTTCAAGCCACCAGGTCTGGGACTTGAGCTGCGATCAGCCACAGTGGTTACACTACGCTGCCTGCTGGCTCCACTCAGTGTGTTTTTCAAGCCACCGGGTCCAGGATGCAAACGATGCAGTCGGCCATGTGGGATGCACCCACTTTAACCATGATGCCACCAGGTGGTTTAAGAGACCCAGTTTTCCCCGTTCCTCACTGTGGTCTTGATGTTCATTTCCCTGTTGTTTAGCGATGGTGAGCACTTCTATGTACTTATTGGGCATTTGTACATCTTCTTTGAAGAAATGTGTCTTTGAATTTTCTGCCCATTTTGAATTGGCTGGTTATTTGTTTTGTTTTGTTTGTGTTTTTCTTAGAGAGCTTTTTGCCATAGGGCCTGTACACTTGCCAGAGAGACAGAAAGTGAGAAATCACTCCTTGGGGGAATGGCCATGCCACAATCTCTTCTCCTTCATTCTCCTCTCGGGATTTTGGGCATGCATGCACAAGTGCCTGGTGTGAGTTTTAAGCCGCTGGGTCTGGAATTCGAACCACAGTCGACTACGTGGGAGTCCAGTGATGTAACCATTACGCTATCTACTGGTTCCGTAAGTAAATAAACTTTCAAAAAAACAACTGGGACCAGCAGATGGTGTAATGTTTATGTCACTGGACTCCCTCCTCACTGTGGTCTTGATGTTCATTTCCCTGTTGTTTAGCGATGGTGAGCACTTCTATGTACTTATTGGGCATTTGTACATCTTCTTTGAAGAAATGTGTCTTTGAATTTTCTGCCCATTTTGAATTGGCTGGTTATTTGTTTTGTTTTGTTTGTGTTTTTCTTAGAGAGCTTTTTGCCATAGGGCCTGTACACTTGCCAGAGAGACAGAAAGTGAGAAATCACTCCTTGGGGGAATGGCCATGCCACAATCTCTTCTCCTTCATTCTCCTCTCGGGATTTTGGGCATGCATGCACAAGTGCCTGGTGTGAGTTTTAAGCCGCTGGGTCTGGAATTCGAACCACAGTCGACTACGTGGGAGTCCAGTGATGTAACCATTACGCTATCTACTGGTTCCGTAAGTAAATAAACTTTCAAAAAAACAACTGGGACCAGCAGATGGTGTAATGTTTATGTCACTGGACTCCCACATGGCCAACTATGGTTCAAGTCCCAGAGCCTGCCAGGTGCATGAGCAGGTGAATTCTCACTTTCTATTTCTCTGGCAAATGCACGCATCCTATAACAAACAACTTTCTTTAAATGATAAAAATAAGTTTATTTCTTCCATGAAAGAGAGATAGCAAGAGATAGACATTTCCGATGGGGTCTCTACACTGCGATCTACCCCAAACCTCAGCCAGCCTGGGTTGTGGGTGTGCACATACACGTCCAACATGTACAGGGAGGCCCTGAAACACACTCCGGGCCCCCCCCATGTGGTCCAGCGTCACATGCTTTATCACTGTGCCACCACTTGGCCCCAGCTGTGGCTTTTTTTTTTTAAATGGTCAGAGGGTGTCCTGACCTGGGGGACAGTCGAACAGGTTTCCTGAGGGAAGGAGTGAGAGACAGGACGAACGACGCAGTGTCACAGCACAGAGATGACGCAGTGTTACAACTCTTCAGGGCCGTCCGGAGACGACGCGGTGTCATGGGTCTTCAGGGTCTTCAGGGTCATCTGGCGATTGTGGGCCAGGGATCGCGGTTATATACATGTTGGTGGGCTGTGATTGGTTAAATGAAGGATAGTAAAAAGGTGGGTTATGATTGGTTGCTTTTGTGGACCAATCATGAGGTGCCGGATATGCAAATCTGAGGGATTCTAAGCTTACCGATTTGCTATGGGAAGTGGCCAATCAGAGTATGGCTTTGAAGGTGAGGTTTTTTTTTTTTTTTTTTTTTGGGAGCGCGTGCGCTCGCCAGACAGACAGAGAGAGACATAGAGACAGAAAGCGAGAAATCACCCCCCAGGGAGGATGGTCACGCCGCAATCCTTTCTCCTCCATTCTCCTCTCGGGATCTTGGGCACGCACGCACACGCACCCGGCGTGAGTTTTAAGCCACCGGGTCCGGGACACGAACCGCGGTCGACTATGTGGGAGTCCAGCGACATAGCCATTACGCTAACTGCTGGTTCCCGAAGGTGAGATTTTTGAAGGGGAGCCAATTGTGGCCTTTGTAATTGTCTGCTCTCTGAGCCTAAGATGGCAATAGTAAGAGACTCATGAAAATGACCTTAGCAGACTCGCTGGTGTGCAGCCTCCCACAAGAGGGTGTGCGTGCTCGCTAGAGAGAGACACAGAGACAGAAGGAAAGGGAAAAATCCTCACCCTCTTTCCTCCATTTCTCCAATTCATCAGGACTTTGGGCACACATGCATATGTGCCCATTGTGTTTCCCCTGGACACAGGAGCCGAACCGCCGTTGGCCATATGGGATCCAGTGCCCTATGACCAGGACTAATGGCTGTGCTACGGGCCGGCCCTAAAACTCACATTATTTTAAGCTTAAATATAAATATTTTATACCTAAAACAGGATTTGTTGGGACCAGCAGATGGCATAGTGGTTACATTGCTGGACTCCCACGTAGTCGATACTGGCTTGAGTCCCGGAACTGGCAGTTTAAAACTCACATCGGGTGCATGTGCGTGCATGCTCAAGATCCTGAGAGAAGAATGGAGGAGAAGGGACTGTGACAGGGTCATCCCCCTGGGAGCTGATTTCTTGCTTTCTGTGTCTGTCTCTCTGGTGAGCACACGCGCCCTATAATAAAAACAAACAGAATTTGTTATAATTTTACTTCCCTGGTTTTAGTGGAGATAGAAATCATCAATAATATTTTCCAAATCCACTTCTGGAAAAAATAATCACTAACACTTTTCATAAATATGTGTGTATATAAGCACAGGTTTTCTTTTATTTTTTATAAAGAATTATTTATTTAATTTTATTGATTCATTCGTTTATTTTAATTTGATCGGAGAGGGACAGAGAGAGAGAGAGAAGCGAGAAAGCAAGTCGCCAGTTCCAGGACTTGAACCGTGGTCAACCGTGAAGGAGGGTCCGGTGCCTTAGCCACTACGCCAACTGCTAGTCCCCTAGGCACACATTTTCATGGGGGCAGTGGGGAGGAAGGTGCAGGGCTGAACCTAGGTCCTCATTACTCAGCAGACCAGGGTCTGCAAGCTGGGGGCCCAGAGTCGGGGTCTGGGTCTGCGGTCGACCAAGCACATGCAATGCTCCAAGGAGCCCGAACTGAGAGGGGCGTTGTATGGGCTGAGCCTGGAGGACCCATGGCCACTTGAGAGAGGTCCGGGAGGCAGACAGACACCTGGGGCTGGGCCGAAGGCCGGGCAAAGTGGCATCTGCAGTGTCCAGCGGAGGCTGCTGCTGTGAGACTAGGGGAATGAAGAGAGGAGATGGGGGCACCCTGGCTTGAGTGTGGGAGGAGCCCTGAGGTTAGGGGGCCCTGGGAGCTTAGAACCGGGAAAGAACGGGGCTCCAGTCTGTGCGGTAGGGTCCCTGCTGGGTGCTCTTGGGCCTGGTAGGGCTGGGCTGTTCATCTCTACCCAGGACCTGCTCCCTGGCAGCTTACTGGAGTGACAGAGGGGCTTAGCAGGCAGAGACAGGACAGGGGACGGGAGGAAGTGGAGGTGTTAGCCCTGCGAGGGAGGAAGCTGTCAGGAGGGGGTGAGCGATGGGACCATCCACATAGCTGCCTTGTCGTGGAAGGAAGAAAATGAGCTCCCAGCCTTCTGGGGCAGGGGACAGAGAAGAGCCCAGGCAGCATGGAGGCCTGGGTCCCGCCTCCAGGCAGTCCTCGCCCACACATGGTTCTGACCCCAGGTTCAGAACCAGCATCCCTGGGTCCTGGGGGCTGGGGACGCCGCCTGCTCCCAAGCTGCCCTGGCCATGGCCAACAAGCTGCGGGGCCCCTAGGCTCCCAGCATGAAGCCTCCCGAGCCGCACTCACGCCGTGTAATTACTCCCTGAGGAGTGGGGTCAATGGGTACCTGACGCCTGATTCATGCCCCGGGCAGGGGATCAGAGGGTCAGGGCAGCACAGTGCCCACACCCCAGGCCTAGAGGCGGGGCACTTACCATGGGCACCTTCAGCCAATGCCATCCCTGCCTGACCTACAACCTCAAGGTGCCCCTGAGGGCCCCCACGGCCTTCAGCTCTGGCTCTGGCAGGACTAACCTGGCCCAGCCACCGACCAGAGATTAGACAAGCCCGGTGGACGGTTAATGCGGCTGACGTCAGGGCCTGGCCGGGTGGCCGCTGGGGGTTTGGGCCCTCCCCATGGGCAGCAGACCAGCCCATGTGACCTGGGCTCATTAAGCCGCTTCAGTGGCCAGAGGAGCTGGGGGCCAGGTCTCAGGGGAGAGAGGGCGGGAGAACCAGGCCCGCGGGGCAGGCACCGGCTCTGGGGGCCCAGGCCGGGGAAGGGCTAGGAGGGCTGCCTGTAGGACCTGCTGTAGCCCACACCTAGTCTGCAGCACTGGACCTCTGCTCGCGCCCAAGAGGGGCCTCCCGGGCACCAAGCTGGGCAGGAGCTGTGGGCGTGGAGGTGAGAGCCACTGGCTCCTCTGAGGTCTTCATTCCCCCAAGTCCCTAGCCCCCTGCACGCAGCCCTCCGCCCCCCAGTGGAACCCACACTTCCCTCGGCCCAGCCGCCTCTTCCTTCCAGAGGGTCCTTCTCTTCCCCATGCTGTCTACACTTTCCTTCCCTGGCAGAGCCAGGCCCACAGGCTGTCTCTCCAGCAGGCCTTCTTTGACTCATGCCCCGCAGCCTGGCAGAAGCTTCCCCCTCCAGGCCACTGACAGGCAGCACTGGAGCCCCTGTGGTGGGGGAGCCCGGGCGGCCCCAGCCAGGGGCGAAAC
>NW_006209032.1:69462-71749 GCF_000334495.1 Tupaia belangeri chinensis | reverse complement strand
TTTTTCGCCCCAGGCCCCGCGGCGTGGCGGAACCTCCCCCCCCCAGGCCACTGACAGGCAGCACTGGAGCCCCTGTGGTGGGGTAGCCAGAGCGGCCACAGCAAGTGCTGAAGCAGCCGGCTCTTCTCTGTGACTCGGGCAGGGTTCGCAGGGCCAGTCTCCCGTTTGAGTGCTGCAGGATGAGTAGGCGTCTATCAAGCAGGTGGGACAGGGTGGGTGCCCCGGGAACACAAGGGCAGAGGCGCAGGAGTACAAAGGCTGGCGTGTTAGGTGTGTGCGGCCAGCCAGGGAGCGGGGAGGTGGCCAGCTGGGCGCGGAGACAGGGGCTGCAGATTCCCCGGAGTCTGTGGTTATAGATGCTGGGCTCTGGGAAGAAGGAGGCTGGAGGTACAGACGGGGCTCCACTGTTGGAAAGGGCACCACTGTTTGGGGATGGTGTGCCAGCCTGGGCAGCAGCATGGGGAGAAGGGGCGCCTTGCTGGAGACGGGGTTCATGTCCAGAGAGAGGAGGAGAGTAAAGGTTGCCGGGACCCCGGAAGGAGACAAGCAATTCCGGGACCTAACTGGGCCCCAGATCTGGCCGTCTCTTGGGCCAAACTCCGTTTCAGTTTGCAGAGATGCGGGTGCAGGCGCGCTGCACTGGGGCCTGAACTGAAGCTCCCCTCCCTCCCCGGAGGCTGCTCCACCACTGCGGTTGTGTGGACTGACATTCCCTCTGGCCTCCGGGAGAAGGAGCCGGGCAGAGTTAGAGCTCCATTCCAGCTGCCCAGCTGTCCGGCCACCACAGGCTGGGCCGGGAGATTCGGCAGGTGGCGGGAAAGGCCTGCGAGCTGTGTTTGCCCTGGCCAGGGCCCAGGCCTAGCAACAACAAACAGCCCCTCCCCCAGCCTGGCCACACTGGCTTGACCCAGAGACCCCACAGCACACCACCCTTGGCCCTCCCACGGCAGCTCAGCCCAGCCAGTCCCTGCTCCCTCCAGTCCAGACTGAGGACCCTAGCACCCACATGCCGGCTGACCTTGAGCTAGGCCTGGCCCGCATGGAGCTGCCAATGGGAGCCACCAGCCCTTTGCAAATGGCTCTGTAAGCACCGGGGTGCCTGCAGGTGGGAGGTGGGGCGACTCCTGAGACCGTGGCCAGCTCTCTCCTATCTGGTCTGGTCCCATGGCAGAACCAGGTCTTTTTGGAGGAAGGGAGTCGAATGGCCCTTGGTGACCAAGGTGAGCTCTGATCTGCGGGTTACACCAGCCAGCCCTGATCAGGAGGGCTAGCAGGTGGCTTCCTGTGTGGCAGCGGCAACAGGGTGGAGCCTGGTGCTTTGAGGTTTTCGGGGATCAGCTCCAACCCTGGCACTCCCAGCCAGAGCGGAGCCCCTGCTCATGGCTTACAGCTTCTTCACCCACCCACCCCCCTCAGGCCAAGAGAAAAGACGGAGCCTCGGCCTTGTGACAGAGGGAAACTGAGGTACGCTAGGGCTTGGCTGTGGAGGTGAGTCAGCGGGAAGATAGTGCCAGAGTCCTGACTCCCAGCCCAGGGCAGGGCAGGGGCAGAACTGTCCCCTTGGCACTGGCAAAGGGGGCAGACGTGGCATGGAGACGTTCAGCTCCGATAGGAACAGCAGAGGCCATGGGATTAATCGGATCAGAGCCAGTGGCTGAGAAGGTGCACAGCTGTTCTGGGAACCCCTCGGCACCCTGAAGGTCAATGCCTCCCCAGGTCCCTGTGGCTGGGCCTGGGCCTTCATAACCACCACCTCAGAGCACCAAAGGCCCTAGGTGGGAAGCAGGCAGGGGTGGAGGAGGCTCCAACCGAGTGCAGGGCCACCCTAAAGCCCCTTCCCCCAGAGCACCAAGTCCCAGCCCCACGTCCCAGGGCAGGCTGACAGCTGTCATTCACCTCTGAAGGAAGGAAATGGCTCTGTCGCGGGGAGGCCCAGGGAGGCTCAGAGCCAGCCAGCCTTGCCTCTCCTGCCCTGGCGGCCCCTGCTCCTGTCTGCCCCACCTCAATCCCTTCCCACTCTCTGGGCTGAAGACAGACCCCAGGTAGGAGACCCTCCCACCTCGCCCACGGTCGGGAAGGGTGAGGCAGGTAGAAAGGCGTGCTGTCTGAAAGTTCCCGCTGGGGTGCAGCGCTGCCCAGTTCCCGCTCCTCTTCCAGAAGATCCCTTTCTGCTCCAAGGAGCGGAGAGCAGAGCATCGCAGGGGTTAAGGTGGCACCCGGGGACCTCAGAGGACCTGCTTGGACTGAAACTTGCCCCTCCGCAAGACCTAGGACCCCCTCTGGGAGC
>NW_006209032.1:66968-67412 GCF_000334495.1 Tupaia belangeri chinensis | reverse complement strand
CCGCCGGGGGCGTCGCCCCCCCAGCCTAAGGGCACCGGGCGGGCCGAGCCCTGCTGTCTACCCTCCCGTCCGCAGCCTGGCTCTGGGCAGGTCCCCTCGCCAGCCGCGACCCGGGCAGGCGCCGCAGCCTCCGGCGAGCCAGAACCCCGCGCGCTCCAGGCGCAATCGGGGACCCGTCGTTCGGGACTCAGTTCCGAGGTTGAGCTGGGGTCCCAAGAGGGGTATCTCATCGCTTCAGGGCTCTCGGCAGGGCTGGGTGTGACAGCAGGAGTTCGGCGACGCCGGGGACTGGCGCCCCAGGACTCCTTGTTGGGGGCTCGGGCTTCCTGACTCGGGGTCCGCGGGGCGGGCTGGAGAGGGTTGGGGAGGAGGACACGAGAGTGGCCCGGAGCAGCCTCTGGAGCGCTGCCCCGACGGTCGCCTGACAGGCGGCGGCGCCCGGGG
>NW_006209032.1:64498-66882 GCF_000334495.1 Tupaia belangeri chinensis | reverse complement strand
GCACATCTCGGCCCCGTCCCCGCTGCCATTTGCAGCGGGGCCAACGGGCACAGCCCGCGCAGGACGCTCGTGGCTCCCTGGCCTGAGGGCGGGGCGCGGCGAGCGCTCCTCCCCACCTGGCGCCGTAGGGACGTCGCGCAGAGCCCTCACCGCGCGGCGGAGGGAAGGGACCAGGAGCCGGTTCGCAGGAGCCCGCCCCCGCCCGACTGTCCCCGTCCATTGGCCGCAGCGAACGCGTGCGTTTGTTTACACCAGGGGAGGGGGAGGCCAGGGGTGGGGCCTGCGGGGACCCGCCCTCCCCCCCACAGCGACTTTAGCCCTAAACCCAGGTATGAACTCCCAGACAGGTCTAAGGAGGGCTCTGTCCAGGTGCCTTACGCCTGGGGGAGCACGGTGGAGGACACCCCAGCTCATGCGCATCCTTGGCCTGCCAGCCCCATCCTTCCTCTCCCCTGGGAGAGCTCTTTGGACTTCCCCTCACTTCCTCTTCAGTACAAGGTCTGGGGTGGGGGCTTAGTTACTTGTGCAGAGTCTGGGGATGGACGGCTGGAGGGGTTCAGGAACAAGGGGGATTCGGCAGAGCCAAGGAAGCCTTCCCACAGGAAGCCCCGGTGTGGATCAGCGTCAGGAGTCGTGGGCCCCGGCCTGGACGCTAGAATGACTGAAATCAGGAGGGGGAATCTGACTTCTCCGGGATGGGGCAGGGGGCGGGGGCTGCATCTCTGGGCAGATGGGGGTGTGTCTCAGAATGTCACTCCTCCTGGGCCCCTGAAGCTCAAGTCCTCCCTGGCCTCTGGAGCTGTGCTTTGTTGAGTGCTGGTTCTTCACAAGGTGTCCCTGGCCTGGCTCAGGGTTCCAGGTGGCCCTGAGAGGTCATAACTGCCACCCTTGTACCTCCCACTACCCAGCAAATAGCATAAGCAGGCTGGGCAAGTGGAGGCACTGAGGCCGGTGAGACAGGCGAGTGGTTCGGAGTCTCCGTGCTCAGTCAGGGGAGGATGTCCTTTTTTCTTTCTGAGAGGTTTTTGCTATTGGGCACATGCGCTCCCCAGAGACAGAGACAGAAAATGAGAAATCACCCCCCAGGGGGGATGGCCATGCCACGATCCCTTCTCCATTCTCCTCTTGGGATTTTGGGCATGCACACATATGCGCCCGGCGTGAGTTTCAGACTGCCAGGCCAGAGACTCTTAACTGCCGTTGGCCACGTGGGAGTCCAGCGACATAAGAGCTTCGCTCTCTACTGGTCCAGTCAGGGGAGGGTTTTAAGGTGAACTGAGTGCACCCTGCAAGCCTGGGCTGGGTGTGGGGACAGATGCTCAGTTGGAGGGGAAGTTTGCAGGGGAGGGGTCGGCTAGCAGGGAGGTGCAGTCTTGGTATCTGTGTGCACAGGAAGCTGGGGCGGGATGTGTCGTCTATGCTTCAGTAGGATGGGGCCCTGCGGGAGGATTTCCTAGTGTAGACATGGCCAAAGGCCAGGGCCCACTTGCAGCAGGTAAGAGGCCGAGGGCTTGATGTGGGCCTTGAACCCATTCCATCCATTTAACGTTTACTGAGTCCCTACTATGTGCCTTGTGCACACTCAGTCTGGTGGGTGGAGGGTAGGTCTTCGGCTCTGGACAGGACAGATACCACAGGGCAGGGTGGGCTTTGGAGGACCAGGCGGGGCTTCTGGGGACCAAAAGGAAGGACCAGCTGCTGGGGCAGGAGGGGCTTTCCGGCCAGTGGCCTGGGGCGGCTTGGTTTTGAATTTCCGCTCTGCGGGCCACGTCCTGTACACAGCCTCTGAGCCGGCACGTCTGCACACGTGTGTGGCCGCCGAGTATGGGGGTTGCTCCAGCTGTTGTTTGGGTATGCAACCCCTGGGTGCTGGGCCAGGGGTCTCTGAGCTTTCTGGCTCTGCCTGGCCTTCGGACCCTAGGGGGCTCAGCCCCATCCTCTGATATCACTGCACTTGGCTGCTGAGGGCACAGTTGCCCTCATGGGTACCCAGAGGTGCAGCAGGGGCCTTCCCCGGGCCCTCCCTCCAGTGCCCGCTGCTGCCCTTCGACTAGGCCACTGGCTGCCTCTCCTTGGCCTGTGCCTTCTGAAGTTCTCACTGTCTTCCACTGGCTGTATCACTGTCTTCTTATCTCTCTGTCTCTTTCTCTGGCTAGCTCTGAGTGGAGGATCATCTCTCTGTTTCTCACCTCTCTGGCTGTCTCTCTCTCTCCCTGTCGTAATGCCCATCCACCTGTCTAAAAGTGCTTCTTGTCTCTCCACCCAGGCATCTCTGTTTTCCTGTGTCTCATCTCTGTCTCTCCGTGTGGATGGGCACGCATGGACACGTGTACCTAACTGCGTGGGTTTCTCGCCCTGCTCCCTCCTGATCTGCCTCTCTGCCC
>NW_006209032.1:62837-64467 GCF_000334495.1 Tupaia belangeri chinensis | reverse complement strand
CCCGCTTCTTCCCGGCCCTGGCGTTCGTTGGATGTCACCCCTCCTCCAGGCTGACCTGGCCCTGTGGCCCCCCCATCGGGGTTTCAATGAGTCCTGAACTGCCCGAGGTCCGTGCTCCAGCTTTCTCTGGGCCAGAAGTCCGGCTGTCCAAATATTTGACCGCCTCCAGGGGATTCCGGGTCAGCAGGGAGGATGATGGGCTGGCTGGCGCAGGGTCTCCCCTGCCCCTGGGGGGCCGCGGTCACATGATCTCCTGTCCTTTGCCTCAACTGGGCCTCAGGCTGCACGTCCCTCTCAGCAGGCTAGCAGTGGAGGGGAGGGGGCTGCTGCTGGCTTGGGCCCAGGCTCGAGCAAAGAGGTTCTGACTGCAACCTCCTGGGGGTGGGGGGTGGGGTGGGGTGGGGGGCCTGAGCAAGGAGGGTCCAGGGCTGGCTGGGAGGGGAGGCTGAGGGCCTGGAGCTAGACCCAACTACGAGCATCTGTTCAGTGCCTAGGAAACGTGCTCTGTCATAGGAGAGTCGGCCTCTGGCCCCAGCTGGGCCTCCCAGCTCCTCCTGGACTCCTCTGGACACCCAGATCAGAGACATAGACTCTAGGTCCCAGGGCCGGGGCGCTGGGGTTGAGGGGGTGGTGCGGCCAGTGTACACCCGCCTCCCTCCTGTGTGTCACCCCATCACCACCTGCACAGCATTGGCCACACTGGCTGCCAGCTGTTTTGGGGTGTTGTGCCGATGATGACGGAGCACAGAGGGGCCCGGGGTCTCTGGGGTCAGACTCTGGAGCTGGGTCTGGAGGAAGGGCAGGGTCTTTGCACATTCTAACACACTCCTCCTTCCCTATGCCTACACCCTCCACCTTAGCTGTCATCAACTCGCTCGGTCACTGTGGCTATGCCTTGAGACCATTTAATGCAGACACCCCATGGCATCCGCTTCCCCACTGGCTAATGGCTTGTCCCAGTGTCACAGGAACCTGTGTCTAGCTTCTGCCGCCCAGAGAAGCAGGTGGACAGAGGGGTAGCTATCCCAATGGGTGCCACGCTGGGAGGGGCACCCCGTGCTAGCCTGGGAGGGGATGGCAAGGATGGGCTGAGTTGGAACTGGAGGCAGGCCTCATGCCTGAGCTCCGGGGGTCCCATGGTCGACCCTCCAGGCAGGCCAGCTGCCCTACCAAAATCTGGGCTGAGGTCAGGACTGTGCAGACACAGGAAGCCTGGGCCGTAGCAGGCAGCTCACTGGGGTCTGTGCCCCATGGGTGCAGTGGCCGCAGGGCCCAGGGGAGGACAGTGTGGGTGCCTCCCTGCAGCCCGACCACCCTGCAGATCCACTTAGGTCCCTGAACGCGAGTAGGAAGGCCAGGCCCAGAGCCGGGGCGCCACGGACCTTGATCCTCGGACTGAATGCGCTTCCCTGTAGCGGCTGATGCAACCAAGCCGCCAGAGATGGCCTGGATTCCTGGGCCTCGACATCTTTAATTAGCCAAATTCAACACCTGCCAAGGTGTGCCTGACAGGTTCTCACCCTCACCCTGTGAGGCCACGGGCGTGGGCGTGGGCGTGGGCGGGCGTCACTGCTGCACCCTCCCTGGGGCTCCTGACCCTCCCGGCCTTATCTCAGAGCAGCGCAAACAG
>NW_006209032.1:58700-62805 GCF_000334495.1 Tupaia belangeri chinensis | reverse complement strand
TGGCGGCTGATGCACCAAAGCCGCCAGAGATGGCCTGGATTCCTGGGCCTCGACATCTTTAATTAGCCAAATTCAACACCTGCCAAGGTGTGCCTGACAGGTTCTCACCCTCACCCTGTGAGGCCACGGGCGTGGGCGTGGGCGTGGGCGGGGGCGGGCGTCACTGCTGCACCCTCCCTGGGGCTCCTGACCCTCCCGGCCTTATCTCAGAGCAGAGCAAACAGGGCCCGGGGCAGTGGCCTGGACCATCGATTTCCTGCCTGGGCCCACGCTGCACCCGTGAGAGATGACACTCTGATGACCTGCACAAGGTCTAAATGATCTCGCCGCTCAGGAGCCTGACTCCCAGGGCGTCCGGTCTGTGCAGAGGTGAAGGCTACAGGAGACGCCTCATCCCGTCGCCAGCTTTGACCAAGCTTCGTGGGACCCCTAGGGGATAAGAGGGGGATGGGGGACTGAGGTCCTGAGAGGGGTGTACTCTGCCCCTGGCCACACAGTAGGGCAGGCTGGGTGGGCCTCGAACTCAAGGGTCTGCTGTGGGTGTTCACCACGTGGTCGGACTCTGATGACAGCTTTGCATAGGGGCCCACGTGACCCTGACTTCACCCTGATTCCCTGGTCACAGGAGCCAAAAGGCAGCAGCCTGAGAGGTGGGAGCTGTCAGGGTGGGCTAGCAGCCTTGGGGAAGGCTCATCCCATCAGGCCACCCAGCCCTCAGCCCTGCCCTAGACCCAAATCCAGACTCCTTGGCCTGGGCTCGAAGGCTTTGTCAGGCTTGTCTATAGCCACAGAACTTTCCCCTCACAGTCTGCCCCATGCCATACCCAGGCCCTTACCTGCTGTGCCCTCTGCCCAAGGCATGCTTTCTGTTCTACACTTCAGGGGTGCCTACTGGAATTTTAGGACTGGCTTCATCACCTCTTCCAGGAAGTCTTCCTTGATGCCTCCTCCCCCTTTTTGAGTCTCAGCAGTAGGTGGCTCACACTCGGTTGAGCAGGAGCTATAGGGTAATGGTGAGGACGTATTTGGGGAGCTTTGTCCCCTCTAGGCCAGAGGTCACTTGAGGGATAGTCCATGCCCTTTCTGGGATCTCAGCCCAGTTCCTGCAGGGGGTGGGGGACCTGAAGTGAAGACCTCAGATAGCTCTGTGGCCCACGCTGTGGACTGCGGTCTCCCTGGAGGCGGTGCCCGACTGCTTGGAAAGGGTATGAAGGCAGAGAAGGGTGCTTTGTCCAGGTTGCCGACTCAGCACGCTCTCAGGGCCTGTCCTGGCCTGCCCAGGGCAGGGGGCCGGGTGAGGGCAACCCTCTCTGAGTGCCAGGGGGCACTTCAGAGTGACTCTGGAGACCAGGCATGGCACCTCCACACCCTCGAGGGGTGCTGATGGCAGGGGAGAGCAGGGACAAGAGGACAGGCTACCAGGGAGCGCTGGCTAGGGAAGAAGGCTCTAGAAGATAAGTCCCCAGGGTCACATCCCTAGTGGGCGGGGCCGGGAAGCATGAGTGAGAGGCAGGCTAGGGTGCGAGAGTGCCAGGATGGGTCTGCAGGGCTGAGTGCCAGGGTCTGATCTCTGGCTCCGGGTACCAGGGCAAAGGGAGAGGGGCCATCAGTCTGTGACGTGTGGTTGCTGCCTCCAGGATGCAGAGCCTGAGCTGAGACTTCCCTGTTGGCCCCTGGTCCCAAATGCTGTACTGGGGTCCCTAAGAGCACCAGAGAAAAAAAGCAGAACCGAGGCCATTGGGGTCTGCAGAGGGGGTGGGGAATACAGGGCATGATCTAGGGTCCCCCACATGGAGGGGGATCCATGGCCTCAGGCCCAGTCTCTGGCCATCCTGGGGGGCAACACTGCCTCCTCCTTGGTCTCCACTCCGGCCTTCAGGATGTCATTACAGACCAGGGGGCACCGTGCCCAGCCACCTGCTGGCCATGGGGTCGGCAGCTCCTGCCTGGTGACGGCAAGAGGTGGCAAGCTGCCTAGACAGTGGGCAGGGCGGGCAGGGGCGCCGCCTCCTTGGGGGCCCAGCAGAGCCCAACCCCGAGATTAGGCAGAAGGACCGACTTGTGGCCCAGGCTCCTCTGCAGCTGGCCAAGGCCCTAGAGCTCCTAGCCACTGCCCCGAGGGGCCACTCCCGGGTGCTGGACACCTGACGGCTGGGGGTGCCCTGGAAGGGGAGGAGAGGCTTGAAGGAGACATGGTCTGAGGCCAAAGCTGCATGGGGGGGCGAGGCCTGCGTGGCCCAGAAAACTGGGCCCTGGAGCACCCGTTTCCTGGAAGGCCCCCTGAGGGCCTTTTGCCGTAGCCAGGCGGGAAGGGCCCAGGTGTCCAGCCACCCAGCACCGCCTCAGGCCTCCTGGCTCCGGTGGGGGGTGGCCTCTGCGCCTGCCGTTCCCAGCGCCAGCTCTCAGCCCACAGAGGGCCCTTTGTTTTGGCTGCCAGCAGTGCCCGCCGGGCGGCTGGGAACAGGGCCCATAGCCCTCACCCTCTCCCGAGGCCTCCAGCCGTCGGACAGTGCTGCTCTAGGTTGGCCAGGAGGCCCCTGGCACACAGGGCCGGTGTAGGAAACCGTCTCCCGGTACCAGCGTTGGGGGGGGTCTGTCTAGGGTACACACCCAGAGTGGTGTCTAGGCACCCAGGGTGGTGGTGCCACTGGACCCTAAGCTCAAGTCATTTAGATGACCCTCACTTCGCAGGTGGGAAACGGAGGCCCCAGGGGCTTGTCTGTGCTGGCGGGGTGTGGGGTGTGCTATGCACGGGCTGAGGTGTCCGTCAGGTGGTCCTGGGGGGCTGCGGACAGCACTGCGTGTACACGTGGGTCCTCCAGGAGGGCTCTGGGCTGCAGGCCCCCTGTGGGAGGCAGGCTGTGGCCCAAGGAGGGATAACCAGAGGGACCGCCTGCCCTGCAGACTCTACCACGTTGGCGTGAGAGCCGTGCTCTTGGTGGGCCTGAGCCATGGAGCCGCCTCTGGAGACAGAGATGGTGGAGCTGGTGCCCAATGGCAAACATGCGGAGGGGCTGCTCCCAGTCATCACCCCCATGGCGGGCAACCAGAGGTGAGCAGAACAGGGGCCGGGGTTGGGGTGGGGCTCGGGCCAGGGCCTGAGAGGTGCTGGGTGAAGGACAGAGGCTGAGCCGCCTGCCTGGCCTGTGCCTGCAGGGTCGAGGACCCCAGACAGAGCTGTGCCGAGGGCAAAGGCTTCCTGCAGAAAAGCCCCAACAAGGAGCCACACTTCACCGACGTGAGCTGGGCGCCAGCCAGGGGCTCGGGGGCGCTGGGGGGAGCTTGGATGCAGGAACGAGGTGCTCTGGGGCTGTGGTGGGAGGCTGAGGGCCGGTGAGGGCAACATTCCGGGCCTTGCTGAGTCCCTGACCCTCGCCGTCCCACCTGGTGCCTGCAGTTCGAGGGGAAGACGTCGTTCGGCATGTCGGTGTTCAACCTCAGCAACGCCATCATGGGCAGCGGCATCTTGGGGCTGGCCTACGCCATGGCCAACACGGGCATCATCCTTTTCCTGTGAGTGCCTCAGTGGGCCTTCTCAGATAGGGGGCCCCCGACAAGACGAGCCGCCGACCATCGCCTCCCAGGACTGGCCAGTCCCCTGTCCTAAGGCCCGGGCTGCAGTGGGTGGGCCCTGCTTAAGCCCAAACCACGGCTGAAAATAATCAGCCGCAGCCAAGCAAACATGCCTCCCTGCCCAGTACGCCCACTGAGGCCACAACACGGCCCCAGCCTGTCCTTACACCATGAGTGCACACGTTGTCCCAGTCATGTGGCCAGGGCACGTGTGGGCACACGTGTCCTTCACCTGGGGGCTCTGCCCTGCAGCCCGGATGGAAAACATGTTTGTCCCAAGGACTGAAAGGGAGGCAGTGCCCAGAGGGCAGTCACAGAGTGCTCCTGACCCGGAGGGCCCCAAGGTGCATCATGTCCCGCACTAGGTCCGACAGGGCAGACCTCACCACAACTAGGGCGTGCTGCGCTCGCATCCACACCTTTGGGGGCCCAGGCCACAGGCGGCCCGCACCCAGGAGCCCCTCACCCCCTGCCAGCCCGGGGGACCCCCAGTGGCCTCCTCCGTCCATATCCCCAGGTTCATGCTGACCGC
>NW_006209032.1:57421-57909 GCF_000334495.1 Tupaia belangeri chinensis | reverse complement strand
TTCGGGACCCCGGGGAAGCTGGCGGCCGCCCTGGCCATCATGCTTCAGAATATCGGAGGTGAGACCGTGGGCAGGCGGCAGGCCGCCCGGGGGCAGGGGGCAGGTCTCACATCAGAGAGGTCCAAACGCCTGCCCCCGTCTCCCTGCAGCCATGTCTAGCTACCTGTACATCATCAAGTCTGAGCTGCCCCTTGTCATACAGACCTTCCTGAACTTGGAGGAGCAGACCTCGTGAGCCTGGGGCGGCGGGGGGTGGGTGGGCTAGTCACTCCCCGTGCCCACCATGATGAGCAGAAAGCAGTGTTGGAGGGCTGAGAGTGGCCAGGGGAGGTAGCATTCTGTCTGTACCTGTGCATGCCTACCTAGGGAGGCCCTGGGGGGCGTCCGGGGCTGGGGCAGGGCAGGCTGTAGGTGTAGCCGCGGAAGCCAGGCCTCTCCCACCCCGGCTCGCCTGGGAGCATGAGAGCCTCAGCTTAGCTGTAAGCAAC
>NW_006209032.1:56955-57287 GCF_000334495.1 Tupaia belangeri chinensis | reverse complement strand
GGGTGGGCGGAGGGGCTGCAGGAGGAGGGGAGGGCAGGGGAGAGGAGGCGAGGGCCTGCCCCAGGGCCCTGGGGCCTTTCCCGAGCTGTTCACCTTCGGGCTGCGTGGTCCTGGCCCTCATCCCCTATCTCCCTGTGCCCCGCTCCTTGCCCGGGGTACAGGAGGGGGCGGGATGACACAAGGTCCAGGTGCTAGGACGACCACAGGGCAAGGGTACTGAGACCCCAGGCTGCCCCCGCCAGGTCCTGCCATCCCACCCCCACCCCCGGGAGGCTGTGCCTGGCCCCGGGTGTCCCGAGGTGAACCATAGCAGTGGGTTCATCTGCGTGGGG
>NW_006209032.1:53914-55906 GCF_000334495.1 Tupaia belangeri chinensis | reverse complement strand
GGGGAGGTAGCATTCTGTCTGTACCTGTGCATGCCTACCTAGGGAGGCCCTGGGGGGCGTCCGGGGCTGGGGCAGGGCCGGCTGTAGGTGTAGCCGCGGAAGCCAGGCCTCTCCCACCCCGGCTCGCCTGGGAGCATGAGAGCCTCAGCTTAGCTGTAAGCACCTGCTATTCCTGACTGTGGGGTGAACCCCCCCATCCAGAGATTAAGCCCAGGGTGTCCCAGTTGCCATCACTTTAGCCAGCACCGGTGGCTCCACCCATGTGTCCTGGGTGGGGAAGAGAGCACCGCCAGGCCCCTCACAGCAGGCCAGCCTGGGTAGGCGGAGGGGCTGCAGGAGGAGGGGAGGGGAGGGGAGAGGAGGCGAGGGCCTGCCCCAGGGCCCTGGGGCCTTTCCCGAGCTGTTCACCTTCGGGCTGCGTGGTCCTGGCCCTCATCCCCTATCTCCCTGTGCCCCGCTCCTTGCCCGGGGTACAGGAGGGGGCGGGATGACACAAGGTCCAGGTGCTAGGACGACCACAGGGCAAGGGTACTGAGACCCCAGGATGCCCCCGCCAGGTCCTGCCATCCCCCCCCCACCCCCGGGAGGCTGTGCCTGGCCCCGGGTGTCCCGAGGTGAACCATAGCAGTGGGTTCATCTGCGTGGCGGTTCCAGGCAGGAGCCGTGGGGAGGCCAGGGCCTCAATGCTCCCAGCGGCCGGGGACAGAACTGAGCGTACACACTGCATAGACGGAGCGGGGACCCAGAGCTGTGGACGAGCAGCCTAGAGGTCACTCAGGGCCCCCACGGGTGACCCTGTCCCCCAGGCTCAGTGGGCGCTGACCTGGCCCCGCACACCCGCCCCTGCAGGGACTGGTACATGAACGGGAAGTACCTGGTAATCCTGGTCTCTGTCACTGTCATCCTGCCCCTGGCGCTGATGCGGCAGCTGGGTGAGTGTGGCAGGGTCAGGGTCTTGGCAGGGCGGCTGGAGGGCCACGGGAGGGCCCACTCACAGCCCCCTCCACTTGACAGGCTACCTGGGCTACTCCAGCGGCTTCTCACTCAGCTGCATGGTCTTCTTCCTGATTGCAGTGAGTCCGCCGCCATGCTGGCTGAGGGCAGGGTGTCCCAGGGGAGCCCTTTGTTGGGGGACTGGCCAGCCCTGGGAGAGTCCTGTGAGAAGGTGGCTTCTCCTCGGTTTCACCTCCGCCCCTGCCGCCCGCCAGGTCATCTACAAGAAGTTCCACGTGCCCTGCCCCCTGCCTGCCAGCTTCGCCAACAGCACGGGCAACTTCAGCCACACGGAGGCCGGGGAGGGGACGGCGCAGCTGCAGGTGGAGACCCAGGCCGCAGCCCTCTGCACCCCGAACTACTTCACGCTCAACTCCCAGGTTCTGACAGGCCGGGGCAGGGACGGGGCCGGAGAGGGGGGGCTGCCTTGACACAGCGCCTGTCTCCCCAGACAGCCTACACCATCCCCATCATGGCCTTCGCCTTCGTCTGCCACCCCGAGGTGCTGCCTATCTACACGGAGCTCAAGGAGTGGGTGTCTGTGGCCGGGCCGGGCCGGGCTTGGGACTCCGCTGTGGCCCTGGGTGGATCTCCATGGCTGCCAGGATGGGGGACTGATGGGAAGAGGGGACTCCCTGAAGGCAGGGCGCCGAGGGCGTGGGGCGGCCGGGATGGCCCAGCGTGTCACGCGTCCCCCATGCCCACAGCGCCTCCAAGGGGAAGATGCAGCACATCTCCAACCTGTCCATCGCCGTCATGTACGTCATGTACTTCCTGGCCGCGCTCTTCGGCTACCTCACCTTCTACGGTATGGCGGGCCGCGGGCAGAGGCCACCACGGCCAGGCGGGGGCGGGGACCAGAGGGGAAGGCAAGAGGGACTCAGCGCTGGTCCGGTGCGCCACAACTGACGGTGCCCTGCAGCCGGGGAGGGGAGTGTGTGCCGCTCTGCAGTGTCACCTCCCTGCCGCAGGCGGGGGGGAGGCGGGGCTGCTGCACAC
>NW_006209032.1:47544-53054 GCF_000334495.1 Tupaia belangeri chinensis | reverse complement strand
TGGCTGCACAGTTTGAGTCCGGAGCCAGTGGCTTGAAATCATGCCAGGCATATGTGCATGCATTCCCCAAATCCTAAGAGAATGGAAGAGAAGGAATTGCTGTGTAACCATCCCCCTGGGGGGTGATTTCTCACTTTCCCTTCTATATTCCTTGAGCAAGCACATGCCTCCTATGGCAAAACGCGCTCTTCGGCTACCTCACCTTCTACGGTATGGCGGGCCGCGGGCAGAGGCCACCACGGCCAGGCGGGGGCGGGGACCAGAGGGGAAGGCAAGAGGGACTCAGCGCTGGTCCGGTGCGCCACAACTGACGGTGCCCTGCAGCCGGGGAGGGGAGTGTGTGCCGCTCTGCAGTGTCACCTCCCTGCCGCAGGCGGGGTGGAGTCGGAGCTGCTGCACACCTACAGCCAGGTGGATCCGTTTGACGTGCTGATCCTGTGTGTGCGTGTGGCCGTGCTGACGGCGGTCACGCTCACGGTGCCCATCGTCCTGTTCCCGGTGAGCCCGCGGGCAGGGGGCTGGAGCAACGGGGTGCGGCCGAGGGTGCTGGCAGGCTGACGGTGAAGCACCCCTCCGCCCGCCCGCAGGTGCGCCGCGCCATCCAGCAGATGCTGTTCCAGGACCAGGAGTTCAGCTGGCTCCGGCACATACTCATCGCCACTGGCCTGCTCACGTGTGTCAACCTGCTGGTCATCTTCGCCCCCAACATCCTGGGCATCTTTGGGGTCATCGGTGAGTGTCTGGCCTCGGCGGGGAAGGCAGTGCTGCCCGGAGACGTGCAGTCCGTGAGTCCTGGCAGACCCTTCGGCTTGCAGCCTACATTTACGTGACGGCTGCTGGCCACGTGCACAGCTCAGCCACCCGCTGCACGCGTCCCCGAGGCTATTCTAATTCCTTTCGAGGGCTCAGAACCACTGAGTCAGTCCCCCTTGCCGGGTGACAGGGATGGGCACCAGGGCTCAGGGCCCTGCACAATGACCTCGGCGGGTCTTATCTCCCGTCACATAGAGGAAACTAAAGTTCAGGGTGATTAAAGTCACAGCAGGGCCACACCTGCTGTGAGTGAGGAAGCTGGAGTCAGCCCCGGGGTACCGGACTGCAGATTTGGTGCAGCGTCCACTACTCCACCCAGTGAGGCTCTGAGTGGGAAGATCAGGCAATTCTGAAGTATCTTTGGGGTAACCTACCCAGTCCAACTTGGGGAGACCAACACGCAGACCTGGGGCAGAGTATTATAGAAATCGTGGATAGGAGTCTCGGTTCTACATGCCTGAAATCCAGCTCAAAAAGAATTCAGTTGGATTCCTACCTGGCCAACCACAGTTCAAATCCCAGACCCGCTGGCTTGGAAATCATGCTGGACATGTGTGTATGTGTGCCTAAGATCCTGAGAGGGGTATGGAGGAAGAGGGGTTACAATGTGACCATCCCCTGGGGGCGGTGGTTTCTCACTATCTCTCTCTGTAGCTCTCTCCTCTCTGGCAAGCGCACACACCCTATGGCAAAAAACATTAAAAATGTAATTAAAAAAAAAAAAGGAATTAGGCAGAGGGCCAGCAGGTGGCATGGTAGTTGGGGTGGCTAGATCCCACATAGAGGACTCGTGCCATTCAAGTCCCAGACCCACCAGCTTGAGAAACATGCTTGGTGCATGTGCGTGTGTGCCCAAAATCTTGAGAGGAGAAAGCAGAGAAGGGACTGTGGCGTGGCCATCCCCCACAGGGGGTATTCTCTCACTTTCCCTCTTTCTCTCTCTGGAGAGCACATGTGCCTTCTAGCAAAAAATTTTAAATAAATAAACAAGGGGCCAGCAGGTGGCATAATGGTCAAGGCACTGATCTCCCACGTGGCCAGCTGAGGTTCGAGCCTTAGACCCAGAGGCTTGAAACACTGGGTGTGTGCACCGCTCAAAATCTGAGAGGAGGACGGAGGAGAAGAGATGGCGGCGTGACCACCCCCAGGGGAGTGATTTCTCTCTCTCTGTCTCTCCAGTGAGCACACGTGCCCTATAGCAAAACTCTCTCAAATAAATAAATAAGAGAATTAAGCAGAAAGGAACGCATGGGCTCAAATAATGGAAAAGCCTTCAGGAGAGAACCAGCAGTTAGCATAATGGCTATGTCGCTAGACTCCCACATAGTCGACCACGGTTCGTGTCCCGGACCCAGTGGCTTAAAACTCACACCGGGCGTGTGTACATGCATGCCCAAGATTTTGGGCATGCACACACATGTGCCCGGTGTGAGTTTCAACGCGCTTGGTCTGGGACTCGAACCGTGGTCGGCATGTGGGAGTCCAACTGCCTTAACCACTACAGCACCTGCTAGCCCATGCCTAATATTCTTTTTTTTTTTTTTAAGAATTCTTTTATTTATTTTACTTATTTATTTTTCACATGAGATTTTGCCAGAGAAAGACAGAGAGAGAGAGGGACAGTGAGAAAGAAAGCTACCAGGTCTGAGACTTGAACCATAGTCGGCCACGTGCGGATTCTAGCACCTTAACCACCACGCCACCTGCTGGCCCCACGCCCCAAATTCCTAAGGTTTCATCTGTTGCCACCTCTTGACTGTAGTCCTGGCTAGCCTCATCCCTGACAGTCTGACACCAAAAGCACTGGCCTTTCACCCTGGTGGACAGATGACAGGGCAGAGACGGGCGGCACCCCAGACACAGGCAGAACTCTCAGTCAAGTGGGGTCTCGGGATGAAGCCCCCCAAACCTGAACATCTGACCTCCGCGGGGTGGCCCTGAGTGCGTGGTGGTCACGCCTGGCTCTTTGCAGGTGCCACTTCCGCCCCATGCCTCATCTTCATCTTCCCTGCTATCTTCTACTTCCGAATTGTGCCCACTGAGAAGGAGCCTTCGAGATCCCTCCCCAAAATCCTGGTGTGTGGGGCCGGGAAGCTGGTGGGCTGGGGCGGGGCCTTGGGGCCTGCCGTACCTCGAACCTGGCCCTGAGCCTGACCTCTGCCCCCAGGCCCTCTGCTTTGCGGTGGTCGGCCTCCTGCTGATGACCATGAGCCTGAGCTTCATCATCATTGACTGGGTCTCGGGGACCGACCGGCACGGAGGAAACCACTAGGGTGGGCCCTGCGGCCCTGTCTGCTCGTCCGTCCTTGCCCCTCTGCCCGCGCCAGCCCCTGCTCCTGTGCATTGGTCAGTCGGCCTGGCATTCGGCTCCACCCTCTCTGTGGACGGTTTCTGTTAAAGAACCAGGACCAAGGCCCTTGGGCCACCCACTGCCCTGCAGGGGTTTCCTGAGCTGGGAGCAGGGTGGGGCTGTCACCCCAGATCCCATCCGAGCCCCCTGTCTCCCACTGCACAGATGTGTACACTGAGGCCCCGCAGAGGCCTCCTGAGGTCACACAGCCTGTGGAGGGCGCATGGAGCTGGAACTCAGGCCTGCAGCCATCTGCACCCTGCTGCAGGCCAGGGTCACAGCCGGGGCTGTGTCACCCCAGCCCACTCGCTTTCCCCCTTCTGGCCCCTGGGCCCCTTCCAGACACTTGGGCTCAGACCTTCGGACACTCTTGTCCTCTTCTCCCAGTCCCTCCATAGGAGGAGTCCCCACCCTGTAGCTGGGGCCAGAGGTTCTGCTGAGGGTGGGGCCGGAGCGAGTACCCTCAAGGGGCCTCTGCACTGTCCCTCCAGTCCTGGGGAGGCTGGGACTCCCCCCACGCCACGCCTGGGCCATGGCTCACATTCCATTGCTGGGAGAGGGGCAGGGCTGGGCCCGGAGTGTCCTGCCCCTGGGGGCCGAAGACCTGGGGCCAGACTGGGGCCAGGGTGGGGAGGCTGGCAGCCCCTTTTATAAATATTATACATAAGACCAGCTGTGTTTTATATTCTTGGTTTCCATGGTCCCTGGGTTCCTAGAAAGCGGGGTGGGGGCCAGGACATGGATGGCAATGGAGGTCCCCTGCTTCCTAGCCTGGGAGGAGGGTGGGGACAGGGCATACCCCCCACCCACCCATCTCCTGTCTCCCAACCACCAGTGGCACGCTCAGAGCCGGCTCTGGGCCTGGGCCAAGCCCAGCACAGACCTGCTTTCTCACGGGGGAGGTGGGGAGGAATTAATGAGGCCCCAGGAAGTGGGACAGAGAGGGCCTCCGGCAGGAGGCAACGTGAGGTGCATCCCCAGCAGCTTCAGGGAGCTGGGGGCAGCCGAGCCCCACGGAAGCCCTGGGAAGGGCCCCTGCCCTCCCCTGGCTCCAGGCTGCCATGTCAACTGTCAACCTTGAGTCTGGGGCCAAAAGTCCAGGGACCCTGTGCCCTGTCGGGCTGATCTTTTTATCCATAGTAAAAATCCACTGTGAACACAGGTGCATCCGTGAGTCCCTACATGGGGGGCCCTGGGTGGTGAGGGAGGGGGCCAGTCCATGGCAGGGCAGGGCTTCGTGGAGGCAGGACGGCCCCAGGTGTCCTGGCCCTGGGGGCGGACCGGGAAACTGCCTGCTTGCTGCCTTAGGCAGGCTTGAACCAGCTGGGGCGCAGCGGGATGGAGCTGCCCAGGCCTTGGCTCCAAACCCTCATTAGGAGAGACCCCGCACCAGGCTAGGCCACCGGCAAAAGGGCAGCAGGAAAAATCCAGTCTGAACTCACAAGGCCGCTGCCAGCTCGGGAAACCCCTGAAGAAAGAACTTCCTCAAGCCGTGGCTGCTGGGCCCATGGCAGTGCCAGCTGGGCAGAGGGGGCTTCCTGAGGCCTGTTCCCAGCAACCCCAGGAGCCCGACTCCAGCCCGGGGACTCACCCGGATCCCTGCGGCACCGGGAAAAAGCTGGACACCGGCCTAGAGGTGGATGGATGCTGTCCAGGGTGTCCTGGCGCTAGGGGCTGCCCTCTGTGGGTCTCTGGCTTCTTCTCCAGCAGATGCGGCCAGAGCCCTGTGGAACCCTGGCTCCTGGGAAGTGGGGGGCAATGGAGGGCAGTCTGTCCTGTGGCAGGCAGATCCTAGGGTCTTTTCTCACACTTCCTTTGTCCAGAGAAGGCTGCCGGTCAACCCTGTGGCAGGATAGCTGGTCTGGCTACAGATGGCCACCCTGCCCCCAGGTTCAGGCCGGGGACGTGCCAGCAGCAGCACCCCCTGACACACGCTCTCCAAGTCTGGACGGGGAAGGAACCTGGCCCCCAGAGCCCACCTCTGCCTGCTCAGTGGGAGGGGGCAGGTGACGTTTGAAAGTCCAGTGCCCATATGACTTTTTGAAAATGAATGTCCCAGACCAGCAGATAGCATAATGGCTATGTCACTGGACTCCCATGTAGTCAACCGCAGTTCGAGTCCCGGACCCGGTGGCTTAAACTCACGTCAGGTGCATGTGCCTGCATGCCCAAGATCCTGAGAGGAGAATAGAGAAGGGATTGCAGCATGGCCATCCCCCTGGGGGGTGATTTCTTGCTTTCTGTCTCTCTGTCTCTCTCTCTTTCTGGCAAGTACACGTGCCCTATAGCAAAAAACTCTCAAAAAAAAAAAAAAAAGAAAGAAAGAAAGAAAGAAAGAAAGAAAGAA
>NW_006209032.1:43614-46944 GCF_000334495.1 Tupaia belangeri chinensis | reverse complement strand
GAAGGGATGGCGGCGTGACCATCCCCCCTGGGGGGTGATTTCTTGCTTTCTGTCTCTATGTCTCTCTCTGTCTGTCTGGCGAGCACACGCACCGTATAGTGAAAAAAAAAAAAAACTCTCAAAAAAAAAAAAAGAGAAAGAAAGAAAGAAAGAAAGAAAGAAAGAAAGAAGTGCCCCTTGGGTCAGGCAGTGGATTAGCGGTAATGCAACCGGACCCACGAGGAAAGGTCCTGGGCTTGCATCCTGGGACCTCTCTGAGCATGCTGAGGTGTGTGCTCACAGGCCCCACATCTAACCTGGCTGAGACCAGGCCGGCTACCGCATGGAGGCCCTGTTGAAAGTGCCCGCCTCTATCTCTCTTTCTTAGGAGAAATGAATAAACTTTAGGGAAAAAATGAGTGGGCTGGCCCCATAACCTAGTGGTTAAAAAATTGTTCTGAGGGGTTGGCAGGTGATGTGGTGGTTGAGGGCCCCAGACTCCCAAATGGCCGACCACAACTGGACCGGGTGGCTTGCTTTCTCACTGTCCCCCCTCTGGCTCTGTCCCTCTCTGGCCAAATTTAAATAAAGTTAAATTAAAAAAAAAAAAAGAAAGAAAAAACCATGTTCTGGGGAATCAGCAGGTGGCATGGTGGTTAAGGTGCTGGATCCTCCCACATAGCCGACCATGGTTTGAGTCCCAGACTTGGTGGCTTGCTTTCTCACTTTCTCTTTCTTTCTCTCTCAATCTCTCTCTGTGTCTCTCTCTGGTTAAATTAAAATAAATTAATGAATAAAATTGAATAAATAATTCTTTAAAAATTGTTCTGAAATTTTCTTTTTTTTCTTAGTTTATTTTTTTTTCCTCAAAGGGTGCATGCCCGAGAGACAGTGAGAGGGAAAGTGCAGAGAGACAGAGGGACAGTGAGAGGGAAAGTGAGAAACTACCCCATCCCCAGAGGGGCATGGCCATGCTGCGATCTCCTCCATTCTCCTCCTGGGATTTTGGGTACGCACGCACATGTGCTAGGCATGAGTTTCAAGCCACGGGACCTGGGTCTTGAACTGCTAACAAACATAAGGGAGTTCAGTGCCTTAACCACCACACCACCTGCTGGCCCGTCTGTTTGAAATACTGACTAGGCAGAGCTGCCGGAAGGTCCAGCACAGAGGTTTCTTTCCTTTTTGTATTATGATCACTTATTACAGAAAGAGAAGATGCTAGAGGCCAGAGAAAGGGAGAGAAGCACGGGCCTTGGTCTCCTGCCCTCACCACGCTCCTCACGCATACCTGTCCCCTGAACCGGCTCAGGCATTCTCTCAACAAGCACGTACCAAGAGCTCCTGTGTGCCAGGCCCCCTCCTAGCACCTGTGAATACAGCAGCAAACAAAGCAAAGCCCCCCACATCCCAGGTTGGGGAGCGGATGCAGAACGAAACATCTCTAAGTCCTGGGGTCCACTGTCTGATGGAAGAGGTTCAGGACTGGAGCTGGAGGGTACCCGCCTGCGACGCATGCACTCTGCCTGACCCGCACACAGGGGTTCCTGGCTCATGTCCAGAGACCTCCCCGAGCCTGCTGGGCACACGTGTGCCTATGACTCAGAGCTGGTGACGCCAGGGTGGATCTTGGCATCAGGACTTTGTTGAGGGTGCTCTCTGTCTCTCTCTCTCTAAGGTGGGTCTCGTAGCCTGGTGGTTACGGGAGCCAATCCCACATGGCTGACCATGATTCAAATTCTGGACCTGGGACTTGAAAAACTCACGAGGCACGAGGTGTGCTCCAAATCCCGATAGGATGGGGGAATGGAGGATGGGCTGCAGAATGACCACGCCCCACGGAGGGTGCTCTTGCACTTTCCCTCTCTCCCTCTGTCTCTCTCAGGGGAGTGCACATGCTCTGTAGCAAATTAAAAAAAAAAAAAAAACAGATTTCTCCAGGCTCCCCAGCTTGGGGAACCTTCTTTCTCTGTGGCAAGACATCTGGCTTCAGACTTTGGCTTCTCACCCACTCCCGGGATGTGGAGGTGGAGGTGATGGGCAAGGGGGGGGAGGGGGTGGCTGGACCTGGCTAAGCTTCTAAGGCCCTCCTGGTGGAGCAGGAATCGGGCCCAGGGGTTAGGCCAGGCTCTGAGATGTGGGGGGTTCCTCTGTGCCCCCCGCTCTATAAGTTCTGCAGAGGGATGGCTTACTGTGGGGCTCCAGCTGGAGTTGGGCTGGTGCCCCAAAACAGCCTGGAGACATCCCAGCTGAAGGCGAGGTGGGAGC
Source organism: Tupaia belangeri chinensis (assembly GCF_000334495.1). NCBI lineage: Eukaryota > Metazoa > Chordata > Mammalia > Scandentia > Tupaiidae > Tupaia > Tupaia belangeri. The sequence continues at coordinate 44,697 of NW_006209032.1, read as the reverse complement.
TGGAAGAGGGGAACTTGGAGGGGGCCTCCCCAGAGCCCTACGCTGCCCCTCTTGTTGACATAAAGCTGGAGAAGGAGAGCCTGGAGCAGAATGCCAAGGAGTTGCAGGACATCAAAACTCTGCAGAAAGGGACCAGCAGTTAGCGTAATGGCTATGTTGCTGGACTCCCACGTAGTCGACCAAGGTTCGCGTCCCGGACCCGGTGGCTTGAAACTCACGCCGGGTGCGTGTGTGTGCGTGCCCAAAATCCCGAGAGGAGAATGGAGGAGAAGGGATTGAGGTGTGGCCATCCCTTCTAGGGGGTGATTTCTCTGTCTTTCTGGTGGGTGCACATGTCCTATAGCAAAAACCTCCCCCAAAAAGGGGGGGGGCAGGGAAAGGGGAGAAGCCAGGGGAGGAGGACCTGGAGTGTACGTACCAGGGCTTTGGGGATTCAGTTCTTCATTCGCTAAGGAGGACTGGGACAAAGGGTGGCAGAAGGGAGTTTTGGGGAAACTGGTTGGAGGGAAGTTGAAGTTAAGAGATGCTCTTGGCTTTTATTTCATCACTTTGTTCTTAAATAAAGAAGCCTGGGGCATAGGGAAAAAAGCCCCCAGCCCCACCCTTCAGAGCCAATACAGCTCTGTATCTGGTGGCCTTCTGCTCTTGGCAAGCTAATAAACCCTTTCCTCTGCTTCTCTCTGAGTCCGACATTTTTCACATTCCCCCCCCAGCCCAGGTCACCCTAACAAGAGGATGGAGGATGGCAGCAGTCGGCCTGGGCCCTGAACCAGCAGAGGAGCAGAGTGGGAGCAGCCAGGGAGGTGGGGGGACCACTGCGAGGCAGGCAAAGATGAGGCTGCTGAGGAGAGAGGGTGGAGAAGGGGCCTTCAGATAGACATGAGTGGCTCCCGGCCAGGGTGGTGTGGTGGCTGAAGGGCAGGCCTGACCGGAGTCGGTAGAGGTGTGAGCTGGAAAGGGCAAGTGGACACCTGTGTGAATGAGGGAGGCAGAGCCCTCAGTGAAGGCAGGGGAAGGAAGCTGGTGGGCTGGGGCTGGGGCTGGGGCTGGGGCTGCTGGGGGGGCCCCGGGGGGTGGGGGGCC
>NW_006209032.1:42203-43557 GCF_000334495.1 Tupaia belangeri chinensis | reverse complement strand
CGGGAGTCGGTAGAGGTGTGAGCTGGAAAGGGCAAGTGGACACCTGTGTGAATGAGGGAGGCAGAGCCCTCAGTGAAGGCAGGGGAAGGAAGCTGGTGGGCTGGGGCTGGGGCTGGGGCTGGGCCTGCTGGGTGGGCCCAGGGTGCTGGGAGCCTGCACATGGAGGCCGAGACCGCAGATGGAGGCCGGAGGCCCCAGATGGAGGCCAGACACCAGAGCCTGGACATCAGGGAGTATGCACGTGGCACTGACTGCCTGGCCCAGCGATGGTGGCTAGAAACACGGAGGGTTCGAGATACAGCTGGGACCACAAGGAGCATGCAGAGAGACCCAGGGACTCATGACCCCAGTTTAAAGTCACCCAGCAACTGACTTTCTTTCAAACAACTTGGAGCAGTAATAATGGACTGAGAATGACTCAGAAAGAAAGAGTAGCCCTGGAAAAAATCTGAAAGAACAAAACAGCTTTCAAAAATCACACAAGGCTGCAACCCCTTCCAGCCACGCACAGCGGGGCCTGGACCGGATTAGCCGGCGACCTAATCCCCCAGGATCTGCAGGAAGCGGCCTCTGATGCCCCCTGGCGGTCAGAACTGTCAGGTGATCCATTGATCCATGAGACACGTTGCTGGGCCCGGTGGCTGCGGAGGGTCACCCTGGCCAAATGGCAGGGCTCTCAGGCTCCAGGGCATCCTGGAAGGCTTCCTGGATGGTGCATGGAAGGAAAGCAGGCAGGAAGGCGGGAGGCGGGGCGGGGCGGGAGCGGGAGGTGGGCCAGGAATGGCCACCACGTTGGGCCAGGTCAGAACTTCATGGAGTCAGGCCCTGGACCCCCATCTGCGCCTGACCTTGCTGGGACCCCGAGCGGAGGAAGAGGCTAGAGCCAGGGCCACCCTCGACCAAGTGTTCTGCCCTCGGACCCTGCCAACATTTTGGGGTCAACCCCAGCGGGGTATCGGGGTCCTCGTTACACACTCGCCCTGGGCTGGGCGTGCGCGGCGGGCTGCTGGGCCTTAGGACGCCAGGAAGGAGCCCACGAATACATCGTCAATGGATCACCACCGTCCAGCCTCCACTGCGAGGTAGAGAAACGGGGTGTGTGTGTGTGTGTGTGTGTGTGTGTGTGTGAAGGCTCGAGAGGAGGAAACAGAAAGACGGGGTCTCTGGGGGCGTTCTGAGGATCGGCCCAGGGCTTGGCAGGCTGGAGTCAGGCGCGGAGCAAGGACCCGGGGCGCCACGGGGCGGGAAGGCCTGCAAGGTGGAGGCAACGTGAGTGATTGCCGGGTGGTATGGAGGCCGCTGCAGAGCTGGAGGCCCGCCAGCCTCGGCTCCGCGCCGCGGCCCAGGCCCGCCA
>NW_006209032.1:33657-42065 GCF_000334495.1 Tupaia belangeri chinensis | reverse complement strand
GGCTGGCCGCCGTGGGCGGGGCGTGGGCGAGGGAACTTGGGAAGTTGGGACTTGGGGGGCGCGGGGGTAGGTTTCACCCGGCTGCTCTCCCCACGCCTGAGCCTCTCCTTGTGAAATGCGGTCCTGGGGTCCGTGGGGAGCAAGGACGGCTTCCTAGACGTGGGGAGGTGGGAGGGCACCGCGGGGAAGGGAGAGAGGGGCAGAGGAAGGCGGTCCCGCCTGCTCAAACCTGCGGGGAGGGAAGAACCCCGCCCAGGTTCTTTGCCAACACCCTCCTCTCCCCCTTGTCCTTTCTCCCAGGCGTCATTGGACAATCCTGTCCCCACAGGCTTCATCACCCGCACATGGTGGCCGTCCCCACCTCCCTACCTTCTCGTTTTTAGCAGCCAGAGAGAACTTTATAACATCAGGTCAGGACCGGCTAGGCGGCATGGTGGTTAAGGTGGCTGGAGGACCCATGGCTTGGAAAACAGAATGGGGGGGCAAGGATTGCAGTGTAGCCATCCTCCCTGGCAGGGGGGTGCTTTCTCACTCTCTCTGCAAGCACACGTGTCCTAGAGCAAAATTCAGATCATATCCTGGCTTAAAAACCGTCTGGTGGAGCCAGCAGGTGGTTAAGGAGCTGAATTCCCACCTAGTTGACCATGGTTTGAGTCCTAGACCAGAAGCTTGAAATCCAGTCAGGTGTGTGTATGTGTGTGTGTATGCTCTAAATCCTGAGACAGTGGAGGAGGAGGGATTGCAGCAACCATTGTGTGTGTGTGTGTGTGTGTGTGCAATTTTTTTTTTTTTTTAGCCTTCTCTCTGGTGAGCACACACACCCTATTATAAAAAGTTCTGAAGAAATAAATAGGGATTGGGACCAGCAGTTAGCATAATGGCTACGTTGCTGGATTCCCACGTAGTCGACCACGGTTCGAGTCCTAGACCCTGTGGCTTAAAACTCACGCCGGGCGCGTGTGCGTGCATGCCCAAGATCCCAAAAGGAGAATGGAGGAGAAGAGATTGTGGCATGGCCATACCCCCGGGGGGTGATTTCTCGCTTTCTGTCTCTCTGTCTCTGTCTGGCGAGCGCATGCGCCCTATGGCAAAAATCTCTCCAAAATAAATAAATAGGGACTAGCAGTTAGTATAATGGCTATGTCGCTGGACTCCCATGTAGTTGACCGTGGTTCGAATCCTGAACCTGGTGACTTAAACTCATGCTGGGCGCGTGTGCGTGCGTGCCCATGATCCGGAGAGGAGAATGGAGGAGAAGGGATTGTGGGATGTGGCCATCCCCCCTGAGGGGTGATTTCTCACTTTCTGTTTCTCTGTCTCTCTCTGTTTTTTTGGAGAGCGCACGCACCCTATAGCAAAAACCTCTCCAAAATAAATAAATAAATAAAACCTCTGGCTGGGGCCAGCAGGTGGTGTGGAGGTTAAGGTGGCTGGATCCCACATGGTGGACTCTGCGGTTTGTGTCCTGGACCTGGCAGTTTGAAAAACAAGTCAGGCAGTGTTTGAACATGTCCAAAATCCGGAGAGGAGAATGGAGGAGGAGGGATTGTGGTGTGGTCTCCCATGGGGGCTAACTTTCCATCCTCTCTCTCTCTGTCTCTGGTGAGCACATGCACCCAATAGCAAAACTAAAAAAATAAACTAAAACAATTGTTGCTGTATCTACCACACTTGCAATACAGTTTAAGTTTGTTCTTGTCCTCTGGCCCCTGCTGACCTCTGCGCCTGGTGTTCACCCATGCTGGCCTCAGCGAGAGCCTGGGCACGGCTGATGGCTGCCCGGACGTCCTCCCCACAGCCTGCCACAGCCCTGGCCAGGCTCATTCCTCTGTCTAGCTGGCTTTGGTCGCACCTTTGCTCCCTGAGGTATGGCGGAGCAGTGGTCTCCGTGTGTAGCTTCCTGAACAGGTGCGCCTCTCCCTGTTCCCCAACTCCTAATCCTCTGCAGGCAGCCCGGAGCCCAGGTGGCCCGGCACCCCTCACCCCTCGCGGGACTGCTTGCTGTTTCATCACCTTCATTAGGGCTGTTTTTGCTTCTTCATTAAATTAAATTCCAGGAATCAGCGCTAATGACAGCCCTAACAAGCCGCAGGAGAGGCTGCCAGCCCCAGCCCTTGGACAGCCTGGTGAGGAGGACAGGCACCAGCGTGAGCCAAGCAGTGGCTCCTGGGGATCTGTGGATGATCGTTTTCCTGGTCCTCCAAGGACCCTAGCCTTGCCAGGGGAGGTGGCTTTTGCGTGTGCGTGTGCATGTGCGGTAGGCACGGCACAGGCTGGACCGCAGTGCTGCAGGGATAAGGAAGAGGAGAGACCAGCTCAGACTTGGCCCCAAAGCCCTGCGGGCTCCCTGGGTCTCCCGCTGGGGCTGGCCAGCTCTCCCCACGCGCATCTAGAGCATCTAGAGCACCCCGTGTGCCAAGACCGGCTGGATTTGCAGGGCAAGCCGGGTCACTGGCTTAGGGGTGCTCGTGCGTGCCCCCACCGTAGCATCTCCTGGGCTGGGTACCCCCCCCCGGGGTGCCCTACCCTCAGTGAGGCCTCATGGAAGTTCACTCACACCACTGCCTCCTTGTTCTCTCTGTGGTCCAGGGACATCCAGCCAGCTCCTTCCCATCCCAGGACGGTTGCTATGGTTGCCTCCGCCTGTCCCTGTCCCCCAGTTTGGTTGTCACATGACTAGTGCCTCCCCATGGCTCACAGTTCCGCTCTCAGACTGTTCCCTCCTGGACACGCCCCCAGTGACTGCCCTGTCACCCAATGACTTCCTCCAAAACTGTGGAGTTCCTTTCTGCATTTACTCACTTGCTGTGTGCTGAAGGGCAGGTCCCTCACCCAGACTTCTCAGCACATGGGCCCAAAATAGACCCCAGGTAAGCCCTGGTGGGACAGATGCCCCTCCATCCTGCTGTACCTCCACCCACCCCGTGTCAAGTCATGCCCCCTTGCCTGTTCCAGAAACTTCTGTACAAGGTGTGCCAGGGTCTGTGTTCTCCAGGCCAAAGCCAATTATCTGTGAAGAGGATGAATGACTAGGAAGGAGGACCTTGGGGTCCCGGGCCTCCAGGCTTGTGGCTGTTCCCCTGGAGGAGCAGGGAGGAAGGGCCAGAGCGATCCCAGTCTCAGCACCGCTGCTGGGCTACGCAGGAGGAAGGAAGTGCAGAGGGTGCGCGGAGGAGGTGGGGCCTTGCTCGGCTGCTGGGAGAGCCAGCTCCAGCCCCAGATCTGCCAGAACCATGAAGGCCCTCTGCAGGCAGCGTGCAGTGGTCGCAGGTCCTTGGCCAGAGGTCCCTGCTACCTGGGCACCACGGAGGAGGGGTGGTCAGGACCCTGTACTCTGGGCGTCCCTGTGGGGTCCTGGCCCCTGGGGCAGGGACAGACACACCCACTCCGAAACTGCCTTTGGGGAAGTGCCGGCAGCTTCCCCTTCCTGGAGCCTGCAGGCTCCTGTGTCCCAGCCCAAGAGGGGGGGGTCTCCCTTCCCCACCTGCTCAGGGTTGGTGCTTGACAGGTGTTGGGGAAGGCTGGACCTGCTCGTGGCCTGTGGGGAGCCCTGAGCCTCTCCTGGTTGGAATGAGCCAGGGGCAACCCTCTTCATTCCAGCAGGGGGTGGCCCTGGGCTCTGGGCTGGGCGTCATTGCACTGTCCTTCATGCACGTGTCCAGGTGACATGGGGCGTGGCTGGCTAAGGCCCAGTCAGGCTCCCCTGAAAGGACTGGGATTCCGGAGTGAAAGGAACCCAGTGTCCCTCACAGGAGGGCTGTGGATGGCCCTGCCCATTCCCAGTCCACCCCCTCCCCTCCCTTTGCAGTGTCCTTCCCTCTGCCTGGAAGGTTCTCACTTCCCATTTAGCACTCCCCACATCACCTCCACCCAGAAGGCTCACTCACCTTCCCAGGCAGTTAGTCTCTCCTTCCCCTTCCCTGCACACGGGACTAAGGGCAGTGTTCTTTGTTTTTTTCCCTCCAAAAATTATTTTATTTAGCTTTATTTATTTATTTATTTTAATTTAACCAGAGAGGGACAGAGAGAGAGAGAAAGTGAGAAAGCAAGCTACCAAGTCTGGGACTCGAATCGCAGTTGGCCATGGGGGAGTCCAGCGCCCTTAATACCACACCACCCGCAGGCCACCCCCTTTTTTTTAATTAAATAAATATAATTTTTAAATATATGTATGAGGCTTTAAAACCTCTCCTTTTTTAAAGAGAGATTTTTTGCTATAGGATGCGTGCGTTCGCCAGAGAGACAGAGACAGAAAGCAAGAAATCACCCCCCAGGGGGGATGGCCATGTCACAGTCCCTTCTCCTCCATTCTCCTCTCAGGATTTTGGGAACACATGTACCTGTGCCCAGCATGAGATTTTTTTTTTTTAAAGAACTATTTTATTTAACTCTAGTTATTTTAATTTGACCAGAGAGAGACAGGGAGAGAGAGGGAAAGTGAGAAAGCCACCAGATCCAGGACTCGAACCATAGTCAGCAATGTGGAAGTCCAGCGCCACCACTGGCCCCTCGGGATGAGTTTTAAGCCACCAGGTCCAGGACTCGAACCATAGTTGACTATGGGAATCTAATGACATAACTGTTAACACCATCTGCTGGTCACTTTTTTTTAAATTTTAATTTTATTTATTTGGTTTTTTTTAAAAGAATTGTTTATTTTTTAATTTTATTTATTCATTTATTTTATTTTAATTTGACCAGAGAGAGATACAGAGGGAAGGAGAGAGAGAGAGGGAAAGTGAGAAAGCAAGCCACCAGGTCCAGGACTCGAACCGTGGTTGGCCATGTGGGAGTGTCCAGCGCCTTAACCACCACGCCACCTGCTGGTCCCAATTTTATTTATTTGTTTTAATTTGACCAAAGAGGGACAGAGTGAGAGAGAGAGAGAAAGAGAAAGAGAACTGAGAAAGCAAGCTGCCAGATCTGGTACTCAAACCACTGTCGACCATGTGGGAGTCCAGTACCCTTAACCACTATACCACCTGCCAGTCCGACTCTTTTTTATTTATTTATTTTGTAATTATCTTATTGGAACCGGCGTGTGGCATGGTGGTTAAAGGCTGAATTCCCACATGGCTGACTGTGGTTTGAGTCCCAGACCTGGCAGCTTGCTTTGTCACTTTTCTCTCTCTCTGTGTCTCTCTGGTGAGCGCATGTGCCCTATGGCAAGTTAATAATGATAATAATATTGGGACTAGCAGGTAGGTGGTGTGGTGGTTAAGGCGCTGGGTATTCACACATGACTGACCATAGTTTGAGTACCGGACCTGGCAGTTTGCCTTCTCACTTTCTCTCTCTCACTCTGGTCAAATTTAAATAAACAAACAAATAAATAAATAAGGTTAAATAAAATAATTCTTAAAAAAAAAAAAAAAAGCCCACCTCTTTAACAAATAAAATCACTGTTACAGGACCAGTAGATGGTGTAATGGCTATGTCGCTGGACTCCCATGTAGTTGACCAGAGTTCGAGTCTCAGAACCGGTGGTTTAAAACTCATGCCAGGTGGGACCAGCAGTTAGTGTAATGGCTATGTCGCTGGACTCCCATATAGTCTACTGCGGTTCGAGTCCCAGACCCGGTGGCTTAAGCTCACGCCAGACGAGTGTACATGTGTGCCCAAGATCCCGAGAGGAGAATGGGGAAGAAGGGATTGTGGTGTGGCCATCCCCCCTGGGGGCTGATTTCTCACTTTCTGTCTCTCTGCCTCTCTCTGTCTTTCTGGTGAGCGCACGTGCCCTATAGCAAAAAAACTCTCAAAAAAAAAAAAAAATCTCCTGCCGGGTGCATGTGCCTGCATACCCAAAATTCCTAGAGAAGAAGGGATTGCAGCGTGGCCATTCGCCTGGGGGGTGATTTCTCGCTTTGTGTCTCTCTGGCGAGTACATGTGCCTTATAGCAAAAATCTCTCTTAAAAAAAAATCACTGTTATGGGACCAGCAGCTGGTGTAGCAGTTACATCACTGTAACTCCCATGTGGCCAACTAGTTCGAGTCACAGACCCAGTGGCTTGAGAATCATGCTGGACACGTGTGTACATGCCCAAGATCCTGGGAGGAGAATAGAGAAAGGATTACAGTGTGGCCATTCCCTCGGGGGGTGATTTCTCACTTCCCCCTCTCACTGTCTGTCTCTCTCTCTCCCTGGGACGGGCACACGCACCGTAATGCAAAAAACTCTAAAAAAGAGAGAGAGGGAGATCACTTACAGCAGCTCGCCCTGCTGAAGGCATTCCGTGGGCCGCACGTGTGCGGAGCACCTTGCTGTGTTTTCCTTAGTCCTGAGTGTGCTTTGGGTTGGTACAACTGTTAGACCCATCTCACTGATAAGAGAACCGAGGCAAAGGAGTCCTTGTCCAGAGTACTGTGCCGCCAGTGATGCAGGCTGCTTCCCGAGCCCTAGCTGCCAGCTGCCACGCCTCCACCTCCGCCTCCGCCTCCTACAGAGTCCCAGGGCACTGGGGAGCCGCGGAAGGTTGTGACCAAGGTGCGACATGATTTCTTTCAGCCAGATCTCCTGGCTGTCATGTGGAAAAATGGGTTGTAGGGAACAGGAGAGCCAGGGAAAAGGTTTGAGGCCTAGAATGGGGGACAGTGAGAACAGAGCGGGGATAGATTCGAGGGGGAAGAGGCTGACAGCATGTGGGGGGTTGGAGGTAGTGGCTCTGGCTGGTGTGAGGGACCTTGAGGTGATGGAGAACCCAGGAGTAGGGGTCAGGATGAAGGCAGCAGGTGGGATGTTTGGGACTAGGCGGCTTGAGGGTCTGGGGGAAGCGTCAGGGCAGTGGTGAACTTGGGCTGGCAATCGGGGGAGAGGCAGGATGGAGTTAATGTCGTGGGGTCCCGAACCCCTGGGGTGGCGGGTGATTGGAGTGGCAAGCAGAGGCCTAGCCATAGCCCTGGGGATCCCAGTGGAGAAGCAGAGCCAGAGCAGTGGAAGCTGGCGTGGACTCCCGACTGGACAGGAGTGACTGACCAGTGGGAAGGGTGCTGGCAGGACCTGACCTGGGGGGGAGGGTACGTCCCCCACGTCCCATCCTGACCTGCCCCAGTGGGTTGGGGTCTGTGTGGCACCCACCTCCTGAGAGTGGGGCCTCCGAGGGGCTGACAGGTTCGCCCTGTTGCCTGGCAACTGAGAGAGCTGTTGGCTGTTGCTAGGAGCCAGCCGGGGAGGCCAAAGCAAGGATCGGCTTGAGCACTGGGTGGGGCTGGCGGGGGAAGGGCCGGCCTTGGAGCCTGGTTGGTGGAGTGTATGTGGACAGACTGTGTTCTTGGCTGTGCGCACCCATTTTTATGGTGTGCTCTGTGTGAAGCACGTTGGAGGCAGGGCTACGTGTGGACTCATTTCTCAGTCCACTGCTGTTCGGGCCCCTGGTGGGGATTATATGTTTTCACCGGGCTCATTAAAAGCCTGTGGCAGGACCTGCTTGAGCATTGGAGGCCTGAGAGAACCATGGGAGAACTTAACAGACCCATGGCCCCTCAACAGGGCAGACTCAGACAGAACCACACAGCTGGGGCCTCGGGGCCACCAGGACACCACCTAGGTCATCCTTGGCGACCCCTCAAATGTCCAGTTGAGGCTGGCCTGTGGGCTTCTCATAAAGAGCAGGACCAGAAAGACTTGAGGCGTCAGCTAGAAATGTAAATGCTACTGCTGGGTGGGGATGGATGTGGGAGCGTGGCTACCTCCGGAAGTGGACAGGCCAAACAAGGGACAGACCACAAGATCATGGCCACATTCGTTCCCTGAAGTCCAAAGGCAACTCCTCTCTTCCACTTGAGTCCTGGTTGTCTAGTCCCAGGTTAGGGTCCAGGATGGCTGCCTGGAGGAGGCTGCCTCCCAGTTGATCAGGGAAGGCTAGATGGACCCTGGGCAATTAGAGAGGGCACCAAGCTGGGGGAGACACCTGGGCAGAGGTGTAAGGGTGGCAATCGGCTTTTTATTTTTCTGCCACCGAGAGAGAGTGAAGGACACAAACCTGCCTCAGGCCTGGGAAAATACAGTTCAGAAAGGCTCCCAGGTTCTTTAAGTTCCGAAGCGAGTTTATTGGGTTCATTAACAAGTGACGAAGACACACCTCTTTCGTACTACTCGACTAACTCGCAGGAGCTCAGAGGGCTGGCTCCTGCTCGGCCCGCGAGGCACCACCGGATCCCCACTCTCAGGCTAAGAGACCTGCCCCCGCTGTCCCGCAGCGGAGCTCCAGGCGCTCCGCACCCAATCGGAGCGCGGCCCCGCCTGCAGCCCGCCCAGAGCCGGGTCCTGAGTTTGATTCTACCCCTGCTGTCTGCCCTCGGCGTAGCCCCGCCTCCAGCCCAGGCCGGAGCCTGGGCTGCGCCTAACTTCTCCCGTCGCCCCGCCCTCCAGCCAATCACCAGCCCCGAATCTCCTCTGGCCCCACCTCCA
>NW_006209032.1:31257-32979 GCF_000334495.1 Tupaia belangeri chinensis | reverse complement strand
GCAGGCGGGGGCCGACCCGGGCGGTGGGCCTTGTGGGGGCCGGGCGGCGGCCGGGCCGGCGGACGGCGGGATGGGCTGCACAGTAAGCGCCGAGGACAAGGCGGCGGCCGAGCGCTCTAAGATGATCGACAAGAACCTGCGGGAGGACGGCGAGAAGGCGGCGCGGGAGGTGAAGTTGCTGCTGTTGGGTGAGGCCGCGCCCCGCTCTGGGACCCCTGAGTCCTGGCCCGAATCCCCACTCCAGGACTTAAAACTCCAAACTCAGCTGGACCCCCACGCTGGTGCTGAATCCCCAGGCTTGGCCAAGACCTCACAGGAGGGTCGGAAACTCTAGTGGGTGTAGACCTCCAGTCCTAGCCCAGACTCACGTCAGATCCATAACTCAGCCCAAACCCCAAACTCGGTGGACAGTGCCCTGACCCAGGTGCCTAGAACCCTGCCTGCCAGACCACCCTTCTAACCAGCCTCGTGGACTTCAGATCTGCCTTGTCCTTCCCCCAGGTCCCCAGAACCCTGGGTCCCCACACTCGAGCCCCTCTTGTCTCCTCCACCTGCTCCCTCTGTTCTTATTGGGCATGAGCACCCCCAGAGCCCCCGCCAGGCTCCCACTCACTCCGTCTTTCCATACCCCATCCCTACTCTGGAATCTATTTTCCACCTGTGCACTTTGACCCCCCCAGGGACCAAGTGGGAATCTGACGACTGAGCACTCTTCCCATCTGGAACCCCTTAGAGACCCAGCCCCCCCACCCCCCTCTACTCGCAACACCCCCCAAACATTCTGGTCCCCCCTCCTCCCTCACTCTGGCCTTGCCCTGATTTCCCCATCCCTCCCGCACCAGGTGGGCAGGGCTGGGAAGAGGGGGTCCAGGGGCATGGAAGAGGGGACCCAGGGGCTAGGCAAGGCCTCAGGCTGGTTAGGCAGACACCCAGGGGCTCGACTGCGGTTCCATGGGTCATAGCGGAAAAGGGGCTTCAATCTGCCCAGGAGGTCCTGTGGGCTGTTTCCCACTCTCGAAGGCCCGTATGGGCCGGTGATGGGGCAGTAAGGAAGAGGTGAGAGTGTGGAGGAGTTGGGGTTGTGGCCGCCTCCAAGGCCAGGGAAGATGGTGGCTGCTGGAGGGGTGGGGGGAAGTGGAAGTGGTGAGACAGCCGACATATTGCTGCCCCTGCAGCGGGCCGAGGAGATCTGCTGATGGTGCATGGCTTTTCACAACCCTTCTGGGCCCAGAGGCCTGGGATGTGGCCTCGGAGGGCAGGTGGGCCTCTCAGATCTCGGGGGACCGTGAGGGGGAGTGGCAGTCAGGCCTAAGGATGGGTGGGGGGCCAGCAGGGTAGGCCTGGATGCCTCTGAGCATCCTGGCCAGCCTTTTGCACAGACGGGGGCCTGGCGGGGGGTGGCTGTCCAGCTTCCACTGGGAGCTGCGTGTGGCAGTGGAAGTCTGATTTTGGGGGGTTTCAGACTGCGGCGGGGAGGGGGGAAAGAGGCCCTTGCAGCAGCAAAACGTTGTAGGCTAGTGCTGGGGGGGGTGGCCCCTCGCCCCAGACCTGCCATGGGCCCCCGGGCTGTGAAAAACGAGGCCTTTCATGCCCGGGCCTGTGGCCGAGGAACAGCGTGTCCATCCATTATGGGCCCATCTGTTGACTGTCCCCGCGGGCCGGCCTCGGGGGCACAGCCCCGGAGGTTTCAAAATGGCATCCGCTCCGCCGCTCCCGCCGCCC
>NW_006209032.1:27917-28919 GCF_000334495.1 Tupaia belangeri chinensis | reverse complement strand
CGGCAGGGCCAATGCCCATCGCCGCCGGGGCCTGCCTCCCGCCGGTCCTGGGGAGGGCACTTCCGGGACCACCGCCTCCCGGTGCCCGGCCAGAGCGTCCCGCCGGCCCCTCCACAGGCCCATCCAAGTTATCGCGGGGGCGAGGTGATGTAGGAGTGGGGTCCCCCATCTTACCCGCCTTATCCCTCGGCTCCCGGCTCAGCTTTAGGGCCAGGCCAGGTGGGACCTGGCGGCCCCTCCCACACTGGGCTGGCAGCGGCCAGCGGTGCAAGGTCTAGTTCAGCACTTTCCAGCCCAGGAAGTCCATCCCAGTGTCCTGCCCGCTGGCCTTTATTTCCTTTGTGAACCGGCTTCCTGGCTTTGGGCGAAAGGAGTGCCCAGGCTCAGGTTGGGGACATCGGAAGCCTCAAGGAGGCTTCTTTGGGTGGGTGTGCTGCAGGGGGCTGAGAGCCCAGCTCTGCTGAAGTTGAGGACCCAGTCTGCGTGGCTGCCTGGGCCCGGGGCCTGGCTGGAGGCATTCCTTCGCCATCTGGGTGTAAGGTGGCCATGGGAGCCCAGCTGTGGCAGGTTCCGAGTTCTGGGCGCCTGTCCCACGTAGCGGCACTCAGGCTGGACCATTGCCAGCCTTGCCTCCCAGCCAGAACCACGCCTGCTGCCCCGCCCGCACCCTGGCTCCCTCCCTCCTGTCCTGGGGAGTCCTGCCAGCAGCCAGGCCCTGTCCCTGTCACCAGGGCAGTGACAGATGTGGCACACACCAGGAAGACAGTTTTTCCAGGCAACTTGATGGGGGGGAGGGTATAGAAGCGGCTTGTATTCTGAGGTACCCCCATGCCTACCCAGTTCAACTTGACTGACTAGGTAGGCCCAGGTGGAATGGGGGCACTCGGGCTGGGACAGCCTATGCAGACAGCTTGACGGAGAGAGGCGGAAGGGTGCCGCTGGCAGCTCCGTGGAGGCCTCAGGTGGTCACACGGCCGCTCTCCCTGCCCTCTTTCCGTTCCC
>NW_006209032.1:27501-27886 GCF_000334495.1 Tupaia belangeri chinensis | reverse complement strand
CCACTCCTCCAGGACCCTTAGTTCCTCACTCCCCCAAGGCTGGCCAAGCTTCTGGTTCTGGAAGCTGTTCCTTCTCCCATCAGAGCCTGCTCCTTGCCTGCCCCCCCCACCCCGTCGAGGCTGAAGGGACGGCAGTGTCCTTTCCACCCCTGTGCCCAGCACGAGCCTGGCACCTACTGTACTTCACATTTGTTTGTGGAATGAAGGAAGATCCTCTGAGCTGGGTTTTGGGGATGGAAGCAGATAGAGGAGTGAGACGGCAGGCCCTGAGCGGCAGTTTGGCACGCTGTGGCCATGTGACAGACACATTTCGGGCCAGTGACCAGGACTGGAGGGACACAGAAAGTTCTTTTTTTTTTTTTTTTTGGGCACCTTTTGCCTTAAG
>NW_006209032.1:26763-26965 GCF_000334495.1 Tupaia belangeri chinensis | reverse complement strand
ACCGTTGGTGGAAGAGGGAGCCTTGGCCTTTGTCCTGCCGGGTCTCCAGCAAAGGGCTGGCATACTATAGGTGCTGGTAAGCGAGTGTGGCAAGAATGAAGCGCTTGAACACTTTCGCAAACAGGGCACAGCTCCCGGGGAGAGGGGTAATTATAATCCTGCAGCTGCTACTCAAGCCTGCATGCGGACTGGAATGGCAACA
>NW_006209032.1:17932-25926 GCF_000334495.1 Tupaia belangeri chinensis | reverse complement strand
AGACAAACAGAGAGACATAGAGACAGAAAGCGAGAAATCACCCCCCAGGGGGGATGGTCACGCCGCAATCCCTTCCCCTCCATTCTCCTCTCGGGATCTTGGGCACGCACGCACACGCACCTGGCGTGAGTTTTAAGCCACCGGGTCCGGGACGCGAACCGCGGTTGACTACGTGGGAGTCCAGCGACATAGCCATTACGCTAACTGCTGGTTCCCAGACACAGAAAGTTCTTCAGGCTGTTTCTTCCTGCCCACCCTAGACGATGCTGGCCCCTCAGAGACAGCATTTACCCCCAACACCACCATGTGGCGACCTTGCTGACCAAGCAGGTGGCCTATGCCAGGGCACAGCACATAGTAGGGACTCAGCTGTTCCGATGGGAGCATGGTTTTGTGTCCCAGCTCAGGCTGTTCAGAGACTGCTGCAGGGTCCCAGCCAGCTGGTCCCTCGGGGTGGGGGTGGCCTCAGCCCAGAGCAGCACCGCCCCACAAGAGCCCTGGGCTTTGCCAGCACCGGTGGGAGAAGAGGGAGCCTTGGCCTTTGTCCTGCCGGGTCTCCAGCAAAGGGCTGGCATACTATAGGTGCTGGTAAGCGAGTGTGGCAAGAATGAAGCGCTTGAACACTTTCGCAAACAGGGCACAGCTCCCGGGGAGAGGGGTAATTATAATCCTGCAGCTGCTACTCAAGCCTGCATGCGGACTGGAATGGCAAGACTGGGAGCCTGGCTCGGTACTGGGTCGACTCTAATGGGACCTGTGATGGGGGCTTCCAGGAAGAAGGGGCCTCTGGGTGGCCTTGAAAAATGCATACCATTTGCCAGGGCCAGGGAACAGCTCAGAAAAGGCTCTGAGGCAGGAAGAGTACCTCGGATGTTTCCCAGTGTGATGGGGGCTTCCAGGAAGAAGGGGCCTCTGGGTGGCCTTGAAAAATGCATACCATTTGCCAGGGCCAGGGAACAGCTCAGAAAAGGCTCTGAGGCAGGAAGAGTACCTCGGATGTTTCCCAGCTGGGAGAGGAGGCCTGGGAGAGGAGGCCGGCTCTCCCTGGACCAGCCCTTGGGGTCGCACAGACCTGAGTTCAAATCTCAGCCCCTCATAGTACACTGGCTAACAGCCCGGGAGTCAGGTGAACCCCTGGCAGGAAGGAGTCCTGCTCTCCACTCTTAACAGGAGACGGGGATGGGGTGGGGGTGGGTGCCTGCCTGCAGCCAGGGGTGTTGTGCACCAAACCCTGGAGGGCTGGAAGAAGTGAGGGACCCTCCGCTGATTCCCACAGAGCTGAGAGTCTGATAGAAAAGGGTTTTCCATCCTAGAGGTTGCCTGGCCCCTACATGGGAGCCCTGGGGAACTCCCACCCTGCTGACAGCCAGATGCTCTCAGCAAGTGGGGAGACCCAGGCAGGTGCCAGCCGGAGTGACAGACTGTCCTGGAGACCTTAGGCCCGACTCCTGAAGGCCTAGGTTTGGGGGTGCTATAGGACCTGGGTGCCAGGTGGGCTGCTTCCCCGACTGGCCCCAGCCCTGCCTTTCTCTTCAGCCCTCCTTCCCGGCTGGAGCTCATTAGCACTTGAATGGGGGGCGGGGCCGCTTGGGCCTTTGAGCCTCTTCTTCCCACCCCTCCCCCCAAGCGGGGTGAGGCTTTGTCTGGAGGAGCGGGAGAGATGGAGCTCCCTCACTAGGAGTAGGGGGTGGTCCAAACCATTTCTCACCCCCTCCCCCTGCCTCCATCCTACCCTGCCCCGCTGGCTCGGCCCTGCCCATCACCCATGGCCAACATGAGAAGCCATACCTCTAGGTGGGAGCAAGACCAGGGCCCTCAAGGGATGCCTCTGAGCTGGGAGATCAGATGTACCGGGACAGCCATGGAGAGGGAGTGATGCTGGAGCTCAGCTGGGGCATCCCAGGCTGGGTGGCCGCTGGGAGCCCTGGACTGGGGGCAGAGCAGGTGGTGAGGGCCGAGGGAATTCTGCCACGGTGACTGGAGCTGGAGAGGTTAAGGCGGTGGCGGGAGGCCCCGAGGCGGCATGGAGCCACCACTACGTTAGAGCTGGGCTGTCAGGTGGGGCCTGGCACAGCCTGAGAAGCAGGTCACTGTGGTAGTAGGTAATGCTAGGTAGGGGAGGGGTGTGAGCGGGTCCCATGCGGTCCCTGGGCCTCCAGCTGCAGGGGCAGGGCCTGCCTGGGCTCTCAGGCTCTCTGGTCCTAGGCACCTGCCTCATCTCAGCCCTTGGCCACGGTGTTCCCGGTCTCTCTAACCGTCACCTATTCGCTGGGCAGGACCAGGATGCTGGGTCTTTGTCCACCCAAGCCCTTAGAGAGCTCCCCCATCCCCAACAGGGGACGAGACAGTGCCCCGGAGCCTGGGTGCTGTGGCGGAGGCAGGATGGGGCAGGCAGAGCAGGGTACAAGCCAGGCATCTGTCTTCCAGCGTCTTGGCTGGGAGTCCCAACCGAGGAGCTCTGTGAGGAGAGGAGTCGGGTCTGGCCAGGCCGCGGCCGATGCGCCCTGACTGAGAGTCTGCAAGGTGCTGGGAAGGGCAGAGTTGGGCCCTTTGATGGTGGCCCTGGCACCTGATGCTCTCAGGCAGCCCCTGCCGCAGCTGCAGGTGCAGGGTGGGGCCCCTCCACCCAGCTCCACCCAGCCCCTTTAGCCCTGCCTGGGGTTCTTACTAAACCCCAGCCCCGCCCTCACCTCAGGCTGCCTCTTGAGGCCAGGGTGCCCTTGGTATTTAGGAGGAGCAATCCCCCTGCCCTGGCCCCCAGCTTTGGCCTTCTGTATGCACTTTCAAGGCCGGGGAGGGCAAGAGGCCAGTTCAAGCACAGGCCCAGGGGACCATTTAAGTGCTGTCCGGGAGAAGGTGTCCTTGTGGCTCAGAAGATTCTGGTGGCTCCAAAGCTGCTACAGACTCAGGATAGGCAGAGGAGGGGGTGATAGCAGCACCCCTGTGCCCAGCAGGGAGGAGGGGGCAATGAGGTCTGCATGGCAGGGCTGGGCCTCTCAGGGAAGTCGTGTCCACACCAGAGGAAAAGGAGGAAGCAGCTGGGGGAGGAGGAGCCCAAAAGAGGAAGAGGCTGGAGGACTGCTTGGTGTTAGGGTGGGGGTGTGAGCCCTAGGGCCCCCCCAGGGCCTTGCCAACAGGGGGGTTCCAAGAGGTAAAGGCGTGCCTAGGCTCATCTGTATACGCCCATGGGTGGCCCTACTGATGAGCACTGGGCTGGGACCTGCCCAGGAGACCCAGTCTCTGGCCCTGCCCCAGTGACTGCTGGGCCCAGGACCACAGAGAAGGTGGCACCTTCGAGAAGGATTCCAGCCTTCTCCTCTGACCACAGGAAGTGGTGGCTGGGAGAGGAACGCCGGTGGGAGGACCAGCAGGAAAGCAGAAGGCTGCTAGTGGCTTCCCGAGCGAAGGCCCAGCCACAGGCCGAGATGAATGCCTGGAAGTGGGGCGGCAGCCCCAGGATTAGCTCACCCTGGGTTTCCCCTGCCTGTGGAGGGACAGAGGGGCCCTTGGCCTAGCCTCAGGACTCCCTGCTGTGACCCACCGAGCCTCAGTTTCCCCTTTGAGAGAGCCTTGACCGTGACACTGGGCTGTTCACGCCTTGTCTTATGTAACCCTGTGGGGTTGGGACAGACAGCACGCCCAGTGCACTGGTGGGCAGATTGGCTCAGTGACATTACACGACCTACTCAATGAGTGGAGACCCCAAGATATGACTCGGGTACCTGTCTCCAGCTACCATGGTCCCCTGCGAGTCTGTGCCCAGCTGGCAGGGGTTGATCAACTGGGACAAAGGGCTGTTCTGTGTATGCCTAGGGGTCCTACCTCAGGGAGCCTCAATCCCTTTATTTATTTTTAAAGAATTATTTAATTTTTTGGAAGAGTACTTTTTATAATTATTTAAATTTTATTTATTTATTTTAATTTGACCAGAGCATTGCAGAATGAGAGAGAGTGAGAGAGATGGAAAATGAGAAAGCAAGCCACGAGGTCCAGGACTTGAACCATGGTCGGCCATGTGGGAGTCCAGCGCCGTTAGTCACCACATCACCTGCTGGCCTCAAGAATTACTTAATTTTTAAAATTCATTCATTTATTTTAATTTGACCAGAGAGAGAGAGAGACAGGGGGTGGGAGAGAAGTGAGAAAGCAAGCCACCAGGTCTGGGACTCGAACCATGGTTAGCCATGTAGGAGTGTCCAGCACCTTAGCCACCATGCCACCCGCTGGTCCCCTCCTTTTTTTTTTAAGATTTATTATTTTTAAAATTTTTATTTTAAAGAATTATTTTACTGAACTTTTAAAAAATGTTATTTGTTTATTTTAATTCGACCAGAGAGGGACAGAGTGAGAGAGAGCAAGAGAGAGAAAGTGAAAAAGCAAGCCTCCAGGTCTGGGACTTGAACCGTGGGAGTCCAGCACTCTTAACCACCACGCCATCGGCTGGCCCTGATTTATTTTTAATTTTATTTATCATTATTCTTCCATTTTAACCAGAGAGAGACAGACAAAGAAAGGGAGCGTGAGAAAGCAAACCATTAGGTTCAGGACTCGAACCATGGTCGGTCATGTAGGAGCCCAGCATCCCAACCACCATACCACCTGTCAGCCCCAATTCCTTTTTGTTTGTTTGTCTGTTTATTTTCCTTTATTCGGGATCCGGTGCATGTGAGAGCTAGGGAACGTAAGGAGTGCCCTCCACCCCTCCGCAGGGTCTGGTTGTGCTGCGACCCCCTCCCACGAATCCTCCAGCCCGTTGACTCCTGGGCCCTTGTGCACACGCCTAGCCTGTGTCAGGCTGACTAGGCTGGGATTTAAACCGCGGTCACCGCGTGGGATGCGGCTTCCCTCAGGCAGCACGTTGCCCCGTGCCAAGGAGCTGGCCCTGCTGTTCCTCTTTCAGAGATGGACCGAGGGCTGTCTGCCTGGAAGGTGGGACCCGAGATGCTGCCCTCGCCTTTCCATTGCTCAAAACCAGAACTCTGCCCATGGGGTGACCTCCTCCCGCATGTGGTGCCCCGAGGGTTTTCACTTCTCCCCTTCCCTCCCAGCCCGCGTGCCCTCACAGCGATGCTCTGTTCATAGCTGGCAACCGGGTGCTTCTTTCCCCTGGTGTTACAGTCGCTCCTCCCGTAGCCGTAGGGGGACGGGACCAGGTCCCAGGACGGCTGTCCGCACCGTCAGCACAGGCTTGGTGGCGGAATGTGGCCGTGATGTGGGCTGGCTGGTAAGGGCTAGTTCCTCCTGCTCCTAGGCCTGTGAATTGGAGTTTCCAGGCCCAGTGGGGCCTTGCTGCCCCGCTTGGTGGTTCCCAGAGCTCTGCTCTGTATTGTCAGGCCAGGCCTGGAGGCCGCTGCCCACAAGGGACTGGGCCGCGATGGGAGAGCCAGGACTGACACAGACACACCTCTCTGGAGCGGGAGGCCTTACCCAAGGCAGAGACCATGCATCCTTGCAGACTCCCAAGACTGGGATCAGTGGGCCCAGTCCCCCCTTCCTCACTGCGCGACCTCAGGCTGTCCTCTTCCCGCTCTGTGCCCAGTGCTGGGACCTGTGATGAGATTCTTTTCCTCTTCTTCGTCTAGTTGGCATGTGTGCTCCCCAGAGGGTGGGAGGGAGGGCGAGGGAGAGAAAGACCTCCGCACGGGGCGGGGTCACCCCACAGTGCCTCCTCCGTCCTGTATGATTTGGGTCACTGACACACATGTGGCTGGTGTTTCTGTAGCTGCCTGTGCTGGGATGTGAACTGTGGTCAGGCATGTGGGGTCAGGCCTCCTTAACCACCAGACTGGGCAGGCACGACAGGATGATTCTTTTTTTTTTTTTGGAGAGATTTTCACTATAGGGCGTGTGCTCGCCAGACAGACTGAGAGAGACAGAGAGACAGAAAGCGAGAAATCACCCCCCAGGGGGGATGGTCACGCTGCAATCCCTTCTCCTCCATTCTCCTCTCGGGATCTTGGGTACACAGGCACACGCACCCGACGTGAGTTTTAAGCCACCGGGTCCGGGACGCGAACCGTGGTCGACTACGTGAGAGTCCAGCGACATAGCCATTACGCTAACTGCTGGTTCCCGACAGGATGATTCTTAACGTGGTCCCACTGCTGTCCTGGACAAAAGACAACTGCCTGTTTGGGTCGGACCCCAGTGAAGACACAAGGGAGGCTGCCAGGGCAGACTTTGGGTTTGGCACGCCCGGGAGGGGTACATTTCCTGGACAGATACACTGAGGCCCAGGGCCTGGCTTCTCACTGGGGCCCACATTAAGGAGAAGAGAGGTGGGCGTTACTCAGGCACGCCGGGAACAGAGAAATTTCCTTAAGTGAGGGGCTCCAGGAGGGGGATGTACCTAATGGCCTGGCGCCCTGTCTGCCTGCAGCCCAGCTGAGGCCCCCGTTAGCGCCGGTGGCTTCCTCACCCGGTTGGGGTGGGAGTTCCCCGTAGGAGCTGCGCAGGCCCGCCGCCCCACCCAGCCCTGTGCGGGAGAACCCTCTCCATGTCTGAGCAGACCCCAGCCTGGCGGTAGCAAGCGAGGCCTGGTGATAGAGGCCTTCCTGGTGGTCACTGGGCGCAGGCAGCCCAAGTGTTCCGCCTATGCCTAGGGACCCCGAGATGGCAGAGGAGGGAAGTGTGGGGTTTGCAAGTTTGGGGGCGTGGGCGAGGGAGGCCACACGCGTGGGCAGGGTGTTGGGGGACGTGTCTGTGACCCATGTACTGCCCCCCACTGCGCCGGACTTGTGCGGGGGGCCTCCTTGGAGGGTGTAGGGGAGAAGGGCCGCACCTGGAGGAAGGAAGAGACGCCAGGGGCGGGGCCTGCACGCCTTTGTCTGGCCGGGCCCTCCCTCTTTCCTCCCGTTCCCATTGTTCCGTGTGTGCCGAGCCTCAGCAGGCTGGGGAGGGGGTGGTGGGTGAGGGTCCAGGCACCTCCGGGCAGCCCCTGCTTCTCTGAACCCGACGCTCCCCCTCGCCGCCCAGCCCCCACCCCTGGCCGCGTCTCTGGCTGCCGGGCTCCCCCTGGTGGCGGCGGGGGCTGAACCCTGATGGGATCTGAGAACCCGGCTGGACTGGAGATGTGGCACCTTCCTGCGATCAGAGGAGCTGCTGTCTAGCCGCCCCTGGGGGGCCTTCCCAAGGGTGTTCCCCCATCCTCCCCACTGTGCCCCGCCGGAGTAGGCGGGTGTCTGCGGCAGTGGGCGGGCCTGGTGCTGTGGGTTTGCACCGGGCTGCTGCCCAAGCCTACCCTGTGGTGCTGCCACGTCGGCCACTGCTTCTCTTCCTAGCCTGGAGGTCCTTTAGCAGGCTGCTGCAGGGAGGCTGTCTACCGGCCGGCCAGCCTTCCAGCATGGGAGTCAGCAGTGAGGCTTCTGGGTGGCAAGGAGGCCTGATGGGGTTTGTGGAAGGGAAGTGACAGTCGTAGCCAGCAGCAGAGCGAGGGTCTCCACTCCTGACCTAGGTTATGCCTAAGACCCAGCAATGAACCGCCACTGCAAACCCGAATGGGTGTCCAAATGGGACTGGGAATCAGCCTTTTTTCTTTGGAGAGGTTTTAGCTTCAGGGTGCGTGCGCTCACCAGACAGAGAGAGACATAGAGACAGAAAGCGAGAAAGCACCCCCCAGGGGGGATGGGCATGCACGCACACGCGCCTGGCGTGAGTTTTAAACCACCGGATCCGGGTCGCCAACCGCGGTCGACCACGTGGGAGTCCAGCGACATAGCCATTACGCTAACTGCTGGTTCCCAGGAATCAGCCTTTTATATGAAGGCCCGCAGAACTCTCCTTCAAACAGGACGCTGCTGTCCACTCTGCAGGCCGTGGTGCAGTGACGAGCGTCCCAGCAGTCGCGCTGGGGAAGTAAGAGGTGGGGAACTCTGTTCGTCCAGAGGGCAGAAAGGCAGAGAGGACTACCTGATTGCTGGGGTGGCAGGCACTGAGAGCTTTGCAGGAATGTCACCCTCTCTCAGCAGGAGACAATGGTGCAGTGCTGTTTCACA
>NW_006209032.1:12750-17915 GCF_000334495.1 Tupaia belangeri chinensis | reverse complement strand
GCAGGAATGTCACCCTCTCTCAGCAGGAAAGAATGGTGCAGTGCTGTTTCACAGAGGTGCCAGGAAAGGGGAGGGAGGCTGAAGCTCTTGACAATCCTAGGGAGGATCAGGGTGGGCATCCTGGCTGTGACTGGTCTGGCCCTTTCTGGGAGAGGATCTGAAAGTGAGGTGGGCAGTTGGCTAGGGTGGGCAGCTTCTGCAAAGGGGAAACTGAGGCCACAGAGGACAGTGGGGTGTCACGGCCTCCCAGCAGATCAAGCGGGACCTGGGGGGGTCCTAGATGGACAGAGCTCAGTGATCCACTGCTGGGTCTGGGATGACCACCTAGCACCTGCTCTGTGACCTCCTGCTGTAGAGGCCCTAATGACCTCACTGGCCAGGTGGGGTGGATCCGTCTCCCTTCGCCCATCTGTTCCTTCCCTGTGAAGTTCGGTGTCCCCGGAGTGGGACCAGATGTCCTAATGTGGAGCAGCCGCTGCCGCCCCGCGCAGCACCACGACCTCTGCCACCTGCCGAGGGCCCAGCAGCTGCGCCGCAGGGCAAGGGCTGCAGCAGTCTGTTCCCTGGTGGGGAGAGGTAAGAATCAGGGCCACCCCGGGGAACTGCGGGGGGCCCTCTGGTCCTTCCCAGCTGGGGATGGTGCACCTGCTGGGGCCCTCTGTGGGTCGGGGCAAGGAGGGGGACTCCTGGCACCTCTCACTGGCAGAGTTCCTCTGCTGAGCAACTTCGTGGCAATCGGTCGTTGGCCGGCGTAGCCCCTCCTGAGAGGAAGGCACGGCGCTGTGGTCAGCAGGGGCACGTGCATTCTGGGCCACATGCCAGTTTCTCGGGCCGGGGGAGGTCCCTCAGGCCTTTCTGGAAAGGGGGCCCAGGGCGCCAAGTCTGAGAGCCAGGGTCCTGCCCCGGACGCCGTGCTGCAACCCCACCTACCACTGCTCCAGCCCCCTCTTCTACCATAGCTGGTCCAGGCCGTGCCCACTCCTGAGCCGTGCCCATGGCTCCTTCCCGGTGCTCCCCCTGCTTCCTGCCTGGCCACCAGCACCACGCCCTGTCCTGCCACCACTACTTCCCGCCGGAGTCAGGCTGCTAGAACGACATGGCCACCCAAGTCCGGGGTGAAGGCTCCGGCCTCTCTTCTCCACCTGTCAGATGGGGCTCTTTGACAGCAATTCTCCTGGGGGCCGAGAGTGCCCTCCTAGCTCAGAACTTGAGAGGCTTATGGAGGGGAAACTGAGGCTCAAAGGAGACAGAGAAGCAGGCCTTTGGCTGCATGGGGCAGTGAGCGAGTGTCTGGGCTCATAGCTGAACCTGCTTAGTGCCACCCACCTCAGTGTCCCGGCCTGCTACTGCTGTGGTGAGGGAAATCAGATGCAAAGCAGGGCAGCTCTGTAGTCCCTGTCACCATCACTGTCACTGTCACCTTCACCGGGCAGGGTTGTGGCCCACACCACCTTTGACCAAGGGAATTAAAGGGCCTGACACCCTCTCCACCCCAGTGACCAGATAGGAAAACTGATGCTTCAGAGGGGCAGGGGTCCCAGAGTTGCAGCAGAGGAGGCCACCTTGACCGAGGACCTCAGGTCGCTGTGTCCTGGTGTGTCCTGGATGGCTGGCCTCTCGGAGTCTCGGTTCCACTGCCTGGGCAGCGTGGTTGGTCTGACCCACGTCTTCACACCCCTGGCCTCTGCTCTCCCGGCAGGGCCCCTGACCCTGGCCGAGACTGTGGCTCCAGGTCCCCTCAGCTGCAGGGTGTGACTCCTCGCCCCTGAAAGACAGCAGGAGGCTGCTGCTGCCCACTGCCCTGTGGGTATCTGGGTGCTAGGGGGTGGGCCTTAACTCCCTCCCCAAGAGGAGGAATGTTAATGGGAGGGTCCCGGCTGCCACACACTGCCCAGAAGGGCGGGGGCAGGGAGGCAGGGGCGCTGCTATCTGGCTGCAGCCCACACCTGGGTGAGTCTACCTCGTGCCCAGGGGCTGGAGCGAGACAGGGCCTCCCTACCCCGGCTCTACCCCAGCCTTCCCAGAGCCTGCACATCTGTGTCATCCTGCCCCCCATCCTGGGAAGCAGGCCTTGGACAATCAGAGCCCAGTGGTTCCAGCACCTGGTGGTGTTGGTGAGGCCTCAGTGGCCGCTGGGGTGTGGGCATATCCAGACCTAGTGCTGAGGGCCACGCTGGTTCTCCTTCCACCTGGAAACGGAGGCACAGGGCTGGGTGAGGCTGCTGCCCCATTGCTGCCTGTTGGGCACTGCAGAGGCCGGGACCAGAGCCCGCCCATGGAGGCCGGGTGTGACCTTGGGCAGGTAGAGCTGTGGGCCCACTGCCGTGCCAGGCACTCGGACAGCTCTAGGGAGTGCCACGTGGCAGGCAAGGTGGCCACGCAGATGGGACTCGATCTGTGTGATCTGGGCCTGGCTGTGGCCCGGTTTCCTCCCCCGTTGGCTAGGGGCAAATAGACCCTACCCCTCCGGTGCACCGTGAAGATGGGGAGGTGGGCATGTTGGCTTTGCCGTTCCTGTCCATGCAATGCGATGGCTGCTGCTGGTGTTAGCTGGTGTTAGTTGCTGCGTTCCCCCTTCATCCTCTGAGGTTGCCATGACCCCGGTCCCAAGAGATAGTGGCTGGGGGCGGACAGAGTTCCCAAGTTGGACCTCCCTGCAGACTCTGCCACCCACTGCTGAGCCGCTCAGAGGGACAGACCTGCCCCAGTGACAGGAGAGCTGAGCGCAGGGGATGGGCCTGGGCAGGCATGCCAGCAAACAACAGCATGGGAAAGGCCTGGAGGGGCAAGAGGCAGGGCCAGGCAGGTGCACGTGTGACTGGCAGTGATGGGGCTGGAGGAGAGGGGCCCAGCTGAGGGCCAGCCTATCTGGAGCTCAGGACAGGGAGCCGTGAGGGTCCAGGCGAGGCCCTGGCCTGGCAGGCAGGTGGCCTCCTGGGCACACTCTCCGGGAGGGCATTTCCTGGGTGGCACCCCTCAAGTCTGGTTCTGTGTGTCTGGGGTGGGACCTGGGAATCTGCTTTTAGTGTTTAAGTTTCTTTCATGAAAGGAAGATACAGGGGTTGCACCACACCAGTTCCCAACTCCAGCCTTCCGGCCACAGGCCCCACGACACACCCAGCGTGTTCGGGTTGAACCTGGGACCCAATCGCAGGTTCTTCCATATGGCTCCCGTGTCATAGAACATCCCCTGACCACCTGCTTCACCGTGACTGGGCTGGAATCTGCTTTTACAAACAGCCTCCCTAAGTGCCATCCCCCAGTGTCTGAGCCACGTTTGAAGAAGGGCGGGGAGGAGCAGGCACCTACGTGACCTTGAACTAAGAGTTTACTTTCCTGAGCCTCCTCTGAAATGGGAGAAGAGTATCGCTTAGGGGCTGCTGGGCCGAGCACGGGGAGAATGCCAGCCCGCCTTTCCGTACCAGCAAAGGAAGAGTACGGGGCAGGGGCTCTGCCAGGCCAGGGAAGTTCGAACCAGTGCCCGGTGTCGGGGGTGGGTACAGTGTCTCTCCCAGGTCTCCAGATTCATTCTCCATCTGCTCGGACAGACCTGGGCCCCGTGGGCAGAAGCTGGAACTTGGGTCCCATCCAGGAGGCGAGAGAGTGATGGTGGACCCCAGCCTCAACTCCCGGGGTACTAAGGCCCAGGGTGTGGGGAGAACCAGGGCTGCAGGTCGCCCTCCTGCCAGCTTCTCTGAGGTGCCGTGCTGCTGTGCACCAAGAAGCATAAGCCGTGTATGTGAGAACGACAGGTGGCCCCTGCAATGTTGTCCCCAAGTCTCAGGTTGAGACCCCAGAAATCAGCCTGGGTTGTAGGGAGCCCTGGTGGGTGGTAGTACTTGTGGGAAGCCAGGTCCTGCAGGGAATTAGCCCCTGGGCTTCCTAGGCCAAGCGCTGGGCTTCCTAGGCCACAGTGGCACTGCCAGCTGCACCCCACCAGCCCCAGCTGCTCCATCTCATGGTACAGCTGATGGGAAGGGTGAGTTCTGTCTCCAGGGCTGCAGGCCACTGGCCGCTTGGCGCATGCCTGTGGAGCCCCGCTGGGCCTGCCCCCTGACCTGTACCCCTGTTCCAGGTGCCGGGGAGTCGGGGAAGAGCACCATCGTCAAGCAGATGAAGTAAGTGTGTGCGTGGGCGGCCCCTAAACGTTGTCTTCCCTTCTCTGGGCCTGTGTTGCTCCCCAGGACAGGCCCAACCAGTGTGAGTCAGGCCTGGGGCCCTCTCAGGGGCAGCCATCTAGCCTGAGGCCCCAGTGGGCCAGGGCCCTTTCCCCATCTTTTCCCCGCGCCCCGCGGCCCCTAACCCCGACCCCCGGCTGTCAGGATCATCCACGAGGACGGCTACTCAGAGGAGGAGTGCCGGCAGTACCGGGCGGTCGTCTACAGCAACACCAACCAGTCCATCATGGCCATCGTCAAGGCCATGGGCAACCTGCAGATCGACTTCGCCGACCCCTCCCGCGCTGTACGTACCTCCGCCCACCCTCACCCTTCTCCCAGAGGCTTCGAGAATTCCTGCCTCTGACAGGCAGGGCGGGGGTGCGCGCCTTCGCCCGGCTGACTCCCCCCCGCTGTGCCCAGGACGACGCCAGGCAGCTGTTCGCACTGTCGTGCACGGCCGAGGAGCAGGGCGTGCTTCCCGAGGACCTGTCCGGCGTCATCCGAAGACTCTGGGCCGACCACGGTGTGCAGGCCTGCTTCGGCCGCTCGCGGGAGTACCAGCTCAATGACTCAGCCGCCTAGTGAGTGCCTGGCCCCCGAGCACCCCCCGGGGTACTGCAGTCTCGGTGATGACACTGATGACTGTCACCCAAGGCCTTGGTGGTTTGGGTTTGGAGTGGAGGGAAATGACACTGAGGCCAGGAAGAATGGCAGCAGAGTGGCTTGCATGGTATAGCTCTTCTGGTTCACATGAGGATTTGATTTTTTAGATTTTTTTTTTGCCATAGGGTGTATGCACATGGTGGAGAAAGACAGAGAGAGGGGAAGTGAGGAACCATCCCCCAGGGGTATGGCCATATAGCAGTTCCCTTTCTTCCGCCCTTCTTTTGGGGTTTTGGACGCATACACAAACATGCCTGGCATTGTTTCCTTATTTTTAGAGATGTTTTTGCTATAGGGCACGTGCATTTGCCAGAAAGACAGAGAGACAGAAAGCAAGAAATC
>NW_006209032.1:0-12654 GCF_000334495.1 Tupaia belangeri chinensis | reverse complement strand
ACCCCCAGGTCCAGGACTCGAACTGCAGTCACCTACATGGGAGTCCAGCGACATAGCCATTACACCAACTGCTGGTCCTGCCTGGCATGTTTTTCAAGCCACAGGGTCTGGGACTCAAACTGCAGAGTCAGCCATATGGGATCCAGTGCCTTAACCACCATGCCACCTGCCAGCCCCATTATTTAGTTGTCATTTTTTTAGAGGTTTTTTTTTAATAATTATTTTATTTAACTTTATTTATTTGTATATTTATTTATTTATTTATGATTTGACCAGAGGAGGGCAGACTGAGGGGGGAGGGAAGTGAGAAAGCAAGCCACCAGGTCTGGTACTCAAACTGCAGTTGGCCATGTGGGAGTCCAGCACCCTTAGGCACCATGCCACCTGCTGGCTCCAATTTTTTTTTTTTTTTTTGAGAAGTTTTCACTAAAGGGTGCGTGCACTCGCCATAAAGACAGAAAGCGAGAAATCATCCCGCAGGGGGGATGGCCACGCTGCAATCCCTTCTTCTCCATTCTCCTCTCAGCATCTTGGGCGTGCATGTACATAAGCTTGGCGTGAGTTTAAGCCACCCAGTCTAGGACCCCAACCATAGTTGACTACATGGGAGTCCAGCCACACCGCCGTTACTCCAACTGCTGGTCCCAGGTTGTTGTTTTTTTTTTTAAATTGTTTTAGAGACTAGCAGGTGGTGTGGTGGTTAAGGCGCTGGACACTTCCACATGGCTGACCATGGTACGAGTCCTGGACCTGGTGGCTTTCTTTCTCTCTGGTCAAATTAAAACGAATGAATGAATGAATAAAATTGAATAATTTAAAAAAAAGAATTGCTGGGGTCGGCAGGTGGTGTGGTTAAGGTGCTGGACTCCCACATGGTCAACCAACCACGATTCGCGTTCTGGACCTGGTGGCTTGCTTTCTCACTTTCTCTCTTTCTGGTCAAATTAAAAATTAAAAATAAATAAATAATAATAAATAAAATTAAATCAATAATTCTTTTTAAAAATAATTGTTTTATTTAATTTTATTTGTTGCCATCTTAATTTTTTTAAATTTTATTTACTCGTTCACTTATTTTTGTTTTAATTCGACGGCAGGTGGTGTGGTGAGAGAGAGAGAAAGAGAGAGAGAGGGAGAGAGAAAGAGAGAGAGAGGGAGAGAGAGAAAGAGGGGAAGCAAGGAAGCAAGTCACCAGGTCCGGGACTCAAACCGTGGTCAGCCATGTGGGAGTGTCCAGTGTCTTAACCACCTCGCCACCTGCTGGTCCCACCATCTTAATTTTTTAAATAAGTATTTTATTTAACTTTATTTATTAATTTTTTTATTTCATTAATTTTTTTTGAGAGGTTTTTCGCTATAAGGCACATGCGCTCGCCAGACAGACAGAGAGAGACAGAGAGACAGAAAGCGAGAAATCACCCCCCAGGGGGGATGGTCACGCCGCAATCCCTTCTCCTCCATTCTCCTCTCGGGATCTTGGGCACACACACACACACACGTGCCCGGCGTGAGTTTTAAGCCACCGGGTCCAGGACGCGAACCGCGGTCGGCTACGTGGGAGTCCAGCGACATAGCCATTACACTAACTGCTGGTTCCCATATTTTAATTTGACCAGAGAGGGACAGAACAAGAGAAAAAGAGAGAAAGTGAATATTTAACTTTATTTGCTTATTTATTTTAATTTGACCACAAAGGGACATATTAAGAGAGAGCGAGAGAGGGAAAGTGAGACAGCAAGCTGCCATGTCCAGGACTCGAACTGTTGTCATCTATGTGGGAGTCCAGCACCCTTAACCACCATGTCACCTGTTGGCTCCCTATTTATTCATTTTAATTTGACCAGATAGGGGCAGGGTGTTGGGGGGAGTGAGAAAGCAAGCCACCAGGTCTGGGATTCAGACGGTGGCCGGGCGGTCCAGCGCCCTTAACCGCCATGCCACCTGCTGGCCCCACCGTCTTTTGTTTTCTTTTTGTTTCTTTCTTTCTTTTTTTTTTAATTTGAGCAGAGAGAGAAAGGAAGAGCAAGAAAGCAAACCACCAGGTTCAGGGCTCAAACTGCAACTGCAGTCAGCCACATGGGAGTCCACCACTTTAATCACTACACCACCTGCCCCTAAAGAGAGATTTTTGCTATAGGGCGCATATGCTCACCAGAGAAACAAGAGAGCCAGAAAGTGAGAAGTCACCCCCCAGGCGGGAGGGCCACGTCGCAATCCCTCCTACTTCATTCTCCTCTTAAGATTTTGGGCACGCACGCACACACACCCAGTGTGTTTTAAGCCGCCTCGGTCTGAGACTTGAACCGTGGTCAACTACGTGGAAGTCCAATGATGTAACCATTATGCTGTCTGCTTATCCCTGTTTATTTTTTAATTTTTTTAAAAGTAATTTTATTTATCTATTCATTTATATTCATTTGACCAGAGAGAGAGAGGGAAAGTGAGAAAGCAAGCTACCAGGTCCAGGGCTCAGACTATGGTCAGCCCTGTAGGTGTGTCCAGTGCCTTAACCACCATGCCACCTGCTGGTCCCCCTATTTAGTTATTTTTTTTGTCAGAGGGCATGCGTGCTAGCCAGAAAGACAAGAGAAAGAAAGCATCGCCTAGTGGGGTCTGTTCATGCCACACTCCCTTCTACTCTGTTTCTCCTCCTTTCGGCACACACGTATATGTGCCTGGCATGTTTTTCAAACTGCTGGGGTTTTCGAACTACAGTCAGCCGTGTAAGATCCAGCTCCCTTAACCACCAGGCCACTGGCTGGGCCAGCTAGTTGAGTCTTTTTTCTTTTTTTTTTTTTAATTCTTTTATTTAACTTTTTTTATTATTATTTTCCAGTTTGGTCAGCCAGAGAGAGAGAAAGTGAGAAAGCAAGCTGCCAGGTCTAGGACTTAAACCAGGTCGGGCATGCAGGAGCGTCCAGTGCCTTAACTACCATGCCACCTGCTGGTCCCAGCTAGTTGAGTCTTACCTGTCTAAATCATTGTAAAAAAAAAAATGGGGCCAGCAAGTGGTGTGAAGGGTAAGGTGGCTAGGAGCCAGCAAGTGGCATAGTGGTTAAGACTGCTGGACTCCTACATGACTGACCATGGCTCAAGTCCCGGACCTGGCGGCTTGCTTTCTCACTTTGTTCCTTTCTGGTCAAATTTAAATGCATAGATAGATAGGTAGGTAGGTAGATAGGTAGATACCAGATAGGTAGATAGAGAGAGTTAAATAAAATAATTATTTTAAAAAAAAAAAGGTTAAGGTGGCTGGATCCCACATGGCCAAGTCTCACATGTGTTCAAATCTCAGACACACCACCTTGAAAAATGTCAAGCACAGGGACCAGCAGTTAGCATAATGGCTATGTCGCTGGACTCCCATGTAGTCGACCACAGTTCAAGTCCCGGACCTGGTGGCTTAAACTCAAGCTGGGCACGTGTACGTGCGTGCCCAAGATCCCGAGAGGAGAATGGAGGAGAAGGGATCGCGGTGTGGCCATCCCCCCTGGGGGGTGATTTCTCACTTTTTATCTCTCTGTCTTTCTGGCAAGCGCGGGTGCCCTATAGCAAAAACCTCTCCAAGAAAAGAAAAAGAAAGAAAAATGCCGAGCACCTGCGTTCCCAAAAATCCTGAGGGGAGAATGGAAAAGGGATTGCGGCATGGCCATCACCCCCCAACCCCGAGGCAATTTCTCACTACTGCCCCCCCCCCTGCCCCGCTCTCTCTAGCAAGTGCAGGCACCCTATAGCAAAAACTAAAATAATAGTAACTTCCGTCAGCTGCTCTGTGTGAGGGGCTGGGGCCAGGGGCACAGAGAGAGTGGAGCAGACAAGCCCCCAAGCAGCAGAGACCTCAGCGGGTCAGTGTCATGGTGGGAGGCCTAGTGGAGGGACTGCCTTTGCCAAGCTCTGAATGGACATCAGCCAGGGGAGGAATGAGAAAGGGGGTTCGGGCCGGGGCATGGCAGGGACAGGACCCTTGGGGTGCTGTACTCGAGGCCCGAGGATGGTCAGGCTGGCTGGAGGCGGGGCCACAGGGGACGAGGCTGTCTGGGAGGTCGCAGGCACATGTGCAGCTTGGAGCCCTGACTTCGGCCACGTCCAGGACTCCGCTAGAAATCACAGGGGGTCCCCGGAATCCCAGGGGTGTGACAGACCTGGACCTTTGGGCCTGACTCACCTGCCAGCGCTGGTGCAGATGAGCCCACGGGGCAGGACAGGGTAGTGGCCAGTGACGATGGCTGCAGGCTTCACAGTGTCCCCAGACAGGCCCCCGTCCCCACCTGGGGCTGTCTGGAACACCGTCTGGCTCCTGCTGCCTGTCCAACCCCAAGCTCGCCCAGAGAGGCTGTACACGGGAGGAGGGGACGGTCTTGTCCAGCGGCACTCCTGGACCCTGCCCAGTCATGCAGACGGCCTCCCCTGCCCTCCCCGCCTGGCCCTGTGTGTCCGCCTAATAGGAGCTGTGGACTCACGGCCAAAGTGGGGGCCCCCAGGCCTCCGTGCTGCTCCTCTGAGATCATAGGCCTAGCCTCCAGCACAGCCTATGGGCCACGGGCAGGGAGGGCAAGGCCTCTGCCCCACGCCCCTCGCTGCCCATGATAGCTGAAGGCCACTTCTTTCATCATCAGGGAGCACCCACTGTGGGCCAGTGCTGTCTGGGGAGTGGGTATTTGGGAGTGAACTCGGCCCTGCCTGCTCTCCTGGGAGGGTTTCTGCCTTGACGAGATCCCCCAGGTTGGGGTGCGGATGGGAACAGGACCGCAGTGGGACACAGGGTCCCTGGGCTGAAGCCACCTGCTGGGGCAATGGGAGAGGCTAGTGTGGAGCCCACCGCAAGGCCTGAGGCTGGGCTCTGTCAGTAGGGGCGGGGCGTGGTGTGCAGGTCACAGCACGTGCGTCACGGTCCCCCATGGCCCTTCCTGTTTTTCTGTTCTGTCCCTGTGTCTCTGAGATCATTTCCCTCTGGCCCCGTTTGGCCCGGCTGCTGGTGGGAGCCAAGGCCCAGCCCCAGCAGCCCTGCCCCGGGACGTCACTCAGAGTGGCCCGCAAGGGCCTGGACCCAGCCTCCAGGGCACTGCAAGGATCCAAGGCAGGCAGGCGTGGGCCTCAGGGCCTTCAAGGGGGTGCTGACACTAATTAGGGAGCTGCTAATGAGCCCCTGGGACCCTCGCCAAGCAGGTGTCTGTGTCTTCCCCGAGGAGCCCAAATTTTACTGGGTGCCAGGCAAAGAGCCCACTGGGCCTGGCAGGTCCTAACCTGTCCAGCCGCCCGTCCAGGGACTGTGTTTGCACCCATTAGCACCCTGGGTCCTTACTGAAGAGCTGCCCTGCCCCTCCTCGCCCTTTGCCTGTAGCCCCAGCACCCTGGATCATTGCTGAAGGAAGCCTGGCTCTGACCCTGGCTGCAGGGGCCACAGAGCTGGGCCTCCTCCCAGTCCAATCCCATGCGTGGGAGACCAAGGACCCCGAGTCCGGGATTCTCGTCTGAACAGTTGACGTACCGCAGGCAGGGTTAGGCGGTGAGGGCTCTGTCTGAGAAGTGGGGCCTGGCTTCCACCGACCTTCCCCTCCTGTCCCCAGCTACCTGAACGACCTGGAGCGCATCGCGCAGAGCGACTACATCCCCACGCAGCAGGATGTGCTGCGGACCCGCGTAAAGACCACGGGCATCGTGGAGACGCACTTCACCTTCAAGGACCTGCACTTCAAGTGAGCGGGCATGCGGGGCAGGACCTGCCAGCTTGGGGCAGTTGTCCAGGGTGGCTGGTCCAGGACGCCCCCAGCCCCACCCTGAGGTTTCTCAAGGCTGTGTTCCGGGAAAGCGTGTCCTGACCACCCGGGACTCCACGGTCAGGGGCCACACCGCCTCTGGCCAGCCTCATGGCCTCTGCTGGCCAGACCCCTGATCCTGCCCGTCCAGACATGCCTTCTGGACCTCCCTTCCTGGAGCTAAGGTGACCTGTGTCTGCAGGATGTTCGATGTGGGTGGTCAGCGGTCCGAACGGAAAAAGTGGATCCACTGTTTCGAGGGCGTCACGGCCATCATCTTCTGTGTGGCCCTGAGCGCCTATGACTTGGTGCTGGCCGAGGACGAGGAGATGGTGAGAGGCAGGGCAGGCTGGGGCCAGGTGGCCGCGGGGCGGGGCGGGGCAGGGGACCTCTGACCTGCCGTCTGCCCCCAGAACCGCATGCACGAGAGCATGAAGCTGTTCGACAGCATCTGCAACAACAAGTGGTTCACGGACACGTCCATCATCCTCTTCCTCAACAAGAAGGACTTGTTCGAGGAGAAGATCACACAGAGCCCGCTGACCATCTGCTTCCCTGAGTACACAGGTGAGAGGACTGGGTGGGATGGGGCTGGGGAGGGGGGCCTGGCAGGCGGCCCACCAGCGCCCCCTGCTGGTCATAAGGGTAAACGCACTGATGCCTTGCCTGGGCTTTTGGCACTTGTGTCCACATGCACAGGGCAGGGGGGGAACTGCTTGCCACCCCTGGGCGTGTACCCAGGAACGTGGGCACATGGGCATCCGCATTCACACACTCAGGTGTGCACGTGCACTCACACCTTGTCATCCTGTGCATGTGCATGCATCCACATCACGCTTGTCTTGCCACCCGTGTGGGACAGAGCCTGCCTGCACACGCGCTCAGAATTTTGCCCACCCCCCCCCCAGGGGCCAACAAGTACGACGAGGCAGCCAGCTACATCCAGAGCAAATTCGAGGACCTGAATAAGCGCAAAGACACCAAGGAGATCTACACGCACTTCACGTGCGCCACCGACACCAAGAACGTGCAGTTCGTGTTTGACGCTGTCACCGACGTCATCATCAAGAACAACCTGAAGGACTGCGGCCTCTTCTGAGGGTCAGCGGGGCCTGGCAGGATGGTGAGCCAGAGTGGGGCGAGGAGTAGGGCCTGGGGAGAGGGGCCAACAGGGGGTAGTGAACCTGGGGGAAGGGCAGTAGGTGACCAGCAGACCCAGTGGGGGGATGTCAGCATGGTGGGCCTGGCCTGACCCAGGGACAGAACTGCCGGCTGCTGAGCATTCCTTGGAGAAACCCACACCTCCCCACCTGCCAGGCATTGGCCTAGCCACCTGCTGCTCAGTCTCCCCAGCTCTGCACTGAGCCCTGGACCTTCCGGGGCCCTCGGCTTGGGGTGGCCCCGCGGCTGCTGGAGGTGGGGATGACTGCTTGTTCCCTCCCTCCCCCTGTAACCTGGCAACAGGACTGCTCCTGGGTGGCCATGGTGTCCCTGGTAACGGGGTGGGAGAAAAGGAGAGGGGCATTGTCTAGGGAGCGGGAAGAGAGGCACACACTGGGGCCTTCCGACCCACACCCTGATTGTCCCCCAGCTCCAGGGCCACCGCTGACTGCTCCCCAGCCCCTGAGGAAGATGGGGGCAAGAAGACCACGCTCCCGCCTGTCCCCAGCCGCTTCTCCCCTCTTTCCTCTCCGCTCTCAGCTCCCCGTCCTCAGCTCCAGACTTGGGAAAGGGGTTGCCACAGGCCTCCCTGTCTGGAGCCTGACCTTGGCCGAGGTGTGCTGGGAATGGCCGCGGCACCCCTTCCTGGGCGTCCGTTCTGGTTTCCAGCCCATTGTCTCGTTCCGTGATGGGCGAGGGGAGCACTGTTGCTCTCCCCAGGCCTGCGTCCGGAGGGCCGCCCGTCTCCAGCCTGGACCCCTGGCTTCGCCCCACACCCACCCGCCCCGGCCCAAGTCCAGATGTTTACAGGGAGCCTCCTGCCCAGCCCACCCCCGCCGCTCGGAGGCCCCAAAGGAAAAAGCACAAGAAGCGTGAAACGCCACCATTCCTGGAGACCACACTCCACTGCTCGTTCGTGTAGCTTTTTAAAAAAATGAAAGTAAAGGAAAAAAAAAATTAACCACAACGACGAAAACTGCAAACCTAGAAAACGTTTTAGAGAAAACCTATTTAAAACTGTTCGATCCTGACCAGCACCCCGCCAGCCAGCCCCCATGCGGTGATTCCGTGCCTTGAGTGTGTCTGTGTGTTTACACCCACCCCTCTGCTGGCCGCCCCGAGTGTGAGCGGCACCCCTGCCCTGCCCTCCACAGAATCGGGGTCCAAGGGCTGTCCCAGACAACTGCCAACGTCACCGAGGGCCCTGCCCTGGCGGCCCTGGGCCCAGGCTCCATTAACCTAAATGTAGCCCCCCTAGCTCTAACCTAGGAACCGCGCTGCCTGCTGAGGGGCCTCGCCCCTCGTGCCCTCGCCCCAGGCCCGGGTCCTTCAGCGTTGAACACTTCCTTGCTTTTTTCACATGTTTTATGGAATTGTTCACCCGGTTTGAAATAATAAAATGTAGAAAGAAAAAAAACCTGCTGGGCTTTTTTTTTCTCTAGAGAAATCCAGGCTAAGTTGTGCTGGGGTCATGGGGCTCTAGTGTCTCCCCCTCCATCCGGCACTCTGCAGCCTTGGGGCTGGGGAGGGGCTGTCCTAGGGATTTGCACTGGGGCGCAGGAAGGAGTCCAGCGATCTCCAGTGCAGAAGTGACTTCTGACCTCCCTGCACAAAGGCGGGGACAGTGTGAGCAGTGGCAGTCACACAGCCAGGCTGGCTGCTGCCCCCAGCCTGGGCTCCCCCCTCCCTGTCCCCCCTACCCCCGTGTGAAGGTAGCCGTGCACCACTCCAGCGGGGCTAGGGCTCTGAATGTGGAGGGTCCCGCGAGGCTAGCGGTGTTCCCGGGCGGACGTCTGGTGGAGGGCCTGGGTATCTAGGGTGGCGCCTGGACTCGCCCCCATGGACACCAGGGGCAACGGCGGACTGAGGCTTCTGGAGGGTTCCAGGAAGGCCGGTCTCGCTGGGCCGAGGCCGAGCTCGGCGCTCCCGCCTTCGGCCGCCCGGGAGCGCCGCAGCCCGGGCGCCGCGGAGGCGGGGAGGGAGGGGTTGGGCCGCGGACGCGGGACGCGGGACCCCGCCTCCGCACACCTGCCAGTGCCCGGCAGCCTCGGGGGGGGGCCCCAAGCTGGCAGGAGATGAGTGGCAGGAGAGGGGGGGCTGCTGCCGCGGGTCGGAAGGAGATCGACGCCCCCCAGGCCCGGTCCCCGCCCCGGGGCCTCGGGCCTTTCCTGCTACCTCTGGCTCCAGGACCGGCAAGAACAGGATCCCTGCCCTACCTCCAGGCTCAGGCCTGGCCCCTGCTGTGCCCCAGATGTGCGTGCCGGCGGGAGCGGGAGCACCCGTGCTCTGATGCCCGCCCTGCAGGAAGCGGGCACCGGAGATGGCTCCTTCCTCTGTCCCGAGGAGGAGCCCAGCACAGAGGGACCATTGAGGGGCTGGCACCGTCTGCCTGACGCACCCAGTTCCCCCTCTCCGGGTGGGCCGTGGAGGACTCTGGCCAGGATCTCCCTGTAGCCGGCTTGGCAATGAGGCTGGGTGGGGCCCTGGCAAGAAGGGCTTTCCTGGGTGCAGACAGCGAGGCCCCCACCTGCCCCTGGCCTCCTACCCCTGCTCCGATTTCCAGGGCATAAGGCTCCATTGTCCCAGCCCAGGCGGGGGCGGCCTCAATTCCGCCTTGTCTTTGGTGGTTGGGAAATTCCCAGCCATGGGGGGCAGCGGCCTAGGAGGGGCTGGCCAGGTGTCCTGCACCCCAGCTGGAGGGACTCCATGAAGTCTGTTCCTGGGCTTCCCCCATTGCTGGGAGCTGCCCTGGGCTAGACCTCAGCCATCCTCAGCCCTTGGGAACCCTGTCCCAGGTAGGAGGCCCTGGACTTCTGGCAGGAGGTACAGAGCCAGGTAGGGACCCAGGCTTTGTGGGACCTGTGGGGAACCACCAGGCTGCTCCACCTCTCAGCCCCCCCCACACTCCAAGTAGCTGCTCAGGCTACCGAAGGCAGTGGCAGCCTTGGTAGTGTTAACCCATTTGAGAGGTGGAAGGACAGCTGGGGACAGAGACAATCACTCTAAGGCTGGAAGAGGAGAGTGAGGGGAGACCCTGCGGAGAAGAGCCTTTGTGGGACCTGTGGGGAACCACCAGGCTGCTCCACCTCTCAGCCCCCCCCACACTCCAAGTAGCTGCTCAGGCTACCGAAGGCAGTGGCAGCCTTGGTAGTGTTAACCCATTTGAGAGGTGGAAGGACAGCTGGGGACAGAGACAATCACTCTAAGGCTGGAAGAGGAGAGTGAGGGGAGACCCTGCGGAAAAGAGCCTGGGTGCTAGCCAGACCCAGACACACCCAGCAGGTGGGTGGAGGCCCAGATGCCCTGTGCAGAATGGGGAAGGGGCCCTCCCCAGATTAGAGCTGGAGCCTCAGGCTGCAGGGCTACCTAGGCCGGAGGAACCTCTCACATGTTCCAGGGCAACCCCGTGGTTCCTCCTGATGTCAGGAGAGCATCCCCTCCCTGAATCCCTCAGAACCGCCCCCCTACACACACATACACGGAATACTGAGGTAGCCTCCAAGTCTGGCGAGTACAACCCCTGACCCAGAGGTGCGACCTGCCAGGTCCCGATGGCCCTGGGAGTCAGGGAGAGGAAGACAAAACGGAAGCTTCTCTTGACTGTGTTCTGGGTCTACCCCAAATATTTGACTCCAATCTGTCTCTGCTGCCCTAAAAGAAAGCCTAGAGGCCATCTCTGCCACGGGACACTGCAGCCCGCAGACCCCCTGGACTCCCAGAAGGGAAGGTAGCCCCAGTTCCACCACGGCGGCCTCAGACAGCCCATGCCTGCGGGCCACTCGGCAGTGCTGGGCGTCAGTGGCCAGGGCGGGTGGAGGTCTAGGCCATGGGCACCTTCCTCCTCACTGCCTAGCTTTCTTGCCTTGCTGGGAAGACAGCCCTCCGCGACTCTGCTTTCTGACCTCATGGGGTAGGCAATCAGGGCGGGGCCGGAGGCGCCCTTTCTCCCTCAGTCCCTCGACTTGGCAGACCCAGGAAAGTGGAAGGGCTTCCTGCAGGCTTGCTATCTCCCTTCTGCCTGTGCCTGTCTTCTGCTGGGTCCTGGGGTCCCCAAGGTCCCCAGTGATAGCTTTTTGTTTTTGTTTCTGTTTTTGTTTTTATGTGTACTCACTAGAGAGGAAGAGAGAGAGAGAAAATGAGAAAGAACCTTCAGGGCGGATGGCACACCACAATCCCTCCTCTGTTCTCGGGATTTGGGGCACACACACATGCACCTGGCATGTTTTCCTAGCCACTGGGTCCTGGACTCCAACCGTGCACTGGGCCTTGTGGGATCCAGCCGCCTTAACCATGATGCCACCTGCTGGCCCAACTATTCCAGCTTCTGCTGCTCCTCGCAGGGGGGAACCTGGAGCCCTGCCAGGAGGCTTGAACCTGGCACTGCAGGTATCCACGGCTTCACAGAGGAGGGGAGGTAGCTCCCTTTCCTGTAGCGGGTGTTGGGGGCAGCGTGCTGCAGAGGGAGGCCCAGAGAGAGGAAAGGCAGAATGACCACAGGGACACAGTGGGTGTGCGGTGGGGGAAGGCGCAGCAGTCAGCCTTGCAGCAGCAGAGGGAGAAGGCTGGGCTTTATGCAGAAGGCTGGGCTTTGTGCGTCTTAGGCAAGACAACTTCTCTGGAATGAGGGCTCTCAGGAGAGCAGGCTTGGCCAATGGTAGGGGTGGGTGGGAATCTGTGAGAAGTCTGAGGGTCCCTAGGGGAGGGAGGGGGGTTCAGGTGAAGCCCTGGGCACAGGGGTCAGAGGGTAGAGGAAGTCATGTGCTGAAGTGGGGAACCTGGCGGGAGCGACAAGCTGAGCATGACAAGCGGGCCAGTGGTTGGGATGGAAGAGATGGCAGCAAGGGATTTCCTTTGAGACCCTCACAGGCCTGGGATGCCCAGGATGCCCAGAGCCAAGGTGTCAGTGAGAGTGCTACCTGGGCAGCCCTGCCACGAGGATGCCCAGAGCCAAGGTGTCAGTGAGAGTACTGGCACTACCTGGGCAGCCCTGCCACACACCTGCCCTGCCTGGCCCGGGCGTCCAGCTGCAGGCGGGACTGAGAGTGAAGGGTGCAGCCTAGCTGGGGCCAGGGTGGTGAGCACAGGGTCTGCATTCAACCTGCCTCTGGGAACTGCCAAGGAAGTGGATTCCGGGCCACCTCCCAGCCCACCCAGCCCTGCTAGAGCGTCCAGAACTCCCCAGCCGGCACCCCTGGGAGGCTGCCCCCTGCCCAGAAGGGAATGCAGTATTTATGTTCCGCTGTCAGTGTCCACTCGTGCAGCATTCCTGGCACACCCCCCACAGGCTCTGCAGAGAAGGCCCGCCCCGCCCCTGTCCTCCCCACCCTGCTGGGCAATGAAGAAAACAGGAGTGAGCACAGAGCTGTGATGTGGCCAGTTGGGGGGGCCGCATCCCAGAGGGGCTGACCTCAGCCAGGGAAGAATGTGCAGGAGGCGGAGGGCAGGGGCGGGCGGTGGGGGAAGGGCCCTGCCAAGGCCCAGGGTTCTTGTAGGCCCCGCCCTCGGCCCCTCGTCTCAGCTCTGACATGGCCCTCCGAAGGGAAGGGGAGCAAGCGAGGAGGGGAGGAGCTGATCTTTCAAAACAGGTGGGCCAGGGGTCCCCTGGGAATGCGGAGACCAGGCTGGGGGTGGGCCTGGGAAGTGTCCTGCCAGACCCTCTCCAGCAGACCCCCTGGGGCGGGTACTAGCCAGTGTGCCAGGGAAGTTAGGCCCCAGGTGAGGGGGAGGGCGCTGTCCT
>NW_006209031.1:0-2281 GCF_000334495.1 Tupaia belangeri chinensis | reverse complement strand
TGATGTAACCATCATGCCATCAGCTGGTCCCTCTAGGCACCATCATAATTCTTACTGTTTTATACATTTTACTATATTTTCTATCCTGATAAATCTCTTTAAATTCTTCTTGGAATGTGGCAGAAGAAAAAAAGGCTATATATACTTACAGGAATAGCAGATCTCTTTTCTACCACAGCTCCCCAGAAGCGTGTAGTGTTTTCCATGTCACTAGGTGTTAAGATATCTTAGTGAAAGTTATCTCAGGTCTTCATCTGTGTTTTCAGGATAAAGACCAAGCTGCCTTTTCATGTGCAAGATTCCAGATACCAACTCAACACCAAATCAGTCAGTGAAGGAGTACCCTACTTGAATGTGCTGTCACTGGAAAAATCATTTCAAAGAGGCATTCAGAAAACTAAATACAAATTATTTCCAAATATTAGACGGAAAGAAAATAACTCTGCACCAGTTTAAAAAACCCAAACCAGAATTTGGAGACTGGGAAATTGTTGACAAATTCTGTAGCTTGTATTTTCAGGTCGAGGGACCAACAGATGGTGTAATGGACTAACCAGCAGACGGTGTAATGGACTGGACGTCACTGGACTCCCACGTATTTGACTGTGGTTTAAGTCCTGGACCTGGTGGTTCAAACTCATACTGGGCGTGTGTGTGCTCAAAATCCTGAGTGGAGAATGGAGGACAAGGGATTGTGGTGTGGCCATCTCCCAGGGGTGGTTTCTCTCTTTCTGTCTCTCCAGTGAGCAAAAAGCTCTCAAAAAAAATTTCTTTTCAAGTCAATGCAGAAATAACTTCGAAACTATACATATATGCTACACATACACACACAGTTATTTCTTTTTTAGGTATGTTACTGGGTCGGTGGAAAAGTCTTGACGTGTTTTTCTATGCAAAAAATGTGACGTGACTTTTCCGACGACACAATGTGAAAGGCTCCACTTCTATACACAAAGTGCATGGAAACTTTAAGCAGGAACAGAAGTCTCTCAGATGATTTTTAAATTTTGCTGAAGTGACTCAATTCATTTAGGAATAAGTCTAAATACCTTTTAGCTCTCTCAATAATTGTATTCCATTAGGCAAACATCTGTCTATGTCACTAGTTAATAGTCAATCATTGTATTCCCTCAGGCAAACATCTGTCCAAGTCACTAGTTAACAGCACATCTCAAAAGAAATCCCTCCAACCAAAGATGAGACACTACTTTTCTAGAGAATTAATAATCACAAACACCACTGTTTTTCCTGGCCAGGAAATGCAACATAGAAAAGGCAATCTCCAGTTTTAGGGCATGAGAAGTTACAGCCAACGGTCTTTGACAAAATTATTGACTTGTTTTAAAAAAATCATTTCTAAAAAAAAATTCAAGTTTCGTGACTCTTAGTTGCTACAATTAACCTATGTTCGGCATTTCTTAAGCAAACATAAGGGTAGGAGAGCCACAAGTGTTCTCTCAACCATTTTTCAAGAAAAAAATCCCTCTACGTGTTGCAATGGAAGACACCATCACTGTCCCTCCGAGTAAGCAGCAATAAGTTTCAAAAACATTTCAAAAAGTGAAATTAATTCACTTTAATTGAAAGTACATTCTGTGAGCACTTGGCAGGTTCCCTGCACCTAGATCTGAGGAGCCAAGTACGGTAGTTACTGGTCACACATGGTGGCTGTCTGAACTTCTATTGAAGCTAAGTTAAATTAAAAACTAGTTCCTCATTGACCCTGTATGGCACAGCTGGGAATCAGAAGCAAGCATTTTGCAGGGCACTGCAGGGAAGCTCAGTTGTTGAATCAAGTCTCCCAGACTGAAATTATCCTTTCTTACTGTTTTTCATAAGCGAAATAGCCTTCAAAAAGCTACGCTCTAAAAATCTACTGAAATAGTTGAGTCTTAAGAGAGAAAGAGATACAGGCGGAAGAAGCACAAACAACTTCACGACTTCACTGTTAAAAGCCCCAAACCACTTGGCTTCATTTTAAACTTCCTTTCTCGACAAAACAAAGTCCAGCTTATTACAATCTTTCTTCCCACGTAACTGCCCCACAGTCCCAAGGCCCTGACTTCCTTCCTCCCCAGTCGGAGGCCTTATGGTGCATCTTCACCACTTAGCTCCAGCACCGGTTCCGAACCTGCCTTTTGAGGGCCCGTGTGTCTTCTGCGTCCCGCCCCGGGTGACATGCCGGAACCTGGGCCCGACCCAGAACGGAGCTCAAACCCAGGGCCTACGACGGGCCCCTGACTCCTGCCAGGACTGGCCCTCCCTGAAGCCCGGCCAGAGC
>NW_006209030.1:0-408 GCF_000334495.1 Tupaia belangeri chinensis | reverse complement strand
CCTCTGACCCCCACCCCACTTCCAGGCTCCACAGCCCAAGACTCCACGTCCTAGATTTTCCTTGCCTGCCAGCAGGTGCAAGGTCCACCTACAAGCCTCTGGCCAGCAAGGGATATTGAGGGAGGGTCACCTCTGACCCCCACCGAACTTCCAGACTCCCCAGCCCAAGACGCCACCTCCTAGGTAGGTAGATAAGATCTCCCTGCAGTGGCTTTTTTGTTGAAACCCCTCTATTCTCTTGTTAATACTTAGCTCAGCCTCTCTCCACAAACTTTCCTTGCCTGCCAGCAGGCACAAGGTCCACCTACAAGCCTCTGGTGAAATCATGTGCCGCGCTAATGCATGGTGCGCAACATTTTCTTTATTTTTCTCTGCTGCCTTTCATTTCATTTCATATTATCCTCTCCT
>NW_006209029.1:0-1168 GCF_000334495.1 Tupaia belangeri chinensis | reverse complement strand
GTACTTAAAAGCTGTTAGTGTAATTCCTCTATCTTGTGTGTTTGTGTGTGTGGATGTGTTTCCTTGTCAATTTAAGATTAGAATTATTTCCTCTAGAATTGCAAAGAGAGGCACACAAAGATATTACAAGTGTTGCTTATATGTGGAAGTTAGGATGCATCTAGTAAAACTACTAGGTCACAGTCCCAGCAGGTGGCATAGTGTTTAATGCACTGCAATCCCAAAAGGTCAACTGCAATTTGTGTTCCAGTCTTGGCAGGTTGAAAATCATGTCAGTGACATGTGGTATGACCATCCTTTCTGGAAGTTGATTTCTCACTTTTCCCCTCTTTGTGTCTCTGTCTCTTTCTGGCCAGTATACATGCGCTATCACAATAAACTAAAAAGCAAAAAAAAAAAGTTAGCTACGGGATAGGAATAATAGAGGGGGGTTGGTTAAAGGTATAAAATTATAGGAATGTGTCTAGAATTTCATCGCTAGAGTGAATGTAGTTCACAATAATTTACTGTATGCCTCAAAAAAGTAACACAACTTTTTAAAAAGAGAGATGGGTGTCAATGTCAGATGTGGTGTGTGTGAAGGAAAGGGGCCTAGGGAAGGACATTTGGAGGAGGGATACAGAGGCAGAGCATTGACGGGACAGGGAGGTGTGGTGTAATCTGTTGAAGATATTTTGATCAGCTGGACTGGGGAGAAATGTTCACATATTGAAATGTTTACTTCATAAGCTAAACAATGTCATTGAATGTATATAATAAATAATTAAATAAATAAATAAAGAGATGTTTCTAGAGGTTGTATTCACTCACTGAAAAGACACACAGAAAGGGATTATTCCAAATTGTTTTACTAAGAATTTTTTATTTAATTTTATCTGTTTTTATTGTTATTCTTTTAATTTGATATAATAACCAGAGAGATGAAAGGTGGGAGAAGGAGCGAGAATGCCAAGTCGTCAGGTCTGTCAAATCTAGGACTCATGTAGTTGGACATATGGGAGTCCAGCTCCTTAACTGCCACCACCTAAAGACCCCCAAATTTTTTAATGAAGGCAACTTATGTGGTTATATTTATTAAGCAAAACAATTTTTATGAAAATTTATACTTAAATAATAATGTCACTTTTTTTTAAGGTATTTTACCATACAGCCTGTGTGTTCACAGGAC
>NW_006209028.1:2811-3487 GCF_000334495.1 Tupaia belangeri chinensis | reverse complement strand
CAAAGGCTAGTGGAAAAGGATCAGAAAATGAGTGACAGTACCAGTTGGTCAGGTCAATGCAGGGCATCTTGAAACAGGTGCTTACTGGTCATATGTAAATTCAGAGATTCTTTAGTTTGTTATTGATGAAAAGAACAAGGTTTTGTGAAAACTAGAGTTGAACAATAAGGAACATTTAAGCTACCTTTAACATAGCTAAGTAGTTAAGGAAACTATGTAATGTCAAAGTGAATGAAGGGGAATTTTCAGCATATTTTATGCTATACAAGTGCACATATGCACATACATGTATATATGTGTATGTGTATATAACACTCAAATTATTTTCAGAAGTGAGTGAAAGTATAGAAAAATTACTATTTAAGTAACACCTTGTAAGTTCTATTAATATGTAATTAAA
Source organism: Tupaia belangeri chinensis (assembly GCF_000334495.1). Classification (NCBI taxonomy): domain Eukaryota; kingdom Metazoa; phylum Chordata; class Mammalia; order Scandentia; family Tupaiidae; genus Tupaia; species Tupaia belangeri. The sequence goes on along the minus strand of NW_006209028.1, from coordinate 3,087 downwards.
CTGATGTTTTTTTCCCCAAACCAACTGTATGTGTTTTTAAAAAACAAGCAATTGGTTATGATATTTTAAATTTTCATCTTGTTTTGGTTCACTTAATCTTTTTTTTTTTTTTGAAGAGGATTTTGCTATAGGGCCCGTGCGCTTGCCAGACAGACAGAGACAGACAGACAGATAGAAAACGAGAAATCACCCTCCCAGAGGAGATGGTTAAGCCACAATACCTTCTCCTCCATTCTCCTCTTGGGATCTTGGGCACACACACACACGCGCCCGGCG
>NW_006209028.1:0-2539 GCF_000334495.1 Tupaia belangeri chinensis | reverse complement strand
GAGAGAGATTTTCGCTATAGGGCGCGTGCACTCACCAGACAGACAAAGAGAGACAGAGAGACAGAAAGCGAGAAATCATCCCCCAGGGGGGATGGTCACACCACAATCCCTTCTCCTCCATTCTCCTCTCTGGATCTTGGGCACCAGGTCCGGGATGCGAACCGCTGTCGACTATGTGGGAGTCCAGCAACATAGCCATTACGCTAACTGCTGGTTCCCTGTATTTTGGACTCTTGTGAGGTGGGAGAGAGATGCTGGTTTTGAAGAATTAGACATACAGACACAGAGAGGAGATAGCAAAGTGAACTTTATTAAAAGAGAGAAGGATGAACAGAGCTCCCAAGCAGGAAGTGAGTCTGGATGATTTGCCAAAGAAGAATGAGAGGAGAGTGAGGGGTTTTTATCTTGGTCAGGAGGCTCTTTGTCAGGGCTTGTCCTCAGGAGCTTGTGTGTATATTTCCTTCATGGTAGGGTCACATGCTGGACGGATGTCTGGCTATTCTTTTCCTAATCTGGAGTGTATAGTAAGGTCATGAGATGCTCTTCACCTAAAAGTTTAGAACCATAAGGACCATCATCCTATTGTCTCAGAATGTGTTGGGGGCTGAAAAAAGGTCTTAATTCTTATATTTGCTTTAGATCATACAGTTGAGACCAGAAAATGAAGAAATGAATGCCTAACAGTAAAGTGTATTAAATAGATCATTCCAAGTGTACAAGGAAGAACTGGCTGGCATTTGTACACTGTGTGTAAATAATTACCATTTTTTTCCTGTTAAATGATTAATAAAAGTTTCAGAGAAGGACAGGAGAAGAAGGCATTGAGAAAGGGATAAAGAGGTGGAAAGGGAAATTTCATGCGATGGAAAGAAAACCAGAAAGAAGAAGAGAAAGAGACAAAGAATAATAAAGAGACATGGATAAATATAGGAAAGACAAACAAAATAAGAGGGACAGATGAAATATCAGAAAAAGTATGAAGATAAAATAATGAAAAACAGACAAATGGGCCAACTGTTTTTCTTAAACTAGCTGTTCAATAATGATTCCAATTCTGGACTTCTTTTATTTTTAAATTCAAAATCTAGAGTTAATTTTTTTATGGAATTTGTATATGAAAGACAATATAAAAGTTCAACTTGCACACTGTGTTTATGAATATCCTACTATTGCTTAAAATTTCTATGTATATTGAACAACTGGGCCAGCTGATGTGGCAGTATAAGTAGCATGCTAAACAGAGTGCTGTAAGCCACATGGTCAACCATGTGAACCTAAATGGTCCAGGTACGCATGCACTTGATCAAGGTACTGATGAACTGGAACACTGAGAAAAACTGTGCACACCAGACCCTATTGACAGTGCTTCTCTCTAACTCTGTCACTCTCTTTTTTGTGTGTGTGCCAAAATATCTTGAATAAAAATAAAGTTATTTTATATTTGTTTTTAAAATGCTTAGAACTGGCACCAGCAGATGGTGTAATGGATACATCACTGGACTCCCATGTAGTTGACTGTGGAAAGAATCTTAGACTTGGCACTTTAAAACTCATGCCAGGTGTATGTTTGTGCATGCCCAATATCCAAAGAGTAAAATGGGGGAGAAGGAGTTGCAGTGTGACCATCACACCGGGGGTGGACGTGCATGATTTCTCACTTTCTGTATGGCTCTCTCTGTCTCTCTGGCTAGCACATGCACCCTGTAGCAAAATATCTCTCTCTAAAAGAAAAAAAAATATTAAGAACAGACTTTTTCTAGAAATTCTACTACTAGATCATCTGGAAAGTCATGACTCATATTTCTGTGTTTTTCTATACAAAAATGCATAAAGACTTTCCTGATGACCTAATAGGTTTACTTTGAATAATTCTCTTCTCTGGCACAAGCAGTTGGCGTAATGGTTATGTCACTGAACTCACACATAGTCAACAGTGGTTCAGTTCCCAAACTCAGCAGCTTAAATTCACACCAGGTACATATGTGTGCATCCCCCCAAAATCCTGAGAGGAGAATGGAGGGGAAGGGATTGTGACATGGCTATCTGCCTTCAGAGGTGATTTTTCACTTTCTCTCTATTTCTGTCTCTCAAGTGAGTGCATGCAAAAAAAAAACCCCCAAAAAAAAAAAAAAAAAAAAAAAAAAAAAAAACAACCGAAGAAGAAAAGAGTACTGTTCTTCAACAGCTTTAACAGAATAAAATTGAACCCAGGATTGAATCTGACACTGGCTATATTGATAGAAACACCAAACTCTGTAGTATATTGAAGGAAGTTTATTCTAAGGAAATAATTGTGACCATGTATTGGGAAACAAACTCAAGATCATTAGTAAGTTTTCAAGAAAGCTGAGTTACCTTAGGTCTTTTATACAATCTAGGAAACATAGCATCAGGGTTGTATCCTTGCTTGGTGCCAAAAGGCAAGGCATCTTTAAATGGGGGCTTACACATCATAGATAAACTCAGGTATTCTTTAGAAAAATATCTACCAGAACAGCAAGAATGTGTTAAAACTTCGGGTGAACAACAGAAATGTTCT
>NW_006209027.1:0-807 GCF_000334495.1 Tupaia belangeri chinensis | reverse complement strand
CACACATATACATATATATATATATATTTAATATGAATTGGGACCAGTAAAGGATATCCATTATAGTATTTTTTGAGAGGTTCTATTGGTATATGGTGCGAGTATTCACCAGAAAGACAGAGAGAAGCAGAGAGACAGAAAGTGAGAAATAACCCTCCAGGGGAGATGGCCATGCCAAAATTCCTTCTCCTACATTCTCCTCTTGTGATCTTGTGCATGCACGCACATGCACCCAGTGTGACTTTAGCTACAATGTCTGGGACTCAAACCACAGTCGACTACATGGGAGTCCAGCTACGTAGCCATTAGTCCATCTGCTGATCCCAACCATTATAGTATTTTTTTATAAAGAGTGAAAAATATGAAAGTATTTAGGAATCACAGAATGGTTAAGTAAATTATGGTTATTAGGTTAACATTTTAAACAGTGAGTCAATAGGTGGTTTAATGGATAAGGTGCTAGACTTTCACATGGTCAACCATGATTCAAGTCCTAGACCCCATGCCTTTAAACTCACACTGGGCAAGTGTGTGTGCATGCCCAAAATCCCAAGAGAAGAATGGGGGAGAAGGGATTTAGCGTGGCTATGCCCTGTAGGGGATGATTTCTTGTTTTCTGTCTGTCTGTCTCTCTATATATCTCTCTGTCTCTTGGTGAGCACACACATCTTATAGCAAAATCTATAAAAATATTAAACAAGGGCCAGCAGATTTTGTAATGGTTACATCACTGGACTCGCAATTGATTGTGGTTGTAGTCCTGGACATGGTGGCTTAAAACATTCAGGTGTGTGTGTGTGTGTGTGT
>NW_006209026.1:1375221-1377865 GCF_000334495.1 Tupaia belangeri chinensis | reverse complement strand
TATAACCAACTCATGCTGTTAGAAGTCAGGATAGTGGTAAGGGCCAGATGGTGGCCCAGCAGTGAAATGCAATGCTCTGCATGGCAGTGCCATATGGCAAGGATCCTGGTTCACATCTGGAGACTTTCCTGAGTACACCATGTACCCACTTGCCATGATCTAGGGCTGGCTACAGGCTGGGGGTGGATTGTAGCTTCAAAACTCTACTTGGGGTATTGTCTCTGTCTCTCTTGCTCATAAAATAAATAAATAAAAACTTAAAAGTCAGGACAGTAGTTGAGGGGGTATAGGATGGGGTGAAGAGAGTGACAGGATGTATGAAGGTGGCTTCTGAGGTATGAATAATGTTTTCTTTCTTGACTGACCTAAGTGCTCATTATAGGGATGTGCCCAGTCTGAAAATTCCCTAAACTTATGATTTTGGGGATTCCTCAATGTCTCAAGCTGCATCTCTCATAAAAGCAAAGAACCTATTTTAGATGTTTTTACAGCTCTCAGGCACTTTTTAAATATTCTCTCTCCTGAAAAGGTTATTTATATTCAGGATCATTCCACCCAGGATTTACCTAAGGATATACACACAGCCACTACTCAATAACTATTTGTCAAATAAAACAAATGAAGTCGAGTACAAAAGTAACAGTAAAGTAAACCAAAACTATGAAAAATAGAATGAAAAAATGTATCCATGGGAAAATATAGAATCCAGATACATAGAAAACCCAGGTTTCTAAAAAAGGGTTCAATTTTATGAAGCTATTTGTTACCAAAATAGGGTTGTTGGGAAGGTCATGATGCATTTTTGCATAGAAAAGCAAAATTCATGACAACTTAATAATTATCCATCCAACATCAGATGGCTAGTGATTGAGCTAGGGCCTTTAATCAGGTTTCCTGACTCTGGTTACTGCATTCCACTCCAGTCAGCTACCTTTCTACTGATCAAGAGTTGTTTCACGAAATTATTCCAGTAGCATTTTTGTAGGTCATATATTCAACATATTTCATTGAAACCAAAAATGTATTTTTTAAAATAAAAAATAAAATCAACTTACTTCCTTTAGAAAGTATCTTTTTCCTCTATTATCCATGATAGGGTGTATGCACCAGTGGAAGAAAAAAAGGGAGAAAGACCCGCTGTAGAGTTTGGTCACACCACCGTCCCCTTCGTCCAGGCCTCCAGGACACCAGGATCTGGGATAATTGTGCCTGGTGTGCTTTCAGGCCAGCTACATCAGACACTTGAACTGTGGTACGCATCTGGCTTTCTGCTCTGCGGTCTGGTATGCTCCCACTCTGCTACAGAAGCTGGGTCTAACATTTTTCTTTTTAAAGCATTTTTTAAAATTGCAATAAGTCAAATAAGTGAGGGGACTTCAAAAAGTTCACAGAAATATGTATTTTAAGTATGCTTTTGTTTGATGTGGAAAAAATTTGAAATCTATGGACAGTTTTTTTCATAATATACATTTTCCATGGACTTTTAGAAGGCCCTTCACATATTAAATACATAAGCCAAAAGGTAAGCAGGAGATACTTGCTGAAGATCTCTAAATGCCAGAAATGGTCGACAGTCAAAAATACTAAATTAAGTGACACAGGACTTGTGAAAAAGCATCACAAACTACAGTGCGCTCTCTAGAGGTTAGACTGATGAGAGAGTTCTGTTTCCATCCTCTGCAATCCCACGTTAGCTCCTGTTCCAACAGATCATTAGGCATATAGAGTACAGCACCATCCTTACCGTTTTCCACTTCTTTTTGGGGGGAGGTGGGGTGGGGTGGGGGAGAGGTTTTTGCTATAGGGCACGTGCACTTGCCAGAAAGACAGAGACAGGGAGACAGAAAGCGAGAAATCACTCCCCAGGGGTGATGGACACGCTGCAATCCCTTCTCCTCCATTCTCCTCTCAGGATCTTGGGCAGGCACGCACATGCACCTGGCATGAGTTTAAGCCACCAGGTCCGGGACTTGAACCGCAGTCGACTATATGGGAGTCCAGCGACATAGCCTTTATAACTGTGGTCCCTTCCACTTCTTTTGAATGCTTAGTTGCATGTAATCTGATCCATTAACAGCCACATCTTCATCCTTCAAAAGCTCACCCCCATTAGCAGAGAATCCCTCCCTAGAAAAAAAGATCTCCTCAATAAGCTACCCTAACCATGACTGCTCTTTCACATTTTTAACTTTTCAAACTGTGAAATACACAACTAAGGCATTTTTCACAGCTGACGTTCTATAAAATTTTTATCAATAGGTGCAAAATCTCCCCACCTCCAAGACTCTGGTTGATCACTGAAGACAGAATGGCGTCCGCCATACCTTCATTCTCCACAAACATGCGTGACTGACTCTATTCTTGGCAGGTTTACATTCTGAACCCTTCACTGAAGACTCACCATGGAGTGGATTAGAGATGAGTAGAACAGATCATTATATATCATCATTAAACTATTACAGAGAAACATTATAGTCTGCATTTAAGGACATTCAGTTTTGAAACTTGGGGAAGGCAGTATGTAAAAATGGTACACAATGTTTCCATTACCTCTGAAGAACTATATATCTTTTAAATATTTATTATTATTACTTTTTTAAAAAGTTTCTATAAGGTACATGTGCTCGCCAGATAAAGACAGAGA
>NW_006209026.1:1346944-1375206 GCF_000334495.1 Tupaia belangeri chinensis | reverse complement strand
AAGAGAGAGAAAATGAGAAAGGAAGCCACCAGGTCCAGGACTCAAACTTCAGTCAGCCATGTGGGAGTCCCAGTGCTTCAACCATCACACTACCTGCTGGCCCCAGATCTATATTCTCTTAAAAAGGTTCATCTTTCTGAAAATTCTTTCCCCATCACATCCGGCACAATTCCAAATCAAGCACACTCTTTAGTTACTACAAAATGCTATAATGACTTGACAACCATTAATAAATGACCCTGTTGATAGAAGTTTTGTCATTTAGCAACATGGTAATAAAACTATCAGGCAAGAGAGAAAGGGAGGAAGGAGAAGTTGGTTCAAATTCATTTGCCCTAACAATTCCTATATTGACTTTAATCCTGATATTCTGATTTTCACTACACATACAAACAGAGGTCAAAATGAAGAATGGAAAGAACAATGCTGCTTTGTGATCATCATATATGTTTGGGTTTCAGGCATTTTGTGACTGCAATAGAGAAAATGAAGCCCTATTCCTGTCTATTTCCATTCCAAAGAGAATCACATGTTGTTTAGAATGTGATACTTTCACATCTTTGTCAATGTGTATTTTTAAAAGAGTATATTCTGGGACCAGCAGGTGGCATAGTGATTAATGGTGCTGGATTTTCACATGGCTGATCACAGTTCGAATCCCAGACCCAGCAGTTTGTTTTCTCACCCCCCTCTCATCAAATTAGAATAAAATGAAAATAAATCAAATTAAAATAAAAAAGTGATTCTGAAAATAAAGAGTATTTTGTCTCATCTCCTTAATAGTCAACTATTTCTTTGCAGCTAACTCTAACTACAGAGAAGCGGGACCTGTTTGGCATCATAAAACCAATAAAAGAAAACCAAAAAGAAAATGCAGTCAAAAAAACAAGTTATCATTTTTTGGTAACTTTAAAGATTTTCCTTCAGTTCCCATCTGTAATGATTAATTTTCGGTGTCAATCTGACTGGCGAAACATTCTTTCTTTTTTTAAAAAATCTTATTTCAACTTCTTTTATACATTCAATCACGTCATTTAGTTTGCAAAGTGAATATTCCAACATGTTTACAGTTTTCCCCAGTCCAGTTGATAGTACTATAAAGTTATCTTCAATAGATAGTAAGTGTGTCTGTGGAAGTGTTGCTTGACAAGACTGGCACCTGAGTCAGTAGGCGAGGAGAGGAATACTGCCTTCAATGTGGGCAGGTGCCACGCAAGTGGCTGGGCACATAAGACGGCAAAACAGAGGGAGTAGCGTTCTAATTTCTTTTGCCTTCCCTGTCCTCCTTCTTCCGAGGGAACATGTGCTCCTTGCCCCTTCCTTCCAGAGCGTGCTGTGTGTTCTACTCCTACATGTTTGGTCTGCTCCCCTTCTGCTCCTCAACTCAGCTCTTGGCTGGATTTGTTTCTGCTGGCTCCTGCCTCCCATGTCGCTCCAGCCAGAGAGGATCCAAGTTCTTTAACCTTTGAACTCTGGGCTGATACCAGCTACCACCAGAGGGATTCAGGTCTGGGACTCCCAAGGGCTCTCTTTGGGCTTCATACTCAAACTGCACCACTTCCCTGTTTCAGAGTTTTGGAGCAGTTTCTCCAACTTACGGATAGCCTGTTATGGAATTTCTCTACCTTGTAGACAAAATTCCTTGTATACAGAGAAGGGGTCTTTATGTATACATATAAAGAAAGAGGTAATAATTCCTATATATACATGTGTGTGTGTATGTGTGTGTGTGTGTGTGTATATATATATATATATATATATATCGATATATATATATATATGTGTATATATATATATATGAAGGGGTCTTCTCATATATATTTATATATACGAGAGGGATTTTTAAAAAATATATATCGCATACATATTCACACACACACTCATACTTCTCATACTTAATATATATACACACACATATACACCATCTCTTTCAGAAATAGCTAAATAAAATTATAACCTTTTGATGCAAATATAAAACCTTTTCAGAACACTAGATATTGCTGAAATAAATATCTACAACCAATGAACTTTAAAAGAATAGCAAATAATCGTGGAGGTAGACATTAGGATGTCATCTGGAAACACGAAATGCATTCCACAGAAATATATTGAAAAATACATTTCAAACTATCAATGTTGGGGCGAGCAGGTGGCATAGTAAGTAGTAAAGGGACTAGACTCCCACATGGCCGACTGCGGTTTCAGTCCCAGACCCAGCCGCTTTAAACTCACGCCGGACGCATGTGCATGCATTCCCAAAATCAGGAGAGGAGAATGGAGGAGAAGGAATTGTGGTGTGGCCATACCCCCTACAGGGTGATTTCTCACCTTTTCTCTCTGTCTCTCCAGTGAGTGAGCATGTACTATAACAAAAATCTCTCTCAAAAAAAAAAAAAAACAAGAAAAACACCATCAATCTCTGGAGCAAAACTTGGAGAAAAATTAAAACTTGTAACAGTTGAGATGATTGTTATTACTGTCTCCTAAAGAATCTTTAATTGTAGGTTATTTTCCTCTTTTAGCCAAAATTTACTTAGGAGAATGTTATTTCCAAAACTTTTGAAAATACTTTAAATGAACTAATACAGTATTAATTTCTAGTACTGTACTATAAATAATATCTAACATTCAGTAATTATGTGTTAATTTCACATACTTTGACCTACTGACATTATAATCCCCATTTTATAAATGAGGAAAGGGAAACAAAGAGGTAGTAATTAACCTGCTCAAGGTCACCCAGCTAGAAAGAGAACTTATAAAAGTATGCCTTAAATAACTTGAGATTGTTCTCTGCAACCTAACAGAGGTCAATTTGATGAACTTTCCTTAAGTATTAGAAGGGGGAAATGAGAAGATATATTGTACATTTACAGCACAGAACATTCAATACAGATCCACTGAAATCCTCGTTGACTTTATTTTTATTTACTTGTAGTAGTACTGTGTTAAAACACACTTCCTCCCTTAAAACACCTAAGAATAGGAATGAGTGCTTTTCTTTTTTTAGGATTGCTTGTTTCTGCTAACATAGAAAGGTGGTTATTTGATAAAAGCTGTAAGAGTTAAATAAATACAAAAGATTTCTGATTCAAAGAAATTATCACTAGAGGGTATATGCATTACTAGAAAGGGAAAGAAAGCAGTTCCCAAGGAGCACAGTCACACGCAGTCCTCTTTCTGTCCTGTCAGAATATTGGCCGAGTCTGAACACACACCCAGTGTGTTTTTCAAGCCACTGGTGCCAAAACTTAACCTGTGGTCAGCAGTGTGGGGTCCATCCTAGCACATAATGCTTAACTATGAGGCTAGCCCATAAAAGATCTATGGTTTCTTTCTTCTCTTTTTCTTAGAGAGAGAAAGATTTTTGATATAAGGAGTGTGCGCACACCAGAGAGTCAGAAAGCAAGAAATCGCCCCCTACGGGGGCCAAAATCCTTTCTCCTCCCTTCTCCTCTCGAGATCCTGGGCACAAATGCACATATACCCAGAGTGAGTTGAGGTTTTTTTTGAGAGTTTTTTGTTTGTTTGTTTGTTTGTTGCTATAGGGCACCTGTGCTCGCCAGAAACACACAGAGACAGAGAGACAGAAAGCGAGAAATCACCCCCCAGGGGGGATGGTCACACCACAATCCCTTCTCCTCCATTCTCATCTTGGAATCTTAGGCACGCACACACACGTGCCTGGCATGAGTTTAAGCCACCGAGTCTGGGACTTGAACCTCAGTCGACCACATGGGAGTCCAGTTAGCCATTATGCTAACTGCTGGTCCCAGTGTGAGTTTTAAGCCACTGGGGCCAGTACTCAAACCGGTCAACAATGTGAGGGTCCAACGATGTACCCATTACGCCATCTTCTGCTCCCAAGAACTATAGTTTCTAACTGCTTGAAAAACCCAATGATAAAACAAAATACTCCAAATTTTATCTCATTTAAAAAAAATTTTATCTTAGAAAAATTATTGCTCACCTCAAATACCATTTTCTCAAAGAGGTCTTCCTTGACCTGATCTAGATCTTTATCTAGAATATTCTGCTTTTTTCCTTCAGAGTATTTAGTGCAATCAAGATAAATGTCAAACAACATGTGATGATAAACCCCTTAAGGTTAAATACTCACCACAGCACGGTAAATGTTCAATACAGCACTCATACACAGGAAACACACAACAAATAGTTGACAAAGCAAAGAGTTGAGTAACTGTCAACAAAGACTAATAAAATTATAGTCATAACAAGTGAAGGTATTACCTTTGACTGGGAGATTATTTAGAGAAGGTCCAGCTATCATTCCTGGTTAGAGAAATCAGAAAACTCTAGCCTGTCTTGAGAAGTTCAGTTGCTCATGTTTTATGTAGCTCCATTCAAGCTAGAGATGTGAGGCCACCTAAAACCAATGGCACTGTCTGTGAGCACTAATAACAGCTTAGAAAGAACACCTGCAAGCTGCCTTGAGAGACAGGCTGAAGCGCTGTGCTTTGCTCTGCCTGGGACTGGGCAGTAGGGAAGAAAACAAAAGGCTCTGGGGATCAGGGGCTGGGAAAGGAAGCATGAAAAACCACAGCTTTTAATAATTCTATAAGCAAACAGCACAGAACCACAAGAGTACTCTCTGGTGACCCTACACAGGGAGTTTATAAGTGAATGGCAATAATGCCTATTCCTTCCAGATCATCTAAAGCCTGGAATCCAACTGTACAGATACCTCTTCACCTTCATCCTCCAGCAGAACTCCATCTTTGCTTCTGTAACAGGTAACCCAATTCAAAATATGCCAAGGTTCTCAACTTTGCCTTTCCTCTTCTATCTGTTCAACCAACGTGGGGACTTGGAACTTGAGTGAGTTTAAACATACGTATTGTAAGCTACAAGACTTCTTCACCATCCACCCCTTTCTTTCTTTTTTTTTTTTAAGAGGTTTTTCGCTATAGGGCACGTGCGCTCGCCAGACAGACAGAAAGAGACATAGAGACAGAAAGCAAGAAATCACCCCCCAGGGGGGATGGTCATGCTGCAATCCCTTCTCCTCCATTCTCCTCTTGGGATCTTGGGCACGCACACACACGCGCCCGGCGTGAGTTTTAAGCCACCAGGTCCGGGATGTGAACCATGGTTGACTACATGGGAGTCCAGCGACATAGCCATTACGCTAACTGCTGGTTCCCTCATCCACCCCTTTCTTTACAATCATGGTATTCTGGACAGGATAGAATCCCAGAGATAACTGGCTAGTACATAGGAGAGATGTTCTACTTTGTACGAGAAGTCTATCATCCAGATACTATGTTTTCCTCCACATTTTGCAGAAAAGAGAAATTATATTTTTAAAAAAAGGAATCAGAAGTTGGCATAATGGCTACATCATTGGACTCCAATGTAGTTGACTGTGGTTCAAGTTCTGGATCCAGTGGCTTAAACTCACACTGGGGGCGTGTGTGTGTATGTCCAAGATTCCTAGAGGAGAATGGAAGAGAAGGGATTGCAGTGTGACTATCCCCCCTTCGGGTGATTTCTCGCTTTCTGTCTCTCTGTCTGTCTTTCTGGCGAGCACACATGCCCTATAGCAAAAACCTCTCCAAAACCAAAAAATGAATAAATAAATAAATAAAATTTAAAAAGAAGTCATCGTCATATGAAAATCAAATAAGTCTAAATATATCTTTACACATTTTAGTCCCATGCTGACTCCTCACATCACAAACTATTGGCTCTAAAGAGAGGAATCCTTGAGGCTCAACATCAAGAACTGAAATGTGTAAATATATCAATGATCTGAAACCTAAATGAAAATTCAACTTCTTAGGGCCAGCAGCTGGCCTGATGGTTAAGGCGCTGAACTCCCAGTTGGCTGACAGCAGTTCAAATCCTGTACTTGATGGCTTTCTTTCTCACTTTCCTTCTCTCTCTCTCTCTGGTGAGCACACAAGTCCTATAGCAAATTAAAAGAAATAATAACAATAAATAATAGGTTGTCAGGAAAGTCATGACATATTTTTCTACATTTTTTCATGCAAAAATGCTTCATGACTTTCTTGACAACCCTCCAAAATTAAATAAACTCCAAAAAAAAAAATTCAACTTCTTTTTCCTTTGGGGTCCAGGTATGTTGTCCAACCAGGCTTTGCTAACAGGCACACACTTTAAGGATTATCCTGTGTCCAGTTATAGGAAATGTTTTGCAGTCTGGGCAAGGTTATGGTGGAAAAGATACTGTCTTATGGAAATTTTACGATATAATAATAGCTCTAGAAAGAAGAGGCTGCAGGGAAAAGTGGTGTTGAGTAGTAAAGTGAGTGGGAGGCCAGCTTCCAATATCGAGATCGCCATGTAGAACACTTGAAAATACTTGAATCCCTAAGTAATCTGAGAAAACAGTTATCCCATTACACTGTGACTTCCATAAAAGTACAGACTTGAAACTTAGCAAGCTTTCTAAGAAAAGACAGAAGAGAGAAATGGTCAAATGTTTCTCTTTGTGGAGAAATAGTAGAGGGAGGGAAAAGAAAAGCTGTGTGTTTTTTTTTTTTTTTTTCAGTGTTCCTTTGACAGGTCAGGATCAGGCAGCAACTCAGGTCTGGTCCAAACCCTACAGGGACCATAAAAGTCACCCAGAAAAATATATTCGTTTTCCAGGGTCCTACTTCTTCCAGAGCAGAAACAACAATAAAGAATCCAGAGGTGAGAAGAATTAGTACATCGTAAAAAATAGGAAAGAAAAATAAAATACTCTCACATTGACTGTCCCTAAGAGAATTTACTCACATACTTAAATTTATGCAGCAAGTTACCGGGAGCCTCATAAATACTGGACCCATAATCAAGCTGTAATCATTCATTTTATTTACATTTCATTAGGGGGCACTAAGGTAATGATCTTGGAAAAATTTCACTGTAGCCAATGAAAATGGAAGTGGATGTCCTAAAGGGGAGGGCATAAAGAGGGAATGTCATTTGTCCCAAAGGCCCAGAATTATTAAAAACAATCTGTTTTAAAAGTTACCGTGTGCTTTTATGCATTCTCAACTCATAATTGCATTCTAAATTATTTTTACTCCACTCATTACATGCGAGGTAAGACCTGAATCTATCTGACTCAAGAATTTAGACTGAACTTTTTAGCATTACATGGAAAACAAACTTCCATGAAATAGAGGCTGCAACAGTAATTTCCAACACACCTAGAACATTCACCATATATATTACCACTTGTCATTTACTGTCGGCAAAATCCATGACAACCTTTCAGGCAGTTCCCCAGCAATTTGAATAGGTGTGCAAGAGGGCACAGCGGCAGTATGGTGAATAAAACATCCACTGCCTGCATCATTCCTTTGAAGGCTGTCAGCCATACATTTTGAATAACCTGAAATGAAGATCAAAAGGGAATGGAATTCACTTATTTATTTATTTTACCTGAGGCAGTGAATGAAAAGAAAGTAATATTAGGATTTAAAAAAATAAAAGCCTAAATTTAGGCCAACATCAATACCTTATTCCTAAGATCCATGGAGACATTTTGAATAACCTGAAATGAAGATCAAAAGGGAATGGAATTCACTTATTTATTTATTTTACCTGAGGCAGTGAATGAAAAGAAAGTAATATTAGGATTAAAAAAAAATAAAAGCCTAAATTTAGGCCAACATCAATACCTTATTCCTAAGATCCATGGAGAAGTTCAATAATTCCACCTAAGTTATAACGCATGACACTCAGGTGGATCATGGAGGCCAAAGCAAATACAAAGCGTGAAAGAAAAATAAACCTTGACACTCCTTCCTCGCACCTTCTTCCTTTTCAGTCACCTTCTGTCTGACCTTCTGCAAACACAGCTCCTCCAGTATTCCAGTCATGAGCATCACTATGATTCTCTGCAATAATTTTAGTCTGAGAGTGATTCCTTCTTCCTGTGGGGTTTCCCAGGGAATTGTTCATGTTCCTCCCTCTTTACTCACGCATGTTTTAAAGGCCGGAAGAATATGACAGAAATCAAGATGGGAAGGAGAGAGAAATTTAGGTTGCATTATTTTGAAACTGTGCTACCTAACATGTAGATGCTATTTAGATATAAGCCTTAGAAGCCATCTCTTTATGTGAACTTAGAAGAACATGAAATTAACTGGAGGATAATAACGCTCAACAAATAGTTAAACACACAACCTACTATGCCAGTTTAACAGGTACCATTTTAAAACCTGCCATTGTTAGTTAACTAATTAATTCTAAATGAAAGATAATTCAGCTAATGAAATTCTATATAAAAGGTAAGAAACATAATTACCTAATTTTTCCCCTTTTTTGAGAGACTTTTGCCATAGGACAGGTGCACTCACCAGAGAGACAGAGAGACAAAGTGAGCAATCACTCTTCAGAGGGGATGGCCACACCACAATCCTTTTTCTTCCATCTTCCTCTTGAGATTTTGGGCATGCAAGCACACACACCTAGTGTGAGTTTCAAGTCAGGGTCCAAGACTTGAACTGCAGTTTACCATGTGAGAATCTAGCACCTTAACCACTACACCACCTGCTGGCCCCATAATTACATAAGTTTATAACAAAGTATCCCAGTGCTCCATGCTGGGACATTTTCCTACCAAAACAGGAGTGGATATTTCCAGTGCCATTCATTCATTCATTTTCATTTTTTTTTTTAGTTTTCCTCTAGGGTGTATGCACTTGTTGCTTGACAAAGAGAAAGAGAGAGAGAAGGAGGAAGGGAGGGAGGGAGAGAAAGGGAGAGAGACAGTATAAAGCACCCCCCCTATGGGGGGAGTGGCCCCATTACAATCTTTTCTCCTTCATGCTCCTCTTGGGACTCTGGGTATGCACACGCATGTGCCCAGCTTGTTATCCAAGCTACTGGGTCCCAGACTTGAACTGCATATGTTGGCCATGTGGGACTCCAGATACCTCAACCACCATACTACTAGTTGGTCCCAACCAGTGCCTTGATCTACCTCTAGCAGGCACAGAGACAGCTAAGGATCAGAACCTGCTCCTGTCCCTGGGTGCCTGATCCTGGGGATTTTCCTTCCGGAGGAGCTGTTTTCAACAAGGCAGCCATAACAGCTGCACAGTGGCAGAGGCTTCTGTTACTTCTACTGAACTTGGGTTAGGATTCAAGAAGTTCTGGTTTACCCTGAAGATGACTTTCCTGGGATATGTGTTCAGCTGGATTTTGTGGAGCAGGCTGGGAACTTACCCATTATTTGTAGAATAACTCTTTCAAAGAAATGTGTTCATTGGTCTCAAAATAAAACCTTGAATATAAGGCACTTAAAAAGAGCTCATTTGGGGCTGGCAGGTGGTATGGTGGTTAAGGCACTGGACTTCCACATGGCTGACCACAATTAAAGTTCAAATCTGGCAGCTTGGTCTCTCACTCTGGTCAAATTTTAAAAATAATAATGATGAATAAAATTTTTAATGTATCAACTTTTTTTAAATTTTATATATCTAGTTAGTATATATCACTTAGCTTTTAAAGTGAATTTACCCAACATGAGTAAAGTTCACACCAGTCTACTTAAAAATTCTATACACCTTATCATCAACAATTATCCATTTCTATGTCCCATAAATGTCTTGCTTCTCTAAATTTCTCCTTGATTCCATTCCTCACACTCTCCCCCCTTCTTCTGCCCTCTTTCCACACTGTCTGCAGTATCTGTAATTGTTTTCCATGCTTCCATATCCTCTATTCGTTCAGTTTCCACCATAGAGTGTGGACAGTTAGTATATATTAAGTGGAGACATACAATGTCTCTCTTTCATAGTCTGGCTTGCTTCACTCAGCTGTAAATGTTCCATATTCATCCACTTTCTATCAAATGCCAGGGTCTTATTGCTTTTTATGACTGAGTAGTATTCATACAGTATATATGTCACACTTTTTTTTTTTTTTGAGAGGTTTTAGCTATAGGGATGCATGCACTCGCCAGAAAGAGAGAGACAGAGAGACAGAAAGCGAGAAATCACCCCCCAGGGAGGATGGCCAAGCCACAATCCCTTCTCCATTCTCCTCTCGGGATCTTGGGCATGCACGCAAATGTGCCCAGCATGAGTTTAAGTCACTGGCTCCAGAACTCAAAACTCGGTTGACCATATGGGAGTCCAGTGACATAGCCATTATGCCAACTGCTGGTCCCACACTTTTTCAATCTATTCATCTGTTCATGGTATCTGGGTTGATTCCACGTCTTAGCAATTGTGAATAATGCCACAATAAACATAGATGGGCAAGCACTTTTCTGACTGAGCATTCTCCTACCCCTTGGGTAGCTATCCAGGAATGGAATTACTGGGTCATATGGTAGTTCTATTTCTAGATCTTTAAGGAACCTCCATATTGTTCTCCAGAGGCTGGACCAATTTACATGCTCACCTACAGTGTAGGAGAGCTACCTTTCACCTCGGCCCTTCTAGCACTTGTTTTTTTCCCTTAATTTTAGCCATTCTAACTGGTGTTAGGTGGTATCGCACTGTGGTTTTGATCTGCATCTCCCTTTTTTTTTTTTTTTTTGGAGAGGTTTTTCACTATAGGGCGTGTGCGCTCGCCAGACAGACAGAGACAGACAGAGAGATAGAAAGCGAGAAATTACCCCCCAGGGAGGATGGCCATGCCGCAATCCCTTCTCCTCCATTCTCCTCTCAGGATCTTGGGCACGCACACACACGCGCCCAGCGTGAGTTTAAGCCACCGGGTCTGGGACTCGAACCGCGGTCGACTATGTGGGAGTCCAGCAACATAGCCATAATGCTAACTGCTGGTCCCTGCATCTCCCTTTTGATGAAGGATGTTGAACAATTTTTTTTTCATATGCTTTTTGGTTGTTCCTGTGTCTTCCTTAGAGAGCTGTTTGTTCAGTTCATTTTCCCATCTGTTAATTAGGATGATTTTTTTTTTTTTTGAGTAAGTTGTTTGAGTTCTCTGTGTATTCTGGCAATCAGTCTCTTCTCTGAGGCATAGTTTATAAAAATATTCTCCCATTCTGAGGATGGTTGATTTACACTAATTACTGTGTCTTTTGCTGTGCAGAAACTTCTTAATCTGATGTAATCTCACTTGTCTATTTTTGGGATTATTGCCTGTGCTTTGGGTGGTCTTATTTAAAAAGTCTTTGCCTACTTTGATGTCTCCCAGACTTTCCCCAGTATTTTCCACCAGTAGTTTTATAGTTTGAGGTCTTAGATCTTTCATCCACACTTTCAGTTGATTTTTGTTAGTGATGAGAGATAGGAGGTCCAAATTCATGTTTCTGAGGATGGACAGCCAGTTTTTCCAGCACCATTTGCTAAAGAGGTTCCCCCCCCCGGCCCCCACTGGATTGACTGGTGCCCTTTTGTCAAAAATCAGTTGGCTGTATATTTGGGGGTTTATTTCTGAGGTCTCTATTCTGTTCCATTGATCCACATGTCTATTTTTGTGCTAATAACATGTTGTTTTGATTAGCATCACTTTGTAACATATATTAGGGTCAGGGAGTGAGATGCCTACTATTCCAGTCTTCTTGTGAAGGACTGCTTTGGCAATACAGGGTCTTTTATAATTTCAGACGAATTCTATGATTATCTTTTCTAGATCTGTGAAGAATGTCTCTGGTAATTTGATCGGGATTGCATTAAATATGTAGATCAATTAAGGAGAATTGCCATTTTGATCCTATTAATTCTTCCAATCCAGGAACATAGGAGGTCCTTACACTTTTTTCCATTATTTTCAATTTCTTTTTTTATATTTTCTTAGATTTCTTTGTAGAGGTCTTTGACTTATTTGGTTAGATTCACTCCTAGATATCTTATACTTTCTGTGGCTATGATGAATGGGATTAATTTCTTCAGTTCAACCTCAGCCTGTATGTTATTCAGATATAGAAATGCTACAAATTTTTGTCTGTTGATTTCGTATCTTGCCACTTTACTGTATTCATTTATTACTTACAGGAGGTTTTTCATGGATATCTTTAGGTCTTCTATGTATACAATCATGTCATCTGCAAATAGAGATATTTTTACCTCTCCTTTCCCTATTTGAGTGCCTTTTAATTTATTCTCTTTTCGGATTGCATTGGCTAGGAATTCCAGCACTACCTTGAAAAGGAGTGGAGAAAGTAGGCAGCTTTATCTTGTACCCATTTGTAGTGGAAAAGTTTTCTGCTTTTCCCCATTCAGTATGATGTTAGCTATGGATTTTCCATAGATGGCTTTTTTTTTTTTTTAAGAGGTTTTTGCTATAGGGCATGTGCGCTCACCAGAAAGACAGAGAGAGACAGAGAGGTAGAAAGCAAGAAATCATCCCCCAGGGGGGATGGCCATGCCACAATCCCTTCTCCTCCATTCTCCTCTCGGGATCTTAGGCACGCACGCACACACACACACACCCAGCGTGAGTTTAAGCCACCAGGTCCAGGACTCAAACCGAGGTCGACTACATGAGAGTCCAGCAACACAGCCATTATGCCAACTGCTGGTCCCATAGATGACTTTTATTGGTTTGAGAAATGACCCTTCTATGCCGATTTTGCGGAGAGTTTTAATCATGGAGGAACATTGTATTTTATCAAATACTTTTTCTGCATTGATTGATAGGATCATTTGGTTTTCTTTCTTTCTGTTAATATGGTGTATTACATTTATGGTTTTGCATATATTGAATCACCCTCTCATCCCTGGAATAAAGCCTACCTAGTCATGATATATACTCCTTTTTATATGTTGTTGAATACGATTTGCTAGTATCTTGATAATTTTTGCATCTATATTCATCAGAAATATTGGTCTAGCTTTCCTTTCTTGTCACGTTCTTACCTGTTTTGGGGATATGGGTAATGAAGGCTTCATTAAATGAATTTGGGAGGGTTCCTTCCTTTTAAATCTTTAGCAATAATTTGAGTTGAATGGTGGTTAACTCTTTTTTAAAAGTTTTGTAGAATTCAGAAGTGAAGCTATCAGGACCTGGGCTTTTCTTTGTCGGGAGGTTATTTATTACTGATTCAATCTCATTATTTCTTATGGGTCTATTCGGGCTTTCTATGTCTTCCTGATTCAGTCTTGGTAGATTATGCATGTTCAGGAATTTGTCCATCTCATCCAGGTTTTGTTTGTTGGCAGATAGTCACTCATAGTATCCTCTAATGATGTTCTGTATTTTTATTATGTCTGTTGTAATATTGTCTGTTTCATTGTGAATTTGATTTATCTGGTTCCTTTCTCTCTTCTTAATTAGTGTAGCTAATGTTGTGTCAATTTTGCTTATCTTTTCAATCAGCTTTTGGTTTCATTGATTTTCTATATAGTTTATTTTCTATTTCATTTATTTCTCCTCAGATCTTTATTATTTCTTTTCTCTTGGCATTTTATGGATTTTGTTGTTGTTTTTTTCACTTCCCTGAGGCACAATGTTAGGTTATCCATTTGCTACCTTCCCATCATTTTCTTATGTGCTCTAATTACTATGAACTTCCCTCTTATGACTGCTTTTGCTGTGCCCTGTAGATTATGGAAGCTCATGCACTCATTATCATTTGTTTCAATAAATCTTTTGATTTCAGTCTTAATTTCATCAGTAGTTGTGAAGTCATTCAGGAGTAGGTTGTTTCATTTCCATGTTTGTATATTTTCGAGATTTTTTTCTGAAATTAATACCAAGTTTAATTCCATCATGGTCAGAGAAGACGCTGGATATAGTTTCTATGCCTTTTAATCTGTAAAGGTTTGTTTTGTGCCATATCATGTGGTCAGTCTTTAAAAAGGTTACATGCAGGGACCAGCAGTTGCCCTAATGGCTATGTTGCTGGACTCTCACGTAGTCGACCGCGGTTTGTGTCCTGGACCTGGTGGCTTAAAACTCACGCTGGGTGTGTGTGTGTGCGTACGTGCCCAAAATCCTGAGAGGAGAATGGAGGAGAAGGGATTGTGGCATGGCCATCCCCTCTAGGGGATGATTTCTCGCTTTCTATCTCTCTGTCTGTCTCTGTCTTTCTGGCGAGCACACATGCCCTATAGCAAAAATCTCTCCAAAAAAAAAAGGTTACATGCAGAGGTGAGAAAAATGTAAATTTTGTGGTCTTTGGGCAGAAGATTCTATAGATGTCTATCAAGTCCATTTGATTCATGGTGTAAAATAATTTAAAAAATAAAAAGAGCTCATTTGAAACTTGTGACTATTTATAAAAAAAACAAAACTAAACTAAAAACTAGGCTATCACTCAATAGCAGATTTTGCCTCCAAGGTTCTTTGTTTGGCTCTTGAAGTCACTGAGACCTTGAGGCAGTTTCTAAGTCTCTGTGAGTCTTAAGTTTTCCTCATTTGTAAACTAGAGCTCACAGGAGCCAGCAGGTGGTGTGGTAGTTAAGGACACTGGATTTTCACATGGCCGACTGCAGTTCAAGTCCCAGATCTGGCAAATTGCTCTCTCACTTTCCCTTTCTCCCTGTCTGTCTCTCTCTGTTCAAATTAAAAAATAATAATGACAAATGGAATTAAATAAATAATTCTTTTAAAAAAATAGAGCTAAAAACATTTGTGCCTTGCAACCAGGTGGTAGTCAATGGAGGTCTGTTTTTTTTTTCTTCCTGAAATGACTCTCTCTATAGAAATATTTCCCAAGTCCTGTATGTAGGAGACAGAATTCTAAGAAGATTCCTGATGACTCCCACCTTCATAGAACTCCCTGAACCTGGGACTGCGGGCAGAACCTGTGTAGATGATTGGCTATCAGTCCATGACAGTACCAATCAGTCAACTTCAATTCTTTTCTTAATCAGAAAGGAGGCCACACTGGTGGGTCTGACCTAATCAGGTACATCCTTCCAAAGAAGTCAAAGCATACAGAAACTGCTGCTTCTACAGGCCTCAAAGAAGATGGAAGCAGCCATGAGTTGTCCACTTACAAAAAACTAAATCCTGACAACAGTCAGGAGAGCCTGGCAGAGGACCAGCTGAGTCCTGTCCAGACTTCTCATCCACAAAACTGTGAGATAATAAATGGGTGTTGCTTTAAGCCATTAAGTTTATGGTAACTTGTTATGCAGTAATAGAAAACTAACATAGAACATAACCATAAATTTATAGGTTTCCATAACTACAGGGAAAAGTGACATCACAAGTAACACAGAACGCAAATACCAGAAAGAGAAAGGAAGTGGAAGACAAAAATTTGAGATTTATTGTGCCAGACACTCTCGTAGGTGCTTAACAAATACTACACTTCACCAAGAAAGTTTTGTCTACAAAGAAGTTCTTGTGTCTCCAACTACTTTAATATAGAGTTTCAATTTGAAGTCAAATTACTACTAATTTAACAAAAGTTTTAACTTCATTATAATAGAAACCTTTTAGCTAGCAAAAGGGTATCATCTAAAGATAGCTTTGAATATTTTTATTTTAAAAGCACTAACAATACAACCAAAGGTTAGGTGATTGTGACCTTTTAAGCAACTACACAAACTCATTTGTTTATCATACAGGCCATTCAGGACCAATGTGCTCTGTTGGTGGAAAAATAAACACAGTATTTTAGAAGCAGATACAATGCAATCCTATGGCAGTGTGGAAAGCAATTAGCAAAACCACATTCAGAAGAAAATACGAACTGTGAAGTATTTTTAAAGTCACAAAGTCAGAAAGTACTCTCAATATGTGTTTAAAATAAGAAACATTCACATCGACTCTAATAAATCAACAGAACAAAATGTTGAGAGAAAGTTGGGCACATGCTTGTGTGTACCCGAAATCCCAAGATGAGAATGGAGGAGGGACTGTGGTGTGACCAGCTCCTCTTGGGGAAGCTTCCTCTGTCTGTCTGTCTGTCTGTCTGTGTCTCTGTGTGTGGGTGTGGGTGTGTCTCCAGTGAGTGCGTAGGTCAACAGCAAAATTTAAAGCAAACAAACAGAAAATCCTGAAATTGACTTCACAGAGAAGGCCAGTGAACACAAAATTATACTTTTACTATTTCAGAATTATTTTGGCATTTCTACTATTTATCATGTTCTTCCTTTGATTCTTAAAGAAAAAAAAAAAAAGATGTACATCAGTATAGCCTCAAAACATTCCAGAATGCTACCAAGTGCTTTTTTAGACACGCAGATTTCTCAACATTATAATTGATAGTCCAGTGTTCTAAAATATAGAAGGGAGACATTCAGATAATTACTAAAAAGGTGTAAGTATGACTGGTAATAATTTTTGCTTAAAGACACAACTTGAGGGAGATGCATTCACCATGCGATTCCACTAAACTAATGAGCCTCCTGGAATTTGCTACTATCTTAATTTTATACAAATATATTTCCACTGCTGTGCTGTAGATTATACAAGATAATGATGAGAGCTAGTTAGGCACCTGAAACTTCCCTGTAGACATTGCTTACTTTAAAAAAGAAGCAATAACTTCATAAAATGAGGAAGAATCTTTAAATACTCCTTAATCTCAGAGGCTGATCTCTGGATTTTTCCATCCGCAGGCTATCTGTTCAGTACTCTGCACTGTAGCCACAATGTGAACAGGAATGTTTTTACTGGCAGCACTATCACTTCCATTTACAAATGCTTGCTCTGGGCTAGCACCTGATGTACATTACTACCGTTCAGTCCCTGAGGTAGATACTATCATCAACCTCCCTTCATTAGTGATAAAATTAAAACCTGGAAAGGCTATTTAACTTGTCTAGGTTAAGTGGAATAGTAAGTGGTAGAACTGGGCTGGTTAGTGTTTTGATCTGAATATTTGTGCTTCCTCCAACTTGTAAATGGGGGGGGGAGGCATAGAAAGCAACCATAGATACCAGAGATAGTGTGGGAGGGGGGTGGGAAATGGCAGAGGGAATCAAGGATGGGAAAAAAAGCAAAATATACAGGAAACAAGAAATGGAAAATTATTTGTTGACGATAACACGTATGTTGATGTGCTTGATTGAGCCAATATACGGTGTATTTTGGATGGAAAAACTCATTTTGTATGTAATGATGTACAGTGAATAAATGTAAATAAATTTAAATAAAATAAAAAAAAAATACTGAACTCCCAGTGTGATGATATTTGGAAGCAGGAGGTCATTAGGCCACCAGGCAGTACCCTTCTGAAGGAGATCCATCATCTTATAAAAGAAGCTCCCTGCTCAGTGCTTTCCCCCTTTCTACCACCATGGGAGGACACAGAAAGAAGATGGCCATCTATGAGCCAGGAAATGGGCCCTTGCCAGACACAGAATCTAACAGTACCTGATTCTGGACTTCTCCGCCCCCAGAACTGTGAGAAATAAATTCCTGTTGTTTATAAGCCACCTAGCTTATGTATTTTGTTACAGGCAGTCAAAATGGATGAAAATAGCCTTCAAAGTCAAAATAAGAAAGTAATCTTTACATTGTAACATCTTCCATGATGTAATTACTTTTGGTAAAACATTAGTGGCATGACATCTACTTAGCTACTTTACCAAGACAGAGAAAAATCAATAGAAAATGTTTGTACACATGTAGGCCAATAATCAAACACTTTTAGTCCTTCAAGAATACAACACTCTCTCACTCACACACGTTTTCATATTAGTATTAACAAAGTGATACTTTGAATTGTGTGAATGCCACTAAATAATACCTAAACAACTGTTTAATTTGCATATCGAACAATAGTTATATTTAATTGCTACACATAAAGCAACCTGTCATAATAATCTAAGACCAAAAATGAAATCATGAAGGGATCAGCAGTTAACGTAATGGCTATGTCACTGGACTCCCATGTAGTCGACCGCGGTTCGCATCCCGGACCCGGTGGCTTAAAACTCACGCCAGGCGCGTGTGCGTGTGTGCCCAAGATCCTGAGAGGAGAATAGAGGAGAAGGGATTGCAGCGTGGCCATCCCCTCTGGGGGGTGATTTCTCGTTTTCTGTCTCTCTGTCTGTCTGGCAAGTGCACGCACCCTATAGCAAAAAAACCTCTTCAAAAAAAAAAAAAAGAAATCATGAAGAAACTAAACTTCTAACAGCTTTTGTCATACAAACTAAATTACCAAGGGTAAATTACAGGCTACATATACAAATATGTACGTTAAAATAGTCTGGGATATGAAATCTAATCACTATATTCTTATGAATGTAATTTAGAATATGTTGTAAAAGCAAATATTTATCATCTTACATAGTCTTCTAATATAATTCTAAGTATATCAATAGGTCCAAGTTTCTTTGTTACAAAATAAAGTATATTAATCACAAATGTTTTAGAAATAGATCTAGAAAATATATTTGTAATGGAAATGAGAAAATGTTATTATTTCAGATATAAAAAAATTTACAAAGTGTTAAGAAAAATATAAGTGACCCTAGAGAGGTAAAAGTTTACTTTGATAAATTCATAAATATATGAATATTTATCAGTAAAGAACATCAAAGTAGCAAAATAAAAAGGTGATTAAATGTTTTGTTAGTGAGTGAAATGTATGTTAAATTAACAATGAAATATCACTTTATACAAACTGGCAAAACATAAACATTATGAAAATACATATTGTTAACAGGGTTATGGGGAAAATGTGATACTTTTCAAATAATATGCTAGTGAGATACATTTTATATTATTTTTTCTCTCTGGTTCAGATGGGTTATTTTTTATTATCCTATCTTCCAGTTTATTAATCCTGTCTTCTGCTATGTCTAAGCAACTGTTATACCTATCCATAGAGTTCTTAATTTCAGATATTGTATTTTTCAGTTATATAATTTTTATTTGCCTCTTTTTTCACAAATCTCAATTCTCTGGTAAAATTTCCCAAGTTTTACCTACTACTCTTTACCACATTAGTCATGTTATTTATTTTTAGGGTAAGGTCTTGCTGTGTTATCCTCCTGTCTCAACCTCCAGGTTAGGACTACAGGTGTGCACCAGGATGACTAGCTATCATTATTATTACTTTGACTGTTAGAGGACATGTGAGCTCACCAAAAAGAGGTAAGCGAAGAGAAAGAGAGAGAGAGAGTATGCACCCATCTCCCCCATGGGTCATGGTCACGCCACAGTCATTTTTCATTCATTCTTCTAGTCAATTAGGATTTGAGTCATACATACACATGCATGTGCCCACCATGTATTTCGAGCTCTCAGGGTCAGGATTTGAACGTCAGTCAGCAACATGTCAGCTCTTAACCACTGTGCTATGAGGCCAGCCTATAACCAGCTCTTTTCTTAGACAATGTCTTGCTGAGTTGCCCAAGCCACACTTGAGTTCAAATCCTCTGACCTCAGCTTTCTTTTTTAAGAAAGAATATTTTGCTATAGGACATGTGCACTTGCCAAAGAGACAGAGAAAAAGAAAGCAGGAAATCACCCCCCGGGGGGGATGGCCATGCCGCAATCGCTTCTCTTTTCTCCTCTCAGGATTTTGGGCATGCATGCACACATGCCCAGCGTGAATTTTAAGTCGCTGGGTCCAGGACTTGAACCATGGTTGACTATATGGGAGTTTAGTGATGTAAACATTATGCCATCTGCTGCTCCCAACCTCAGCCTTCTGAGGTGCTGGGATTGTGGGTGCACACCACCATGCCGAGGATTTAAGTTGGACCAGAAGTCAAACCTGAGACTCTCATGTGGCACCCAGTCTAGGGAGTACAATGTGTTAGTATATGACACTGTGGTTGGGCCTTAGTCATGTCATTTTTAAGTTCTATGTTCTAACTCCAATCTCTAGAGCAAAATTGCACCTGAGAATCATATTACTTGTTTTCTCTCTTGTCTTTTGGTCATATAGTCTTGTCTCTTTATCATACTGATATCTTTGACTCTCAGAAACTGTATAGCCTCATAGGTCTTTGCCCAAATCCTCTCTGAACTCATGAATATAGTCATTAATACTCTCACTGTAGAACCAACCAAGACAGAGCTTATCAGTCTTCTTCTGATTAAAATGGCAACTTACTCATATTTTGAAGTCATTTTCTCTTTCTAGATAGCATGTAATTTTCAATTAAATATGAACAAGTCACCATTTGTCATCAAGTGACAAAATTATCATGTAACTTTTAAAAAGTGATTCAGTTATGGGCCAGGAGGTGGTATGGTAGTTAAGGTGCTGGACTCCATCATGGCAGACCACAGTTCGAGTTCCGGACATGGCAGCTTGAAAATCATGCTGGATGCATGTGCACGCATACCCAACATTCCAGGAGGAGAACAGAGAAGGGATTGGCATATGGCCAACTCTTCTCTCCCCAAGGAGGTTATTTTTCACTTTCCCACTTTCTGTCTCTCTCAGGTGAGTGTACATGTTCTATAACAAAAAGCCTAAAAAAGAAAAAAAATGATGAGCTATAACAAATCAGCAGGATTTTTTTTTTCATCAGGAAGAGGAAGATTATTCAGTGAAGGAAGAAGTGAGCACTGGTTAGCACAATGGGAAGAAATTCTGTTACTATGCACCAAAATAACTTAGAAATCTATCAGGCCACAAACCTTCATTTTGTGCCTACTAGGTAACACACACATTAGGTGCTGAAGATTCAAATATGAGAAGATAGTCTAATAATACAATGAAGCAGTCTGCAGTTTTCAAAAGAGTCATGGAAAATACATATGATGGGAAAAAAACTATATATAAATTTCATTCTTTTTGCACTAAAATAAACTTAAATTCCACTTTTCCGAAGAACTTTTTGAAGTCCCATTGTACATGCAAAAAATGCATTGAGGTATCCCGAATCCCTCCTAGGGGTGGAGGGATATCTTGTCCTAATTTGAGTGAGCACTTAGGAAATTTACAAAGGGCCATGACTGTCCTATTCTCTGCACCTCCTTATGATGTCTGCACACCATAAGGAATAGTGCCTCGCACACAGGAGGGGCTCCAATATTTATTAAATAATACATGACAATAAGTGTTTTCAAATAGCATAACTGCTTTCTGTTGGCGTTTGTTACCCACAGAGAAACCAGGGTTCCTCCTTCCACCTCCAGTGTGTGAAAGTTTGCTATAATTTGCCATTCGCAGAATGATGACTCCTGCACTGGAAAGAGAGAGATCCAGGCAGAAGGGACTAAGTAATTAAGAAACGGTCAAAGTGTTTTTGAGTAGCAAGGAAGACAGTGCTAAAGATGGAGAGCACAAAACCAAGGACGCAAACACCTCTGGCAAAGCTGAGATTTCCACTCGGACTGTTAGAAGGGCCTTCCCACTGATATACTTCACCCTGGACACTAAACCCCTTACACTCCCTAATTAACACTTATTTTTGAAACCAGAATAGCGGAAGGATAAGTAATTAAGGGAGTAGTCAAAGGAGTGATGAAAACTGGAATCTGAATCCTCTTTCTTTAGGTTACTTAGCTGCGATACCCTGGCTGAGTTAAATAACCTTCCTGGGCCTTGGTTTTCACACTGGATAAATGGAGGTAATGCAACCTAATGTCAAAGTTAAAGACTGAGAAAAAGTGTGCATGGAGAAGCTCTAGCATGAAGTTACAATGGGGCAGCTACAGCAGCAGGATGAGTACGGAGCTGGCCAAGCTTGCACTGGGATCCCCAGGACAGAAAACGAAGACAGGAAAGGCTAGAGAAAGGGCTCAGAGAATTTAAAGGAGTCAATGGGTAACTAGGTGGGAAAAGGCCAAGAAGGCAGATTCAATGGGTAGCAATGAAGATGCAAGGCAACAATGTAACTAGCCTCCAGAGCTATGATAATACACGACTTGTATGCTGAAAACATCACCTGACATAGTCCTGAAACCTAATGACTAATAATCAAGAGCTAGAGATGCCTGTCTCAGACCTTTCCTTGTCCTTGCTCTGTGCAAAATGGATTCAGGGCAGGTTTGACTGTTTTCCCTGCAGCACGAGTAGTACTGTTAGGAGTCAGCAAACACTGGTGTCCAGCCTGTGCGACAAGGACCACGCCCGCAACTTTGATCCACTGGCTTTCTAAAGCACATGGTGGTTTCCATAATTTTCACTGTAGCAGACAAAGCTACAAAGCTACTAAGTGGCAGACCAGGGTTGGAAGATAGCCTTTTCTCCTAGAAAACAGCACATTACTGTTTGCAAATGCAGATGTATTGGGGAACATCTTTAGAGAAATTGAAGTAAAAAGCAGTAATTTTTGACTGAATGCAAAATTCTACCCTCTTTTCCCTCATTATCACATGGTTTGCCATGTGAGTACACCAGGCCCACGTGTGCCCATGGCTTCCCTGAGCATACCAGGCCCACATGTGCCCATGACTTCCCTGAGCACACCAGGCCCACATGTGCCCATGGCTTCCTTGAGCACACCAGGCCTACATGTGCTCATAGCTTCCCTGAGCACACCAGGCCCATGTGTGTCCACAATCCTGGGCTGGCTGAGCGGGGAGTCTTCTCTCTCTTATGAATGTTTAAGACATTAAAAAAAAAAAAATTGTTGCCATTTCATTGATAACCTTTAAAAAAATAGAAACTGGGGACCAGCAGTTGGTGTACTGGCTATGTTGCTGGACTCCCACACAGTCAGCTGGGTTTGAGTCCTGGACCTGGTGGCTTAAACTTACACTGGGCATGGGTTCGAGGATGCCCTAGATCCCAAAAGAAGAAAGGAAGAGAAGGGATTACGGTGTGGTCATCCCCCCTAGGGGGTATTTCTCGCTTTCTGTCTCTCTGTCTCTCTGGTGAGTGCATGCACCCTATAGTCAAAACCTCTTCAAAAGAAAATAGAAACTGTGTAGTGAGTACACCTTAATTTCAGGCTGTCCCATGATTTCATTCCTATATTGTCATGTCATGAACTAATTATTAGGCTGGCCAAGTATTAATTGGGTCATTGGAAAAGTCATGATGCATTTTTACTCAGAAAAATATATCATGACTTTTCCAATGACCCAATACTATTTCAACTGCCATGAGCTAATGAGAAAAGATCAGAGGCCTAATGTCCAAATGGAGTAAGGACCGAAGGATGTCATAGGGCACTGTGGAACCATCACTAAAGGCTTTTTATCAAAAAGCCTATAGGAGAGTAGCGCTTCATGTTGGGTTTAATAAACTGATTTACCAACTCAAAAAGCAAACAAAAGAGCCTGTGTCATAACCGTCAATAGCATATGCATATCAGGTAGGGTGGCTTCGTTTGGCAAAGTTTCATCATTAAATCGAAGCTCCCATGATTATTTTAAATGTCATTTTTTGGCAATTATATTTGTTTGAACTTTTTTCACTAGTGAAATTATTAAACACCAAAGTTTATACCTGGCTTTTTTCTTTTTACATAAAGTGGCCTTAAAACAAAAATGATGGAAGTCACCATTGTGAGTAGGAAAGATTTTTTTCCCTTTAAAGAAGTTCCTATATTATTCAAGAAACACCTCTAATATGAGGTCTCAAACCACAATGGTTTGTGAAGTACCGAAATCAGTCAACGACCTTCCCCTGCTGCTACTCTGCTGTAACAAACTCCATAAAAAAAACAAGTGTGAGGCAGAGTGCTGCACCACAGTAAGCTTAAAATATCATAGAAGGGCCAGCAGGTGGCATAGTGGTTAAGGCACTAGAGTCCCACCTGGCCAACCCTAGTTCGAGCTCTGGGCCTGGCAGCTTGAAAATCATGCTGACAGTGTGAGTGTGCATGTGTTCCCAAAATCCCAGAAGGAGAATGGAAGAGGAGGGATTGTGCTGTGGTCATCTCCGCTGGGGATTAAGTTCTCACTTTCTCTTGTCACTGTCTCTGCCTTTCTCTCCTGAATGCATGCACCCTATGGCAAAAACCTTTAAAAACAAAATAGTAGAGATATAAGGTCCATGTGAGGGAAACAAAATAATTCTTAACTTTCAGCAATCAAGGAGATGTTTTAGTTTCAGGAGAAATCCAGAGAAAAGATGGACATGAGTGTACATGTTTTTATACAATTTTAGGGAATTTGTAGACTCCAGAGAGCTATCCATAGATCCCAGGATGAGAACATCTAAATAATGAGAAGCTATTCAGAATAGTTTCTAAAAAGTGAACTGTTTTATTTAATTCACAAATGGAAGTGAAATGATGGCATTTAGCCAAGAAAGAAATGAGCTGGGACAAAAATACTGAAAATCACATGGCCAGCAAGCGGTATAGTGGTTGGGATGCTGGACTCCCACGTGACCAACAGCAGTCTAGTTCCAGACCTGACAGCTTGCTTTCTTGCTTTCTCACTTTCCCTCTCTCTCGTGCACATGTGCTATATATAGCACATTTTAAAAATAATAATTTTTTTTAGAGACAGATTTTTGCTATAGGACACATGCACTTGCCAGAGAGACAGAGAGACAGAAAGTGAGAAATTATCCCCCCCAGTGGGATAGCCTAGTCACAATCCCTTCTCCTCCATTTTCTTCTTGGGACTTTGGACATGCATGCACATGTGCCCGGCATGTCCGGGACTCAAACAATGATCAACTACATGGGAGTCCAGCCACATAACAATTATGCCATCTGCTGGTCCCAAAATAAATAATTCTTTTAAAAAAAATGAAAATAGGGGCCAGCAGGTGGTGTGGTGGTTAAGGGCGCTGGACTCCCACATGGCCAAATAGGTTCTAGTACCAGACCTGGTGACTTGCTTTCTCACTTTCTCTTTCTGTCTATCTCTTTGATCAAATGAAAATAAATAAGTAAATAAATAAAGTTTAATAAAATAATTCTTAAAAAAATCTTTCTTTAAAAAAATTGAAAATAACTTCCTAGATGAGTAAAAGACACACAAACATTACTAGGTTCAGTTCAAGAAAGCTTAAATACATGTATACACAATTCCAGGTGTCATGCTCTCACTTTCAATGAGTAAAATTACAAAAATGTCTTACAACTGACATAGTTTTATTTGTCAGAAATGTTCCTACATAAGACAATAGAACACAGCCATAGGAATTATGAGAATTACAGGTTTACTCCAATTAAAGAAAGGAGGACAGAATCTATGGATGATTAATGTAGTAATAAATAATAAGCTTGAGGTAGACAAAAGGGCAGTCATGTTAGGTTGTGAAGGGTCAACAAATCTCTAGCTACCTAGTATCCACGGGTTTCAAAATATTGTCTCATCAGGAAAGTCATGATGTATTTTTTTCCATGTTTTTCTATGCAAAAATGCATCACAACTTTCCCGAGAACCTATAATAACTCTTGTTCAGATAAGAATTAAAGGCTATAAGAATATTAGAAATAGTTACAAAGAGCTACATTTATTGATTGCTAAAGAACCACTAACTAATATTTTGAAAACCCCAACACAACATTTTGTTGAGATTTATTTCAACCAAGTGCAGACTTTGAATAAATGAAAGGATTTAATTGCTAAATTTCATGGTTTGTCATAGAGAAAATATCACATTTCACTCTATCAAAGATTAATAGAAGAATCATAATAAAAACTGCAAATTATTTACATAGCTTAAGTAGATATCAAAGATTGCAGACATGCTCTGTGGAACAGAACTAATCATCAGCCCATGACCCATGCATAGCTAATTACCAACCCCAATACGGAGAGAGCCTTCATCGTCTATTCGGTTTTCACTGTAGCTTTCAGATCAGGGTTTCATCATTTCTGGTCTTAAATAAGAACCAGTCATGCAGGAAATTTAATTCAAAGTGAAAGCACAATTTTAACATAAGTTTATTTCACCTCCTTTTTTCTGCATTTATTACTGTTTATTTTCATAAGAAAACAAACCATGTTATTTCCTGAAATATACAACCTGTGGGGTGGCCTCTTGTTCTCTGTCACCTCCATTTTTGAATCAGACATCCAGCTAAAATAAAATAATGAAGCTTAAGTCTTCCATGGGAAAGGCATTTTATAAAATTAGAATTAGAGGACAAAACAAAGCATTCTTTTCTAGGATTGAACTCTTCTCTTCATGCCCAAGAGCTCCCAGGGAAAAGGCCAACCTCGCATAGACAGATGAAGTTGTTGCACCTCTCCGATGAAGGTCACAGAGCTTTTCTTCATGAAGATCTTACCTACTCATCTTCCAAGATCTCTGAAACAATTAGAACTACAGTTGCACAAGCAGACTTGTGAAAAGCCCCCGTTGATCTAGATTATACAGAAAGCAAGTCAGAGGGGATCATTTATTGAAGGAAGTCGATGTTGTATTTCTTAGCAGCCAGACTACTGTTTGAAGATAACCTCTGTATCACCCACTCTCCATTCATGCAGGAGATGGAACAGTAGCACACTAACCTTGTTTTACAGTATTTCCATAATTGAAGATAGCATGGCTTCAGAGCTCCTTCCACATACTTTTAAAACTTCAGAGAAGGTTTTAGAGGAGGGATACAAAGGCAGAGCATTGACGGGAGGTGTGATGTTATCTGTTGAAGATATTTTGATCAACTGGACTGGGGAGAAATGTTCACAGACTGAAATGTTCACTTCATAAGCTAAACAATGTCATTGAATGTATATAAAAATTTTTTTAAAAAGTACCAATAGACTGATTCAATATGAAAAAAAAAAAAAAAAAAAAAAAACTTCAGTGAAGGGGCGTGCAGGAGGTGTAGCAGTTAAGGCAGTGGACTCCCAGATGGCTAACTGCAGTTCAAGTCCTGGATCCAGTGACTTGAAACACACCAGGCGTGTGTGTGCACGTGCCCAAAATCCTAAGAGGAGAATGGAGGAAAAGGGATTGCAGTGTGGCCATTTCCCCTGGGGAGTGATTTCTCACTTTCTCTCTTGCTCCATTTTTCTGTCTCTCCAGCGAGCAAACACACCCTATTGCAAAAATCTCTAAAAAAAAAAAAAAAACCAAAATTTTAAGAAAACCATCCTGCAGGATCACCAGGTGTCAGTATTCCCATTCTGGCTATATTTCCAGCAGAGAACTATTATACGATAGTCCTGAATTGGAAAACTGGAAGCTGGCCCTTTTTAAACAGTATTCTGAATATATATGGGCCTCCTGGCAGCAACACTGTCTTCAACAGGGCCCGATTATTTCTGTGTATGGTGAACAGGGATAGTATAGAAAAGTAAAGCCCAAAGAATTTTAAAGCTTTCTAGATTACTGTAGAATTACATATAGGAATTAATAAATGAAATGCACCCTAATGCCACACCCAGTCTCATTTTATTAACAACTGACAACTACAAACTGTACTAACTTCATTAGGAATGTGCTAAGAAAACTCTGCATCACAGCTGGCTAGGCTTCTCTTAACCAACCTCACACCAAATGTCCTTCTAGCAAAGAACAAAAAAAGAAAGGAAAGAAGTCATTTACATAAAATGAGGGCAGACATTCCTCCCCTTCACAAAGAATCAGGCTCCTGATAAGTGCCAAGAAAGATGAATTCACAATTGGTAAAATTAACAGCCTGGGGGAAATAGAGGGTAATAGGAACCCGGGTTAGGAAAAATCCTTTAAAGGCCCTTTTGAGTATTTGAAACTCCCTAATAATAAAACAAGGACAAACACACACAGCAAGAAAAAAATGATAGATTGTATACTTTAAGTAAGTATAAATGGATAGCATTAATTGCCTCCCGAGTTCCCCAGGCAATAGATACTTTTCAGGGTCTCACATCATTGTGACTTTAAATGAGACACTTACAAACTGACTTTGCCTTGTTACAGATAAAATAAGTTCTAAGAGGCTATGTTCCCCCTAAATCTGGTTCTCCATGAAAATGTGCATCTCTGGGGGATAGCTGAGAATCCAAGATGCAGAGAAACATGAATAATGCAGGATGGATAAAGCAGCTTAAGAGTAACCTTTATTTATCCTACACTGTGGTACGCAGTGGGTCCCCTCCACCAGACCAAGCAGATAACCTCAGTTCTGCCACGCAACTTTATGTCTCTGCTCCCCACCCTCACAAGCCCCCCACCGTGCAGTCCTAAAGCAGGCTTGCCAGTCCCTGTTATCTTTCAGTCCACCACATTATTTCCGAGAATCTTTCAGCTGCTAAAACAGAATCGTGAACCTAGGCAGAATTGCACAAAGATACTTTTTTTTCTAGTTGCCAGAGGGTGCATGCACTTGACAGAGGGAGGGAGGGAGAGGGAGAAAAGCCCCCTGATGGGGTATGGTCATCCCACAATCCCTTCTCCATTTCTGCATCCTGTCGGAATTCTGGACACACATGCCCACACATCAAAATGCAGTTGGCTATGAAGATGCAGGATCTGGTTCCTTTAACCACTGGGCCACCAGACTGGCCTGCAAAGGCACATCTGGGGCCAGCAGGTGGTGTGGTGATTAAGGAGCTAGACTCTCATATGGCTGATTGCTGTTAGAGCCCTGGACCTGGACTTTCCC
>NW_006209026.1:1323997-1346913 GCF_000334495.1 Tupaia belangeri chinensis | reverse complement strand
TTTCCCTACTTTCTTTCCCTCTCTCTCTCTGGTGAGTGTGTGCCCTCCAGCAAAGTTTAAAATTAATAAGAGTAGTAAATACAATTTAAACAAATAAACCTTAAAAAAGGGCAAGTCTCTATTTCATGTTTCATATATTCCCAAAAACATGTGAGCAATGAACATGTAGTATTTGTAAAATCTTTATTCCTTGAGCAAAAAAAAAAGCTTCTTAGTTCTTATTATTCCTAATTCAAACTCCTCATCCATATACTTCCAATCCGTCCACACCCTTTAATTCTGTTCTTTTCATTCACAAGAATATACACACTACTGACCAAAATACAACAAATGCCTGAGTGGAGCTGAAGATTAGTCCTTTCTGGAAAGCCAAATAATTTCCCTGTGGCGTCAGCTGCGCTCCATTTAGGAGAACTATACTTAAAAGATACCAGTATGTTCTTTTCTCTGTGTTCTACGCACTTTACTGAAACCACAGTGAAAAGCAGTCAAGTACTCAAAACAGCGCGTTACTGCCAAGAGGAGGATGCCACGGAAGCTCAACATTAGCTGGCAGAAAACGGTAAGAGCCAACATGGACGGAAATAGGAAGTGGAATTTTGATGTAATATGAGAGCAGCTAGAGAGGAAATAGTTTCAGAGTCTTTTTTCTACCTCATATAAAGATGGTGTGCGGAAAAGATGCCACACCTCAGCAGACCTGTTCTTTTGTAGATCTTAGAAAGAAACTCTCTTTTCTTCGTTCTCCTGGAACTGCATTTGCTTTCCAGTTATATTGTTATTCTCTACAGGCCAGTGATTGGGATTCCTGTGGAGAGGGTCTCTGTTAGAGTTAGGATTACGTGTGGCTGCAAATACTTGGCAATCCAAGGAAGTGAGTGGAACAAAATAGCGTACTGCCTTCTCATGTAAACGATGTCTAGAAGCAAGAAATCCAGGCTGGGGTGGAGGCTACCAAATCACCCGATTGCAGTTACTCCTACCTTTGGGTCCACCAGCCGTAATCTGTAGTCTACCCTCACTTTCACCTCATGGGCCAATATGGCTACTAGAGCTCTAGCCATCACGAATGGATTCCAGACAGGAAGGAGGAAGCAGAAGAAAACCAAAAATACTCCCACCGGCTGCCTAGCCCACAAACAACTTCTACTGACATCTCCTCAGTCAGAATGCGGTACCATAACTACATCCAGTACGAGGGACGGATGTATAGTCTTTTAGCTAAGTGCATGCTCACAAACCCATAGCTTTATCATTAGAGCAGAAGGAAGCATGAGTACTGGGTATGGGCGTCTGTGTCAGTCACTCAGTTGGTTTCAGCTCTGGATATGGGCCTCCTGTACCTCACTGGAATCCTGGAGGCAGCAGAAGGTCCAGTCTCATCACCAAGGACACTGCCTGCCAGGTAGGTGACAGCCACCCGACAGGGAAGAGCACACTTCTCAGAGTATCCCTCTGCATCTTCCCCACAGCGCCCTGATGTGGGGGGAGAGCTCAGTGGCCATGACCTCCAGTCTTGGCCAACACCATTTCCCCACTCATCTCAACCACATTCGAAGCTGTGCTCTGAGAGGTCCGGAAGTTAGAGACAGCAGACCTGCTTCTCAGAGTTCCAATGTTATAAATAGTGGGGAACGTTCCAGGTTTACCCACAATGCCTATTGAGCAGGTCATGTGGTAGAAATAGTATTCATTTGCCATCTCTAAAGTGGAATGGACTGGCTTTCAATGGATTAGACATTGCACTAATGAGATGCAGAGAGGAGCCTAGATAGAAAGGAGGAAAACAAAACAAAACAAAACAAAGAAACAGATGGCAGGAAAGAACAACTCCTCTTCTCCTCAGCTTTAGTTCTCTGGGAAATGTGCTCAGCTGTTCTCTCCACAACAAGCAACTCGACTGATCCCTGAGCTTTTCCAGGAGCCCAGTCCAAAGAATGGGGAGGAAGAGAAGCGAGGGGAGGGGACGTTCTATAGACCGCAGTGAGCTCGGGCTGGGCAATGCTGACTGGCATGTGAACTCTGCCTTCCCAACGTGAGAATGCAAGGGGATCCCCCAAAGTTGTCCAAGTCCAAATTCCCAGTCCCTTTCTTTTAATGTGATCCGATTTCGAAACAGGGTCAAGTTCAGGGTGAGCTCTAATTCGATATGACCATGTCTTCGTGAGAAGGGGAATTTGGACACACCGATAGGCACACAGGGAAATATCAAGTAAAAATGAAGGCAGAGATTGAAGAGATGCTTCCATACACCAAAAACGGTCTACCACCAACACTCCCCTGTCCCAGAAGTGAAGAACAAGGACTGGAAGAGTCTCCCTCGCAGCCCTCCGAAGGAGAGACCCGCTGATCACGCTCTGGGACACCCGGCCCCAGACTGTAGGCCAGAGCTTCCGTTTTGGTGTGAGCGTTCATTACGCAGACTTAGCACATGCGCACCTGGGTGCTGGGACCTCTCACTCCCCTCCTGGGTCCAGCAGGTGCTTCTCTGTCTCTCAAGTGCTGCTTCCTTGTTTATGTCCCTCCACCCACTCATTTTTTTTTTAGGTTTTTGCCACCAGGGACATTTGTTTGCCCAAGAGAAAGAGAGAAAGGGAAAGTAAGAAAGAAATCATCTCCCAGGGGGATGCCCATGCCTCAATTCTTTCTCCTTCCATGCGCCTCTTGGGAATTTGGGCGTGCACACATAGGCCTGCGTGATTTTCGAGCCACTGGGTCCAGGACTTGAACCGTGGTTAGCCATGATGAAATCCAGCTCCTTAACCTCCACATCACCCGCTGGCCCCTCTACTCACTGTGTTTTTTTGGTTTTTGGTTTTTTTTTTTTTTTTTGAGAGGATTCTTTGTAATAGGGCATGTGCACTCACCAGAAAGACAGAGAGAGACAGAGAGATAGAAAGCGAGAAATCAACCCCCAGGGGGGATGGCCACGCCACAATCCCTTCTCCTCTTGGGATCTTTAGAATGCACGCACACGTGCCCAGAATGAGTTTAAGTCACCAGGCCCAGGACTCAAACTGCAGTCGACTACATGGGAGTTCAGCGACATAGCCATTACGCTAACTGCTGGTCCCTCCACTCTTTGCCCCTGCCTGATGTTACTTCTCAAGCCCTGTAACCTTCAGCCACCATCTTATATACATTTGGCACTCTAGCTATGCAGTTTCCAGAGGTGTTCCAGGAGTACTCACTCACAGTCAGGTCAGGGATAAGGAGCAGCTGAGGGCCTTCCACCCTGACAAGGATCACTCGCCACCATGACCAAGAGAATGAGAAGCTAGTCTCTGCTAACCTGGGCGCCTGTGTCTCCATGTTTGTGCAGGTGGTGTTGCCACACAGATAGGGGGCTGTCAGAAACTACCCGAGAGATGAAAAAGAAGGAATGACTGTGCTTCAGGAGGGGTTGTCATCTCTCACTTTTTGGTGATGCGACAAGTTCAAACAGAAGTGCGTTCTATGTGGCAGTGTCTTAAACATAACTCTCTGCTTCCGTAACACGCCTCTTGCCTTTCCTCTCCTGTCCATCTTGCTACACAATCTGCCTGGAGGGCACTGGGAATGGCAGAAACCAAAAAATGCTAGACCCTCAAGTGTTAAAAATAAACTGAGGAAACCCCACTTCCACCATTACATTTGAAGCACAACATGTTCTTATTAAAAGCTGGAACAATTTAATGTAGAAATTTAATAAATAATTGCTCAATCAATTACTTAGTGGGTTACTCCATGAGACTGATATGTAGTAAATACATTATTAAAAACAAAACAAAACAAAACAAAAACACAATAAAAGAGCCAGGAGGTGGCATAGTGGTTAAGGTGCTGGATCCCACATGGCCTACTCTGCAGTTCAAGTCCCAGATCTGGCTGTTTGAAAAATAGGCTAGACGCATGTGCATGCATGCCCAAAATCCCAAGAGGAGAATGGAGGAAAAGGAACTGTGGCATGGCCATCCCCCCAGGATGATTTCTCACTTTCCCTCCGTCTCTCTCTCTCCAGCACATGATCCACTATGGCAAAAACCTAAAACAAGAAAACGCAAAACAGGGACAGCCCACGGCACAGCAGAACAGGATTGCACATGGAGCCACGCCCCGCATGGCTGACTGGCTTGCATCCTGGGCCTGACAGTTTGAAAACACATCAAATGTGTGTGCATTTGTGCCCTCAAATCCTCATGGGACACAGAAGGGAAGAAGGGGTTGTGGCATGATCATGCCCCACTGAGGGGCACTCTCTCTCTGTCTCTCTCTCGGGTTTGTGTACTTGCCCTTTGGCAATTGAAAAACAAACAAGCAAGCAAAAAAAAAACTTTAAGCCTCTGATGAAGCCTGAATTAGTAGAGACATTTGAAAATGTTGATGAATGCCAACAGCTCAGATGGAAAAGAAAAATCAAATGAAACGAATTACACATACACAGCAAAAGAAAACACTGGGGCGAGTGGTGCAGTAACCTAGCTGGACCCACGTGGGAAATGTTCTGGGGCTCGTGTCCTGGATGTCCGGGATGTCAGGCACGAACGCCTGAGCTGGGCTGGCTGCGCTGGATCATGGTACGAAGACCCCGTTGGGGATTCTCATCTCTCTGTCTTTCTGCCATGGAAGAAATAAAATTTCCGGTTTTTTTTTTTTTTTTTTTTTGAGAATTATTTTATTGGGGCCAGCAGGTGGTATAGTAGTTACAGGCGCTGGACTCCCACACGGCCAACCAAGGTTCAAGTCTTGGACCCGGTGGCTTGCTTTCTCACTTTCCTTCTCTCTGTCTGTCTCTCACTCTGTCCCTCTCTAGTTAAATTAAGTTTAAATGAATAAAGTTAAAATTTAAAAAGAATTCTTTAAAAAAAGAATTACTTTAACTTTATTTATTCATTTAAATTTGAACAGAGAGGGATAGAGCGAGAGTAAAAAAGCCAGAGTGTGACCAAGAGTGAGAAAGAGAGAGAGAGGGAAAGTGAGGAAGTAGGCCTCCAGGTCTGGGACTCGAACCACAGTCAGCCATGTGGGAGTTCCACACCCTTACCCACCACACCACCTGCCGGGCCAGAAATAAATTTTTTTGTTTTTTGGAGAGATTTTCACTGTAGGGCGCGTGCGCTCGCCAGACAGACAGAGACATAGAGACAGAAAGGGAGAAATCACCCCCCAGGGGGGATGGTCACACCGCAATCCCTTCTCCTCCATTCTCCTCTCGGGATCTTGGGCACGCACGCACACGTGCCCGGCGTGAGTTTTAAGCCACCGGGTCCGGGACACGAACCGCGGTCGACTACGTGGGAGTCCAGCAACATAGCCATTACGCTAACTGCTGGTTCCCCCAGAAATAAAATTATTATAAAACCTTAAAATACATAAATCACAAAGTAATATTTTAAATTATTCCTAGACATACCAGGCACAGTTCTAAGCAGAGAATATTACCAACTGCCTGCCCCCAGGAAACCTCCATTCCAGCAAGACAGTATGTATGAAGTTAAACTAATGAAACATCCTGAGAAACTCTGGGATGTCTGCCATGCTCAATAAATCACTCATGGGGCCAGCAGTTAGTGTAATGGCTATGTCACTGAACTCCCACGTAGCTGACCACGGTTCCAGTCCCGGACCCGGTGGCTTAAACTCACGCCGGGCGCGTGTGCATGCGTGCCCAAGATCCCGAGAGGAGAATGGAGGAGAAGAGATTGTGGCATGGCCATCTACCCTGGGGGGTGATTTCTTGCTTTCTGTCTCTCTGTCTCTTTCTGGCAAGCGCATGAACCCTACAGCGAAAACCTCTCCAAAAATAAAATCAAATAAAATGAAATAAATCACTCGTCAACCATAACATGGCTAAGAGCGACTAAAGTGCTGGTTTCTGGGGCAATCTCAGGAAGGCCTATGTGTTTAGGCGAAGCAGAGAAAATCGGCTCTATCCCTAAGTGAGTGTAGCTTCTCTAGTGACCACTGGACCCGATTAAAATGTGTTTTTCAGAGTGATTTTCTCCAAATGAATCATAAAAGCTTTCATGAATCTAAACAAATATCACCAATAGCTGAAGGAAAAATGTTACCACTTGGACTTCCATAAAATAAATTTCTGAGAAAATACCTCAGTACCTGAAACAATTGCACATGCCCCTCAGAGACAGCCTGGCGCTTCCCTCTCCTGGCTGCTTCTGTTCAAGAATAAAGCACATTTTGCAGGCCAGAAGGGCACCCAATTCATTCACAACTGGGGAGTTCCGGAAAGTACTTCCCTGCTGGAAACAAAATGCACACCCAGAATCTATAATCATCCAGTAACAAGGATTGAGAAAAGAGCCTAAAAATAAATAATAAAATGGTTGTGGGGACTATCTCTACAAGGTAGGGGTTCAGGAGAAAACTATTTTATTCTTTGTATTTTTTTTTCCTGCAATGGAAACAATCAAAAAAAAGGGGAAAGCTTAAAAATATCTGTAGCCAGTATCTCTAGATCTTTGTTTTATGATCTAAGAATTTTCACAGTAAAATAAAATGCCACTCCAGTTTTTAAATGCTGACTCTGTGACACTGAAAGTATCTTAAGGAAAAATTATTTAATGCCTCAAAAGACACAAGTGGAAGCCAGCCCCATAACTTAATGGTTGAAGGAGCTGGATCCCACATGGCTGACCATAATTAGAGCCCTAGTCCCCCATGGCTTGAAACGCATGCCAGGCATGTGTGCTTGTGTGGCCGGGATCCTGATGGGATGGAAAAATGGTGAAGAGGGGGGAGGAGAGGAGGTGGCTTTCTTTTTTTTAATTATTTATTTAATTTCATTTTACTCATTCATTCATTCATTCATTTCAATTTGACTAGAGAGAAACAGAGAGAAAGTGAGAAAGCAAGCCACCAGGTCCAGGACTCAAACTGTAGTCGGCCAGGTGGGTTTGTCCAGTGCCTTAACCACCATGCCACCTGCTGGTCCCTTTTTTTTTTTTTTTTTTTTTTGGGGTGCTTCCTTTTTTTTTTTTTTTTTTTTTTTGAGGTGACTTTCTTGCACTCTATTTCCTTTTCTTTCTCTCTGGAGAGCATAGGCACCCTCTGGCAATGAAAAAAAAA
This sequence comes from Tupaia belangeri chinensis, assembly GCF_000334495.1. NCBI lineage: Eukaryota > Metazoa > Chordata > Mammalia > Scandentia > Tupaiidae > Tupaia > Tupaia belangeri. The sequence continues at coordinate 1,339,848 of NW_006209026.1, read as the reverse complement.
AAAAGAAATTCTCTACTTTTTAATTTATATTTTGCCTAAGTAATAAGGAGGAATTTTAATACTTCTTTCCTGTTTTCTTTTTTCCTCCACAAATGATTGGTAGAAACATTATTTCAGGGCCAGCCAGTGATGTGGAGGTTGGGGTGGCTGGATCCCCTGTGGCCAACTGTGTGGTTTGAGTCCTGGACTTGGCAGCTTGGAAAACACACTAGGCACATGTGTGTGCATCCCCCAAATCCCAAAAGGAGAGACAGAGCAGAAGGGATTACAGCATGACTATCTCCCATGAGGGATGCTTTCTCACTTTTCATCTCTGTGTCTCTGTCTCTGTCTCTCTCCACCAAGTATACATACCCTCTGGCAAATTAAAAGGGAAAAAGGAAATATTTCAATTATTATTACTGTAAGGAGCAATTAGCCCTACCTTATTAAAATGTTATAAATTCTACAAATAGAAATACACTTAGCACTTTATTCTCCAATATGGTTCTTCAAATTGCCTCCAGGTTTGAATTACTTCCCTCTTTGAAAGGATCCATAGAAGTTCAGAGAGGTCAAAATGTACAAACTCTTCTGAAATAAGCTATTTCAGCAGAATACACAGGTGTGAGTCGTCCGCCATCCCTACCGTGCAAGCAGATCAGCACGGAATCTGATGAGCCAGGGAGAGGAGACGGCAATAGGGAGAAAAGGGAACAGTGTGGTGTTTTGGTTATTAAACCCGTATTATACACCATTCATTGCAGGATTAAAGCATGTCCTCACAATGAATAAACAACTAAACCCAGAGCCAGCTAACTCTTTTAGGATAGGCTTTTTCTTCCTTCTGATCTGAATGCCATCTCCCCGTCATTGAGAGGTAGGTTACAAAGCCAGAGGACAATTTATCACATCTATGAATCCCTCTACCTGCAAGGCCAAGTTTCATCAGCCTGCCCCTCCCCCAAAACGACCTGAAATATATGGCTATGTTCTTAGGGTGAGGTCAGTGTGCAGGGTCACAAACACTCGCAGGAAGATTTGTACAGCGAAAACAAAGCTGCAAGATCTCCGGCATCCACAATAGAGTCATTCACAGTCAACAGAGAAGTGTGAGCCACTGTCACCCTTAGGCTGAGACAATGGGACCTTTGGGGGCTCAGGAGGAGGGAGATCTAGGACCATGATAAAAAGCCAAGAAAAGGGACAATGTGAGGTGAGTCACCAGCTCAGAAAATACCTGCCACCCTTCGAGCACCTTTCCTCACTGGTCAGTTGCTTGTCTCCCCAGCCAGTTAGGGGTACACTGCATCCTTCACTTTGAAGGCTCCTTCCGCCAATACCTGTCTCAATCGTCTCTGGCTGATCCTTGAAGATGGGTAAGATCCCCCAATACTAAGGTACCCCAACAGAATAATTCTTTGAGCCAGGCCCACAATGGGTATGAAAGCCTTCAACTACCTGGTATTTCCTTTAATCAGGTATACTGCTTTGGGCTCATTTTACAAAGCCATCTGGCTTTGCAGACATCAATGCCCGGACTATGAAAAACCCCACTTTTTATTGTGGCCCCACAATGGGGAGCAATCCACTTCAAAGTCTCTGAAGCTCCAGGGTTCTGGTGCTGAAATAGCTCGCTCAGATTCTTCATTGTTCAGGCTTCCAAGGAGCCTGCCCATCCTGGAGATAAAAGGATTCTTCTGAAAGCACTATGTAAAAGAAAATATTTGTTCAGTCACAGTGTCCCTCCAAATGGGATCGTATGCTCCATGGCTGGATGCTGAGAAGATGAAAATGAAGGGGTCTTAACAGATATGGCGGAGACCCGGTCAGATAAATCAGACGTGCATGCGCCACCCTAAATTAGAGAATGCTCAGGTGCCCTCCTTCCTGTGAATGTTCTACTCATTCTTGCAAAATGTCCCACACCTCAGGATGAATGGCATTAAGTAGAAATACTTTGATTTTCTTTCACTACTGAATACAACTGCAATTATATTTAAAATATCTTTACTTTCTATCGCTTTGACAGGTTCACTTTTGAAGCTTCCTATTCATACATTTCAATAGTCCTATCCCTTTCTAAGAGACAGCAAGTTGGCTTTCAACAAAAGCAAAACTAAGAGAAGGGACCTATGATTTTTATTTTTCTGAGGGGGAGGGGGACAAGTAGTTATTTCACTCATTAGAATTTGAATGTTAACAGAAATGACCGCAGAAGAATGGAGAGGAGATCGACATTTAAACATTAGATGTATACCACTATCTTGGGGATTAATTACTAGGGGCCCAATTTAATGTGTCATTTTAAAAGGGAGCCCTTGGACATGACTTCACCTGGAAGTTAAATGCAACTGGCGCTACACATCACCAGCTCACAATAGGTCTCCTGAAAGAAAGAGGCAGCTCTTCCTTTGTAAGGCACGAAGAATAAGGGTCACTGACTACTGACCCAGTGGCTCCATCTGAATAAATCGAGCAGTCTCAACTCATTTCTTAATGGCCAGAAGACCTGACAGCAGGAAGGACAAGCACTCAGGTCACCATTACAGCTGATTTATCATTTCTACAGCAAGCCCAGGGACAAGGTGTGTCCTTTCCTCCAAAAGAACTACACTTCCTCTTGTACCTACACTTCAGCACAGACAGAGCAGTTTAGGAGTTAAGCAACATATTGGCTAAGAATCTGCTGTATCAGCATTTTGTTATCACTATGGTCTAGTGGTGGACAATGCAAATAAAGGCAGGAGGCTGGTAATTGGAGACTAGGTAAACTGGTGCCAAACACAGGGAGGTTAATAGTACAGAAAGGTAACATTTTAACAAGAATAGGTAACAATGTTCAGTTAGAAAGATGTTAAGTGAAGTTACTTTTACCTTGGTCATTTGTAGACAAACTTCACAAGTCTTAAATTGGTAAGGTGTACAAAATGTTCATCTTGACTCAGTTTTAATTTTTAGCTGCAATTCTTATCTTTGAAAAGTACAATGTCACATAAGGTTGTTTTGTTTCAGTTTGCTCTAGATTAAGGAAGTCTACAGGCCAGCAGGTGGCATAGAGGTTAAGGTATTGGACTCCCACATGGTATACTGTGGTTTGAGCCTGGACCCAGGGACTTGAAACCTGTGAGAGGCATAAGTGTGTACATGCCCAAATTCCCAAGAGAAGAATGGAGGAGAAGGGACTGCAGCATGGCCATTCCTTCTGGGGTGATTTCTCCCTTTTTCTCTGTCTCTCCAGTGATCACACATGACATATGGCAAAAAATCTCTCTCAAACAAACAAACAAAAACAATGCCTACAACTAAGAGAGCATTCACCTTCATTCCATTTACACCTCATCTCACCAGGTCCCGAATGGATATCCCTGCTCTGACCTGAAGTGCTTTTGGCAGCACATCAGTGTTTTCTGGGCAGCACGCAGAACCCTCACTTGCTTAGAATCTTTATGTTAGACTCACGGGCTCTAAGAGAACCTTTCTTGATTCATTCAGAACAACATACACAGTTTTTTTTTTTTCTTCCCCACTATTGCAATTAAGAGCATTTCTCCCCCTCATTTCTTAAGCTCTGTGAGCATTATATTTAATATTCTAGTGCCTCGATCTTCCCAATTCATTACTTGTGTCCTCTAATCCTAAGTGGTTTTTTGGACACCTTGTCTACTGCAGCAACTCCAGTGTTTCTGGCTGTAGGAATAACAAACCCTACAGTCCCAGAACTGTGGACTCCTACAGTCACTCCAATCCCGGTCACAGGTGGTGGTTTATGTTGACTTAGAGTTTTACAAAACCATAGAGGTTATCCTAATTTAAGAAATTCTATCTTTCAGAGTCTTTACAAATTCAAGGATTGACTGACAGTATTATAAAATAAATATTCCTTTATTGTTACTTGTGGCACCTGTCATTTATTGGAATTTACTATGGTTTTAAACTTCTGTGATTCTATCTATATTTTAAAACATTTACCCTTATGATTAACAATGTAGAAGTATACAGATACATGCATATTTGAAATATGCTTTAACTATATCTTTTTACATTTATGTTTATTAACTGTCAATTTTGATGATAATTTAAACTGGAGTGCAAGAAACACAATTTGGATTGATCAAAATAACAGCTTCTGTTGGAATACTGGAAACAGGATATTTAGCCTTTTATTTAGCACCGTTTGTATCATTTGTCACCTTTGTACATATCATGATTGACTCCTGGCATTTGGGAGGCTCAACTTGTTCCAATGGCTTATAATGACCATTTCTTCGCTGCTTAAATTTCCACTATTGGCCAAAGGAAGTTCCTTCAGTTTCCTTTCCTTTTATTGTATTATCATCGTTTTTAAATTTATTTTATACATTAGACCGCTGTACACCACCATGGCTTGTAAAGTGAATTTTCTCAACATGGTTACACTGTACACCAGTCCAGTTGAAGATATCATACAGTCCAGTTAAAGTCGTCATCAGTGGGGGCTGGCAGGTGGCATGGTGGGTTGAGGGCGCTGGACTCCCACATGGCTGACCGCAGTTCAAGGTCCCGACCTAGAGGCTTGCTTTCTTACTCTCCTTCTCTCTCTCCCTTCTTCTCTCCCTCCTTCCCTCTACTCTCCTTCTCCACCCACTTCCCCCTTTCTGGTCAAATTGAAATAAAAAAGTTGAATAAAATAGTTATTTTAAAAAAAATTCATCAATAGACAATCCTCCTTTTCTGTGTCCCTTAAATGTCTTCCCTCTCTATTTTTCTTCTTCATTCCTTTCCTCTCTCTTCCTCCCATCCTCCCCATCTTTTCTTGATAGGCAATCCACCACACATTGTTGAAAGCATCCTTATTTGTTAGCAAAAATATTGTTATGCAAGCAACAAAATTCTACCTATTTCAATGTTAAAAAAGTATATATCCCACTGTCCCTTTAGTGGAGAGTAAGATGAGTGAAATCAGAGTACATGAACATAGTACAGGCATACCGTTTTATTGCACTTCTCTTTATTGTACTTTGCTACTACTAAGTTTTCTACAAGTTGAAGATATGTGGCAACCCTGTGTTGACCAAGCCTCAAGGCGCCATTGTTCACAGAGCATATACTCACATGTGTCTCTGCATCACTTTTTGGTAAGTCTTAAACTATTTCAAACTTTTTCATTATTCTTATGTTCGTTATAGTGATCTGTGATCAGCAATCTTTGATGATACTACTATAATCGTTTGGGGGCATCATGAGCTGTGCAAATTTAATCTCTAAATGTTGTGAGTTTTCTTATCGCTTCACCCACTGGCTACTATTCCATCTTTCTCCCTCCCCACAGGTGTCTATAACCTCAGAGATACAACAGTATTGTAATTAGGTCGTTGATAACCCTACAAGGGCTTCTAGGTGTTCAAGTGAAAGAAAGAGTTGCATGTTTCTTACTTTGAATCAAAATCTGGAAAATGATTACTCTTAGTGAAAAAGACAGGCTGATACCTAGGCCTCTTGCCCCATTTAGCCAAGTTGTGAAGCCAAAGAAAAGTTATTGAAGAAATTACCAGCTACTCTAGTGAACACACAGATGATAGGAAAGCAAGGCTGCCTTACTACTATATAAAGAAAGTTTCAGTAGTCTGAGTATAAAAAGAAACAAACAAAACAAAGAGTCACACATTCCCTTGGGCCAGTGTCTAATTCAGGGCAAGACCCTTACTCTCTTCAATCTGAAAGCTGAAAGTGGTGGAGTGATGAGAAAGTTGTAAAAGAAGTTAGAAGCAGGCAGAGGTTAGTACATGAAGTAGGTGTGTGTCTGTCTCCATAACACAGAGGTGCAAGATGAAGCTGCAAGTGCAAATGTAGAAACTGAAGCAAGATAACCAGAAGACCCAGCTTAAGTAATAGATGACGGTGGCTAACCAGCAGTTTCATTTCAGACAAAATGGGCTTCTATTGGAAGGAAATGCCTTCCAGAACTTCATAGCTATAGAGAAGTCAATGCCTGGCTTCAAAACTTCAAAGGGTCGTCTGACTGTTACTCATCTGTTAGGGACTAATGTAGCTGGTGACCGTAGGCTGAACTCAATGCAAATTTATCCTTCTAAAAATCCTGGTGCTCTTAGGGATTATGCTAAATCTAGTCTCCCTGTGCTCTATAAATGAAACATCAAAGCCTAGATGACAGCACATCTGTTTACAGTATGGTTTACTAAATATCCTAAGTCCATTGCTGAGACCTACTGCTCAGAAAAAAAAGACTCCTTTCAAACTATGATTACTCACTGATGACACATCTGCTTACCCAAGAGCTCTAATGGAGATGGACAAGAAGATTAACACTGTTTTCATGCTTCTGAACACAACATCCACTCTTCAGTTCACTGTATCAAGGAGTAATTTTGACTTTCAAGTCTTATTATTCAGTAAATACATTCCATTCTATAAAAATATAGTTATCATACATAGTGATTCGTTTGATGGATCTAAGTAACATAAACTGAAAGCTTTCAGGAAAGGATTCACCATTCTAGATGCCATTAAGAACACTCATGACTCACACAAGGAGATTAAAACATCAACATTCACGGAAGCTTGGACAAAGTTGATTTCCACACTCGCCATGGTTGGCTGAAGGATTCAAGACTTCAGTGGTGGAAGTAACTGCTGATGCAGTGGAAATAGCAAGAAAACTAGAATAATAAGTGGAGCCTAAGATGTGATGAAATTGCTATAATCTTATGTTAAAACTTAGATTAAATTGCTTTTTGTGAACACATGATGTGGTTTCTTAAGGAAGAATTTATTCCTGGTAAAGATGCTATAAACACTGTTGGAATGACAACAAAGAATTAAGAATATTACATTAACATAGTTGATAAAATAGCAACAGGCTTTGAGAGGATTCACTCCAATTTAGAAAGAAGTGTTACTGTTGGTAAAATGCTATCAAAGAGCACCTCATGCTACAGAAAAAACTTTCATAAAAGGAAGAATCGAATTGATGTGGCAAACTTCATTGCTGTCTTATTTTAAGAAATTGCCACACTCACCCCAACCTTCAGCAACCACCACTCTGATTAGTTAGCAACCATCAGCACTGAGGTAGGGCACTCTGCCAGCAAAGTTCATAAGTCTGAGATAATAAGTTGTCGAAAATTCAGATGAACATTAACATTTTTAGCAACAAAGTTTTTTTTAAGAGAGATTTTTGCTATAGGGCAAGTGTGCTTGCTGGAGAGAAAGCAAGCAAGAAATCACTCCCCTGGGGGAGAAGATTAGCCATGCCACAATCCCTTCTCCTCCATTTTCCTCTCAGGATCTAATGAGAATGTACGGGCAAGCACCTGGAGTGAGTTTTAAGCCACCAGGTCTGGGACTCAAACCCTGGTTGACTATGTGGGAGTCCAGTGACATAACCACAGTGACATAAACACTATGCCATCTGCTGGCCCAGTAATAAAATATTTTTAAGTTTAAAGCATGTCTTTTTTGTTAGACATAATGTTTTTGTCTAAAATAGGCTACAGTATAGTGTAAACATAACTTTTATATGCATTTAGAAACAAAAAGTTCATGTGACTTGCTTTATTGCAATACTCACTTTGTTACTGAGGTCTGAAATTAGACCTGCAGTATCTCTGAGGTATGCCTATAGATGTTTTCATGTAAGTACTAGGTGAAAATTCAGAGGAAACTATCACCTTCTTTAGAACAAAGTAGAAAATTTATATTTAGTTTTGATTTGGTAAGGTCATAAGTTCATATAGAACATTTCAATTTAACTCTTACTTTATTGTCGTATTCTGTCTTGATGTGAATAATTTAGTTCTTCCTGTTTAAAATTATCACCTCTGGGACCAGCAGTTGGCATAATGGCTATGTCGCTGGACTCACATGTAGTCGACTGTGGTTCGAGTCCCAGATCCAGTGGCTTAAACTCATGCCAGGCATGTATGCGTGCATGCCCAAGATCCCAAGAGGAGAATGGAGGAGAAGGGATTGCGGCGTGGCCATCCCCCCTGGGGGGGTGATTTCTCGCTTTCCTTCTCTCTGTCTCTGTCTTTCTGGCAAGTGCATGCACCCTATAGCAAAAACCTCTCAAAAAAAAATAAATAAAATGATCACCTCTTATATTCATATATATGAGATACCAATTATATATATATGATACCAATGCAATTATATTTATATATGATACCAATCCAAATATTTGAATTATACTATCATTAAAATAATAGGGATCTCAATTTTTAAAATGTAATTATATTTTATCCAAGTATATCATTTACTCATAATCATAATACTTTAAATAAAACTTCAAATAATTCACCATTTTATTTTTGGCTACTGAACTAACCAATGATAATGTTTTTCTTTTTTCTTTTTAAAAGGTTTTTACCATAGGGCACATGCACTCGCTGGAGGGAGAAAAGTGAGAAATCATCTCCTGGGAGGGATTGGACATGCCACAATCCCTTCTCCTCTGTTCTCCTCTTGGAATTTTGGGCATGGACCCACATATGCCCAGGGTGATTTTCAAGCCACCAGGTCTGGGGCTTGGATGGTGGTCAGCCATGTGGGAGTCCAGAGCCTTGACCACTCTACCACCTGCTGACCCCCCCAATAGTGCTATTTTTAACCAAGTATACAGGTGAACCTACAAAGAGCTGTTACTCTATGTTCATAAGCAAAAGAGAGACCTCATATTTATTAGTACATGAGTCCATTGGGAAGCTAGTATTAGCATTATTTTTAATCCCAAGCAATTTTAACATTCAGTTCCAATATTTCAAATGCCTTTGGAAAAACACAAAAGTATTATTAACTTTAATATTGTACCAGCTAAAGTATACAAAGGCAATTTAGAATGTGAGTGACTATAATTAAGTTGCTATCATATTAATATAAATTAAAAGTTAAGAATTATGAGAAACATTTCATCAGATGTTACTCAAATTTCAAGTGTGACACTGTCCAAAATTCATATATTATTCAACATTAAGCTTAAAGAGAATCAAATCATAAAAGACTTCAAAATTCATCATTTATTATGTACTTTAGTTATACATCTTTGTCCTCATCATTATATTTACACATCCCTCAACCAAGCAAGATATAAGGGTACATCATAGTTTGGTACATAAGCACAGACACAAATAATTTGTAAAGATACAGTCATTGAAAGCTTTAACCATTTAAGTTATGATGCAATAATCTAATTCCAGGATAAATTAAAACATCAGGTCTATATCTCTATTTTGCACCTTGAAGTAATACAATTATTCACAGAAATTAGTAAAATCACATCTAAAGAATTAAAATTCACACAAGAAATATCCCTTAGTTTATAGTAAGTATCTTTCCAATTCATTGTATCAGGTAAAGAGATCTCCATATTGACAAATATACATTTTTTTGGTTCTCTTTACTGTGTAGTATTGTACTTCATATTAGAAAACATTTTTATGATAAATCTCAAGTTTTAAATTTTAGAATTTAATTTAACCAGAACAATATGGAAAAATAATGGCTAAAAACAGTCCTGAAAAGTATGAAAGAAGGCTAGTGGAGGAGAACTTACCAGACATTATAAGTCACTAGCAAGTCACTGCATTCAAAATAGAATGGTGTTGGCACAGAAATAGACAGAGATCAGAATAGGGAGTCCAGAAATAGATCCAAATACATGAATATATGGCATCTCTATATATGACAAGGGTAAACGATCAATCCCATGAAAAACAATGGTTCTTATAATAACTAAGACTTAAGTAAAGGGTTATCCTTCTAGGGAAAAAGTTTTGTAAGATGTACAAAACTTAAAATGGGAGTAAGATTTGAATGCTTTAAAAAAAATTGGGAAGGGGAACCAGCAGTTAGCGTAATGGCTATGTCGCTGGACTCCCACATAGTCGACCGCGGTTCGTGTCCCGGACCCGGTGGCTTAAAACTCATGCCGGGTGCATGTGCGTGCGTGCCCAAGATCCCGAGAGGAGAATGGAGGAGAAGGGATTGCGGCGTGACCATCCCCCTGGGGGTTGATTTCTCGCTTTCTGTCTCTATGTCTCTGGCGAGCGCACACGCCCTACAGTGAAAATCTCTCAAAAAAAAAAAAATTGGGAAGAAAATTTAATAGATTTGTATGACCTTGGGGTGGACGATATCACCCTGAGCAAAACAGGTAACTCACTCAGAAGCAATAAAGGGAAAAACAGACATATTTGATTAAATAATAATTAACAGTTTTCATTTGACAAAAGACATCATAAACCAATAAAAACTGTAAAGACATATTTGCACACATATAACAAAGAATTAACATTTCTAAAACATAAAAGCTTAGATACTGAGAAAGAAAAACACTACCGAATGGAAAAATGTACAGTGGAAATGAATGTGAAATGAAGAACAGAGAAATTGGAATGGACAGTAAACATGAACATCCACTCGATCTCAGTGATAGGGAAGGAAATACAAATTAATGATCAGAGACAATAAGTTGGTGACAATTAAAAAGGATAGTGGCATCCACTGCTGGTGAGAATGTAAGAAATGCACACTCTTATGTGTGAAGGTGACAGATTACTTCTTCGGATAGAGTAATCTAGCAATGTCTATTAAAATTAAAAACACACATACCGTTTGACCAAGCAATTCCACTTCTGGGAATCTATCCTATAGGAAAAAAAAGGACCAGGGCATGAGGATACAGGCACAAAGATATTTACTGTAGCATTGTTGTAGTGGGGTAGGGGAAGGGGAGTCTGGAAACAATATGAATGTTCTTTAATAGAGAAATGGTTCATTGAAATGTGATCTATCTATAATGAAAAATATTACATAATCATTCAAATGAATGGGATATCTCTATTTCTATTTACTTGGAAGGCTGATAAAGTGAGACGAGCAAACTGAGGCGTGCTTAACATTCTTATTAAGACAAGTAGCCGCAGCTACAGCTGCACAAATTAATTTGAATGTGTTCTTGGGCATGATGTAAGGAATGAGAGAACATAGGCAAGTCTAAAAACAGCTACCCAAGGTTGTGAATGGAGACAAGGACTAGAGGGAGGGAGATCATTTGCTTTCTCTTGGTATATATTTTCATTGTTTCACCAGTTACTCTGAATATAATATTAATTTTACATTTTCAACTATATTTAAGGGCCCAGCAGATGGCATGGTGGTTAAAGCACTAGACTCCCACATGGTCCACTGTGGTTCGAGTCCTGGATCTAGCAGCTTGCTTTCTCACTTTCCCTCTGACTCTTTCTCTCTCTCTCTGGTGAGCAGATAAGATAATAATAATAAATAAAGAATTCTTAAAAAAACATATTTAAGAAAAATTATTAGCTTTTACTACTGGTGGCAGAGTAATAGTATTTCCAGACACTCATCTTTAGTAAAATAAATAAATGCCTCTTCTGTGTGTATGCCAATCTCTACATAGTGCTCATTTTTGCTGCTTGCTCAGTACCCATTCCACTCCTCTATACCATATGGTTTGGTTGGGATTGACTACACTCAACTTCCAGGAGCTCCTGAATGGTCTAAACCATTGCTCTGCACTGGAAATACAATTCAGAGCCACTTAACATAATTTTACATTTTCTGGTATTCACATTCAAAAGAATTAAAAAAAAACAGATGAGTACAATTTAAATATATTTAATCAAACCCAATATAACCAAAAACACTATCAATACAACATGTAATAATGTAAGAATTATAAATGAGACACATTTTACACACACACACACACACAGCTATGTCACTGAACACCACATGTTTAAGCTAGTGAGGTGCTATAAACAGGCCATAGCTGTAACTAAGTGCTATAAATATCACCAAGTTCATGGTCCAATCAAAAACAAGCCCACGATGGCAGGAGAAAGAAAATTCTCGCCTAGTGAGAGTGGGCAGGGAAAGAAATAACCCTGGGGACCAATGGCAGATAAGGAAATATGAGCTAGGATAGAGGCTTCCGATATGATGGAGAAAAATCTGAGTCCTCTCTGACAACTTGAATCTCTAGATAAACTCCCACAGAAAGCCGGTACGTTTTAGTTTCATGAGATCATAAATTCCTTATGTGTATATTTTTTAGCTGCTTTCAGTTATATCTTCTAATATTTGTAATCAAAATAGACTAATAAAAAAATCTCATCTATGGACAATGTCATGTACGAACAGAATCATTTCCTTTTTCTTTTTCTTTTTTTTTTTTGGAAAGGATTTTGCTACAGGGCATGTGTGCTCACCAGAAAAACAGAGAGAAAGAAAGTGAGAAATCACCCCCCAGGGGGAATGGCCACGCCACAATCCCTTCTCCTCCATTCTCCTCTTGGGATCTTGGGCATGCACACACATGCGCCTGGCATGAGCGTAAACCACCAGGTCCGGGATTCAAATCGTGGTCGACTATGTGGGAGTTCAGCGACATAGCCATTATGCTAACTACTGGTCCCAGAATCATTTTCTACTTAGGTGACTAACTTAAACATTCAAAAAGTCTTCCTTATTTGTGGTCTAGGTTTGTTTAATTTTGTTTTGTTTTGTTTTGTTTTTGTCAGACTAGCTTTACTTGATAGCATTTTTAGAAATCTTCTGAAAACATCCCCAAAGAAGATTCCCACAGACAAATTCCTGATCACTCAGGGTAACTTTTCACATCACCACAAAAGAAGAGTATTTCTTTTTGAAATAACACATACGTAAAATCTCAGAGCAACCAATCAGCTCTCATCTTATTTTACCGTCAGGATTTCAGCCTCAGCATTACCAACATTTTGGGCAGGTAATTCACTGCTGGTGGTGGGAGATGGGGCTTATCTTTCTCTTTGTAGTATGTTGAGTAATGTCCCTGGCCTCTCCTTACTAGATGATAGGAGAAACGCTTTCCTCCCTTTAATAGTTGTGACACTATAAACATCTTTAGACACATCAGTGTCACCCTGCAGAGCAAAATCACCACTACTTGAGACACCCTGCTCCAGACTAACAACAGCTCAAGTGTACAACTGACCTTCACTGTTTTGTAGGACTGTCATTGCCATACAGTTGAGCATGTTGCCACTCTTCCTCAGTGTTCCCTACATCACAGCCTTTCTGGGCCTTGTGGTCTATCCTTGACCACTCAACCTCTGGTCACACTCTCCTTCTACTTCCTCTGTATACAAACTGAGCTTTCCGTTTCAGTCCTTATTTCCAAAGAAATGTGGCTAGTTCCCCAACCTCAGCTTGAAATTATGACCTAAACAGTTTCCCGAACCACCCTCCCAACTCCTTCCCTGGGTATTTTCTGACACAGTTATTTGCTCATGTCACTCATTCTTCAACCCAGTCTCCCTACCTAGGTCCCATATCAGGTCATCTTGGGATCAAATCCATCCCTGTCTCTCCACACTGTTGTCCCCACACATTATTGCTTCTAATCCAACTCTAAAACTACAGTTTCATTATAACTACTGGTCAACTTTTCACAGCACCTCAAAATGATCAATAAATTCAATGCAATTCCAAAAATAGCTCAGAGAAGGCTTTGTCCTTAGATATTGACAAGTTGATTCTAAAGTTAAAGACCCTAGAACAGATAAAACCAGTCATGGCCCAGACACACTGGTACCGGTGGTGCTGGTGCTGCTGTGTGGTGCTGACAGCCAGTTATGGGGGAAGGCTCTGTGATAGTGTCCAGTTCCTTCTGAACACCCTGAGCTCATGGGCACACCATGGTACTGGCCAGCTGCAGGGCTGGAGGAGGATCATCATGTGAGGACTTCCTTGAGGTTGCCTGTCCCTCCTTCCCTCTCTCTCAGAAATCAATAAGCTTAAAAAAAGTACTAATTGATCAATGAAATACACACATATAAATAGACACACACATATAGAGACAACTGATTTTTAGAAAGGATATAAACCATTTCAGTTAAGAAAGGATGGTTTAATAAATGGTGCTGGAATAATTAGATACGTATATGCAAAAACACGAGCTTTGATCCATATCTCACCCAATACACAAAAATCAATCACAGACCTAAATGAAAAATCTAAAACTATAAAACTGGAAGAAAACATAAGAAAAAGCCTAAGTGACCTTGGATTAGGTAAAGAAGGCTTAGATATAACATTAAAAATATTTAAAGAAAAAAATATGATAAGTGAGACTTAATCAAATTTTAAAACTTTTGCTCTTTGTTAGATGCTTGAAGAAAATAAAAACACAGTCACTGGCTGAAAATGCACCATCATATATAAAAGGTTATTTACAGTCATGTAAAAAAGGTTATTTATACTGACCTCAAACTATTAATAAACCAAATGTCCATCAGACAAGTGAATGGATAATCGAACTGTGGCATGGCTACTGAACAGCATCTTACTTAGCAATAGAAGGAATGAATTATTAATATGTGCTATACCATACGAATGAAATCTCAAAATAACTATGCTGAGTAAAAAAGTCAGACCCAAAAAAAGGGGTGTGTGTGTGCTCATATAGTATCATTCCGTTTGTGTAACATTTTAGACAATGCAAACTGATCCTTACGGATGGAAAGCATTGACAGTTGTCTGGTTGCCAGTAGAGGTGGTGGGGAGAGGGAACAATTACGAAAGGACAGGAGGAAACTTCTAGGGGGACTGATGTGGTTTCACAGGTACATACACATGTCAAAATTTATAAAATTGTGCACTTTGATACGCTGTGTATGATATACCAATTATGTCTTAATGAAGCTATTGTTTTTAAAAAGGAGAAAAAAGTACAATGTTAGCTACCAGGGAAAAATGAAACTGCTAGACCATGGTGGCCTAGACCACGGAGGCTTCTTCTGATCTTCGGACAGCTGAAAACAGTCTGTGCTAGATGGGATCCCACGAGGGAAGTGGTTTGGGGGTGGGCTGTGTTGTTTTAGATTCTGCTGTGGGTTACCACAAGTAGAACGCACAGTTTGTTGGTACATTGACATAACACAGCCGAGGTGATGTTAGATAGCAGGCGTGGTTTGTGTTGGGGTGGAAGAGACTAGACAAAGCCTCACAGGTACCAATTGGAACTCTCTTTGCTTGAATTCTCCTTTGAATGATCTCCTAGGTCAACTACCACCATCACCACTGTGGTCTTAAAGACATGTCCAAAGAAAGTATTTTGGCAAAAAAATACAAACAAAAATAAACAGAAGACCGGAAAGAAGGAAGGGAGGAAGGGAAGAAGGGAGGGAAGAAGGTAGGAGCCTGAATTCACAGAGATAATAATTAAGTAATATGCTTTTAACCAGATGTTCTGTTTTCCTGTGTTTCTAACAGAATTGAGTTCATTTACATATAATTCAGTAATACCCTAGACTTCCATCTTTAAAAAATGCCACTATTGTTCCCCTAGGACATGAACATATGTACCGAACTATTCATTTCATTTTTGTATATGATGTCAAATACATTTAAAAAATATCTTCCATGGGAACCAGCAGTTAGCATAATGGCTATGTCGCTGGACTCCCACGTAGTCGACCGCGGTTCGCATCCCGGACCTGGTGGCTTAAAACTCACGCCGGGCGCGTGTGCGTGCATGCCCAAGATCCTGAGAGGAGAATGGAGGAGAAGGGATTGTGGGGTGACCATCCCCTCTGGGGGGTGATTTCTCGCTTTCTGTCTCTATGTCTCTCTCTGTCTGTCTGGCGATCGCACGCGCCCTATTGCGAAAACCTCTCAAAAAAAAAAAATCTTCCATTGCTTCCAAGTGCTTCTTTAACCCAAATGGACTGGTTTTAGAATTTAAACTAATTTGTCCTAGACTTAAAAAAAAAATTTAAAAAAGAAATCCTTCTGTTTCTTCTCACATAAAATTGATTCTGGACATATTAAAATACAAAACAATGTTTTACTCTCTGAAAGAGAAAACTCCT
>NW_006209026.1:1203619-1323966 GCF_000334495.1 Tupaia belangeri chinensis | reverse complement strand
AACTCACTCATGTGCCCCATGAAAAGCAAATCCTCATGTTTATTTCCTCAGCAGAAAGACCAACGGGAGCACACTGAGAAGAGAAACTACATTCTCTCTTTGTCCTGCTGCCAGCCCAGTGGGAAGGTTCCTGCTGTCCCTGGAGCAAACATCACCACGTGTCCTAAGCAGCTACTTGTTGGAGTCACACAGTACCAACTGTTCCAAGCAAATGCCCTCTACAGCTTCCTAAAAATGTGATAAATCCAGAGGATGGCCTCTGCTGCCTCGGAACAGACATCTCTAATCACCACCACCAATAAAAATAACAGACTGCCCTGGAACACACAGGCTGAGGAAGTTAAGCTCTCGATCCTAACGTCACCAAAAGTTACGTATCCCTTTTGTTGCTGCACAATAAAGAGCACAAAGCATATGCTAAATAAATATTTTCTAAAAAGGATATCATCACATGCGCATGTAGAAAATACACGAATATGTGTTTGCAGATTCTATTTCTAGAATACAGGCATTTTAGAAACCTTTCCTCAATATAATATAATATGATACATATTTTAAATTTATTGTTAGAATTTCTGTTCTGAAAACATTAAAACATGTATTTTTGCTTGGTGAAATTCACACCACCCACGTCCACATACAAATTAAATATCCAGACCATAGTCAATGAAATCTTTTCCTCTCATGCAATTGTGTTTCCCAGAACTATCAGCACAGAATCTCCTCATGGTACGAATCAATCAACTGGGCGATGTAGGAAGTGAGGCAGAGCCCAAACAACCACTGGGAAGTGAAGTGTGGAGTTTCTAGCATGTTCCATGTGAATTCATGTTCCAACACATGACAACAAGAAAGGCCTCAGCTTCAGATGAAAGAAATGACCCATGCAACGTCTCAGAGAGCGAGGTCCCTAATGCAGAAAAGTAGAGAGAAAAATCCTAAAGTACACTGGTTTCTCCACCGGCTGCATAGGCGGTGCCACAAAAAGTAAAAGAGAAGGGAGATCATCCTCCGATGTCTCAGCATAACAGAAGTCCAAGGAGAAACACCAAGACACAAGTGAAATCCCACCTTGCAGCGGCTCCTCTTGGGCCGCAGGGGCCCAGCTCGCGGCCGCACAATGGGGTAGAGAGAGAACAATCCGGCTTTCAGCAGCTCCACTCACATGTCTAATTGGATCATGAATATATCTGGGGATTGCCAGTTCCTGCAGCTGGGACGGTTACAGCCCCAGCAGGGTAGCAATCACTAGTCTCTTTATGAGTTGGAGGTAAACTGGGCATCCTAGTGGTGCTGGTGTATGACTCGAGATTTTTGCCTTTGTCTGAAGTTTAATAAAGAGTTTGGAGCCTTGCTTTCCAAAATATTCAAAGGAACATACTCTCACAGGTGTCCCCTCTATTTGTCCACAGTGTGGATGTGGATACTACATCTCCTCTCTTTAGGGGTCAGCAGGTGACATGGTGGTGGGGGCACTGGGCTCCTACATAGCTGACAGCAGTTCGAGTCCCAAACCTGGCAGCTTGCTTTCTCACTTTTCCTCTTGCTGGTCAAATTAAAATAATAACAACAACAACAACAACATGGGAGTGGTATGGTGGTTGAGGTGCTAGACTCCCACATGGCCGACCATGGTTCAAGTCTGGGACCCAGAGGCTTAAAACTCACACCGGGCATGTATGCATACATACCCAAAATCCCAAGAGGAGAATGGAGTAGAGGGGATTACAGCATACTCACAGTCCTCCCCAAATGGTGATTTCTTACTTTTTCTCTCTCTGTCTCTCTTTGTCTCTCTGACAAGCACACAAGTTCTATGGGGAAAAAAAAAAAACAAACACAAAATAAAACAAAAACAAAACCTCTCTAAAATAATAGTAATAATAATAAAGTCAAATAAAATAACTCTTTATTAAAATAAAAATCTCCTCTCTTTATAGAGCAAGACTTACCCACTCTCTTGCTGGTATATTTCTTTTCTTTCTTTTTAATTTGCCAGAGGGTATATGTGCTTGTGAGAAAGAGACAAAGAGAGAGAGAGAGACAAAGAGAGCAAAGAGAGCGAACCAGTGGTACATGGTCATGCTGCAATTCCTTCTCCTCCATTTGTTTATTCTACCGGGATGTGGAGAGCATGTGCGCCAGACAGACAGAGAGAGACATAGAGAGAGAAAGCGAGAAATCACCCCCCAGGGGGGATGGTCACGCCGCAATCCCTTCTCCTCCATTCTCCTCTCGGGATCCTGGGCATGCACGCACACGCGCCCGGCGTTGAGTTTTAAGCCACCGGGTCCGGGACACAAACCGCGGTCGACTACGTGGGAGTCCAGCGACATAGCCATTACGCTAACTGCTGGTTCCCAACCCAGCATGTTTTTCAAGTCATCAAGTCTAGGACTCAAACCACTAGGCAAAAGGGCCAGCCTGAGCGCTTAGTTCCTAACTCAAGCATCCCGACCTTAACGGAGAAAGGTTGCTTTCCAGTCCCAGATGGTTAGGAACCCTAAATTCTGGTCTTGTTTCACAATCAATGTACTAAGCATAGGTAAGCTCCACATCCACTGAGCTGGTAAAATTGTCCACATGGACTACAATACTACACATGATTCTTCCCACATATTTGTCCCAAAACACATAAAAAGTGGCCTGTATGCCATGCTGAGAAGTGATGGATTATTTGGGAAGTGGGACTACTGAGCACAGCAAGGCAGTCCCTCAGCCTCATGACAGAGAGCCAGGGGTCTGTCTGCATAGCACACACAGAAACCTCCCGTCATCAGGCTGACTACTGCAGGGCACCAGTGAAGATCTGCCCACTGGTACAGGGTCAGCTGCCTGCTTTAACACCAATCCACTGAACACGACAGAGCCTCAGAAAATGCAGCTCAAATGATCTGGCTTCAAGGGGACTTCAACCTACTTTGTGGTGTTGTCTAACTCACCAGGACAAAAATAAGTGATCTAGGTGTGCGAGGAGGACATAATCCCCTCTATGTTTTATTTAATGGAACAGGTACACTTACTACATTCCAGGCTCTGTTATGGGGATTGTACAAATATGAATTAACTTCATCCTCAGTAACTGCAGGATATAACAGGATCATCATTTTACATATAAGGAAACTAGGGCACATAGAGGCTAAACCAATTTCTGAAAGTCACACAGCTAGCTAAATGGGAGAGACAGGATTTGAATCTAGGCATTGTAGCTTTTGAGCACATACTCCTATATGCTACCCAGTGCTTACCTATTGATGAAGAGACCTAAGAAGGTGACTTTTAGTAAGAAAGCAGGTACTTACCTGTCTCACTGGGCCTCCTCCTACAAGCCTCACTGAAAAATCCTGCCCAAGTCCTGATTGCTCAGGTGTTCTAAAATATTAGTTTAGTAAATATCAAAGAAAGAACTTCCTCTTATACCTTTAGGGATCTCAAAGCCCATACCCCCACTACACACATCCCTCAAGCTCACCTGAGGAAAGCAGTTCTCAACTTAGGGTAGTAGTTTAGATTCACCTTGAGAACTAGCTAAGCGTCTGCAAGCCTCTGTCTTCTCCTGCCCCTCTACCACACCACTATTCATTCATTCACTTCTTCATATTCTCTCTCTCTCCACAAGAGATGCTGTGCTGTATTCTCCAGGGTGTTTGGAAATGCACACTCATCTTGATAACTTGCCCTCCCCCCATCTAAACCTCTCCCCTAAAGCCAAACCAAGGTCTTCCCATAATTTTCAAGGTAAAAAGATCAATTCTACATTGTTTCTAGCTTCCAAATCTCCTCCCCACCCACTTCAATGAAGACAAATGCATGCATGAGAAGGAATGCTGCAAATACGTACCAAATACCAAACTGGCTATTCAATGAATATATAAATGCAATTGACATTCTCCCACAGTCTGAAATCCTCTCTTTACTCTCAGGATATATTACACCATTCTCTTTTTATATAAACATGCCACTTTAAATGCTAATTCAGATGCAACACTCCATTTTTTCTTGGTTTTGTTTTTGGGTTTCTAACATTCAAACTGACACTGGACTTCCACTTGGCTTTGAAAACAGATATTTTGAATTTTTGCTTCAATATTTGTGGGGGGTGGGTGGGTTTATCATGCTAAGGAGCAAACTAAATTTATTTTAAAACTTACCCAAATATGGTTTATATATCTTTTACTTTGCTCGAATTAAACACTTTCCCAGGAAATGTTGCCTTCACCTTGCTGAAAATCTCATAAATCTAATTCAAGTCAGTTGTAAAAACCAAGGTGATTCCTTCTCCTTGCATTCTAGAAATAACCTCATTTTACTCAAACTACTTTTCTAAACAGCCCGTCAGCCAGTCAAGGCAGTATGCTCTGGAACACAACACCTGAATGCAAGTCTTGTTTTGAAAAAGTACACAGACCTATATATACCAATTACATCATCCTAAGCCTATTCAATTACATTAGAAGGTCACTTCCTATCTTGTCTCAAAATGAGAAATTCCTTCCCTAGAAATACATGAAACTAATGCATGCAATTCAATATATCTACTATCAGATGAACTCTCTCTGGTCCTCAGGCTCAGCCCCACCAGAGGCTTCCAGTGACCCTCAGCCTTTCCTGCCTCTGAAGTCCTAACTACTCTTTGCAATATTCTCACTTGCTGATCACTCTCATCATCCATCCTGCCCTTTTTCTGCCCCTGCCCAAGAAAGGCAAATTTAGAAAGAGGTAAAATAGTTTACCATTCATTCATACATTTATTCTTTTATGCACGTGGTAAAATGGTTCTTGCTACCTATCAATTCTCTGATAGCCTTCATCTGGCCAAAGACTGGCCAGTACGCCCAAAGCATATTATTTATGACTCACTTTCAGCTGTGCTAAACTAATAGTCTAGTGGCCCTCTGCCCAAAGGTTTATACGTTTCAGTGAGGCACAAACAAGAGAAAATATCTTCAAGATTCAACTGAATTCCCAGTGCTGGGATATCTAGCACTGGGGCAAGTATATTTAAGATAAATATTCCTTTTATAGATATGGAGGTGAGCTTCCTAGCAGACTGGAAACAATGGCAGACAAGTAGCCATCCCTCCTAGTTTGTCCATGACCAGCCCTGCTAGTCTCCAACCACTTCCTCCATCATCATCATCATCATCATCATCATCATCATCATCATCATCATCATCATCATAATCCTCGGGCAAATAGAAAAGACCTTTATGGGGAATACTGTTTCCAGCTCCTAGGACTGTTGCTAGATCAAGAAATTAAAATAAACCAAAACTCTTCATTTATCTCTCGGTTAATTTCCATTCTCCTAGGAATTCCTCAGCATGCAGAGACATACTCTTCAAGAATTTTGTGCATATGAGGAGCTGCTGCTTCTTTGAGTTCCTGCTACTTAAAAAAAAGTAGCTTTAAAACATGTTTGGCCAAAGGACATAAAGCTAACTAGTCACCCAAGTCTCAGTTACTGTTTCTACTAAAATAAAGTGATAGCTGCAGATAACTGTATAGCCCCCAGACGTAGAGCTCCACAAAACAATGCAGAATGATCATAATTAAACAAGGTGGAGGAAAGGCAGGGAGAATCTATTTGCTAAGATATAATAGTACAGTTTCCTCTTTTCTTTTCTTCTTTTTTTATTTTTTTTGGAGAGGTTTTTGCTACAGGGCACATGCACTCACCAGAAAGACAGAGACAGACAGAGAGACAGAAAGCAAGAAATCACCCCCCGGGGGGATGGTCATGCCGCAATCTCTTCTCCTCCATTCTCCTCTCAGGATCTTGGGCATGCATGCACACGCGTCCAGTGTGAGTTTGAGCCACCGGGTCCGGGACTCAAACTGCGGTCAACTACATGGGAGTCCAGCGACATAGCCATTATGCTAACTGCTGGTCCCTGGTTTCCTCTTTTCTGTGTGGAGAAATCTGAAAGACCTGACAGCATGACGGAAAGAGGCAAGGGAGCAGGCCCCAGTCAGTTCCTCCTCCTCTCTCCAGGGTATGAACACCAACAAGGCACTCTAGGGAACTGCATGAAGCAAAGAAAAATAAAGAAGCTACTCTCTCCTGGAGAGCTGTTTATTTGGGCAATTAACAAAACACAAAGGGATCCTTTAAAAAAAATAGCTGTCAGGAATACCTTGGTCTTGGGGGTCTTGTTCCTAACCATCCATTAGCATGTGTGCTTTTCCACTTTGTCTGAAAATAAATACCTCCCAGAGAGCTTTTCCACCTAGAAATGTCATCTCTGGACTTAAATATGAGCAAAGTCTAGATAAGAGTCCCACCACACTAAAGGCACTTCAATAGATACATGTCATTCAGGTGAATTACCAGAAAAATAAAAATCAAAACAATGCCAAGAGTCTGTGTGTCCCACACTGAATTTACACCCTGAAAACTCTAGTCTCAGGCATACAAACATGGAACCATCTGTCTTCATGTAGCTGCCACAGTGCTGGAGACCAGCGTGCACACCACCCTGTGAAGAGGAGCAATCTAGGGGGGCAGTCAGACTTGCAGACAACCCACAGACAGCTGTGCCATGGCAGTTCCTGTGTCAGGCACCGTGCTGAACAAAGGGTCAGCCAGGGTCACATCTCTTAAAAGGCTAAAAGTCCAAACAACAAAGCTGGTTCTGAATCTAAATATCAGAATGGGACATTATAGACACTATAATCTCACGTGCCCCAAGAAAGTACATGATAAGGCATTTCAAAACAAAAATTTATCATCAAATTTATAAATGATGTTTGAGCATTAATCAGTAGGCATCTGCCACATAGATAGTCCAATTATTGTAAAACTACCTCACGTGGGTCAATCTGCATCACGAGACTAAAAACAAATAAAAACATATAAAAAAGCCCACATACACATAAACAAAAGATGCACTATATGCTCTTGTTCAAAATAGACTAATATCTATGCATTTAAGGAATTTTAAAATCTGCATCATATTAATTAAAAACAACATGAATTCTACTTTCATAAAATGACCAAGTATTTCCAACAAAATGTTTTGAAAACACCACAATGTGGAAAGTGTAATATAAACACATATCTACAAAATCCCTCACTAATGATATACATGAAACTCCCTGCGGAGTCCTCTCACGGTTCCTCTCCTTCATTCCCTCTACAGGTAACTAACCTTCACTGTAAACTTGTGTCCTGTACTTTTAAACTTTTACTATAAATGTGTTCAGAAGTGACATAACATGTTGTTTTGTATACTTTAACATTTTATAATATAAATGCTATCTTGTATATGGAATTAGCTTTTATCTCTGGCTCATCATTGTATTTTTGATATTTATAACTACTGACACACACTCTAGCTCCATCATTTTATCTGCTGTGTAATATTTCATTGTATGACTATACCTCAGATAACTGAGGACAGAGGGAGCAGAGAAGATGACGACTGAGAAAGTACTGAAAGAATCTGGGACTAAAAGCCTTGGCACAGGACCCAGAGATGGTGTAAAAGTTACATCGCTGGACTCGCACGGAGTTGACTGCAGTTGAGCTCCAGACCCCACAGCTAAAATCTCAAATGCCAGGGGCATTTGCATGCATGCCCAAAATCCCAAGAGGAAAATGGAGGAGGAATTACACATGGCTATACCCCCTGGGGTGGGGGATTTCTCACTTTCTGTCTCTCTCTGTCTCTCTGGTGAATGCATGCACCCTATAGCAAAAATCTCTATTACAAAAAGCTTTGGCACATGGTTACTCTTTGGGGGAAAAAAAAAAGCTAAAATCTATTGGGTTGTCAGAAAAGTCATGAAATTTTTTTTTTATGTAAACATGTGTCATGATCTTTCCAACAACCCACTAGTTATACAGGGAGCTGGAGAAGAGAGAGTATCTGGAGCCTTAAAGAAGACAGTGAAGGGCTGGAAACCCTCTGGAAAAGTGATCTGGGGGCACTTGGTCATCTAATAACATCTTGCCTGGCAAGCAGCTTTTTTGACTTCTCTTATCTTTTGTCCTTTGCACCACAAGTGAGGTCACAATCATTGCCTTCCCAACCTTTTAAAGTGACTATAAACAATAGTCTTCAGGTTAGTTCTTGTTAAAATGACTGCAAATTATAAAATCTGTGGGGATGTGACCTTTTCTAGACAGAATCCAGTTTGCTTTTTCATCCTTACAATTAATGATACAAATAAAAGCGTATTTCCATATTCT
The DNA here is from genome assembly GCF_000334495.1 of Tupaia belangeri chinensis. Classification (NCBI taxonomy): domain Eukaryota; kingdom Metazoa; phylum Chordata; class Mammalia; order Scandentia; family Tupaiidae; genus Tupaia; species Tupaia belangeri. The sequence goes on along the minus strand of NW_006209026.1, from coordinate 1,315,772 downwards.
TTTATTTGTGAAGTCTTTAAATATTCTAATCATATGATTTTGAACATAAAAATTATCTTTAAGCTAATTTAAAACAAGACTCAAAAGAAATCTGACAAACTCCATAGAAGTTTGAGAATGATAAAAATGCAATCTTAAAACATACTTCAAGACAACCAAATTAGAAGAACTGGGTTCTAAATTCCAAAAGTCCAGCCATTCTGAAGATACACACAGTCTGAGAAGTTCAATCACATCACACTTTGTAATCAAAGACAATGAGGGGAGACCAGCAGGTGGCATGGTGCTTAAGGTGTTGAACACTCCCACATGGCCAACCATCCAGTTCAAGTCCTGGATCTGGTGGCTTGCTTTCTCACCGTCACTCACTTTCTCTCATTTACTCACTCTCTCTTGTAAATTTAAAAACAAACACACAAATGAATGAATGAATAAAATTAGATAAAGAATTCTTTTTAAGAAAAACAATGAGGAATATGTCACATTGCCATTATTCACTATTAACATTGGGGAAAAAAGACTCAAAACAATAGCAGAACCAAATCTCCAATCCTTTCAAGAGAAGGTATAACCAGATCTTAAAGCATTTATGTAGGATGCATTAATGCAGTAAATAAACTGAACAAGTACTAACAGGTTTAATAATCAGGTACCAAAGATACACTCGTGCCCTCCTTCCTTAGATTTATATTAAAATCACTCTAGCATTTGTTTTAAAAAGTATATTCCTTTTCTCACAATCATAAAAGAACCTTGCATGAGGAAATTAATTGCTGGCATTCTGTAAGGTATTCACTGAAAACGATGAATAGCACTGGGTTCCAGAATGGCTATCGCAGGCATCGTTAATTCTTTGGGGAATATTTGATATTTAAAAGAAACACAAAATAGCCAGCTTATTTTTCGGTTTGCTTCACCTAGAAGTATTAATTTTCTCAAAATACACTGAAAAGGGGGATTTATGATGACATATTAACTGTGCTTTATTCCCATCATCTGAATGATCACTCGATATTTTATTAGGAAAGGGATTTTAAACAGCTCAGATGTAATTCTACCTTTTTCTCCCTATGAATTCAAGGCAGGACTCCAAACAAACTTAAGTCATTATCACTTTTTTCATTAGAGATTATATTCTCCCAAGTAGAACAATTTAAATATTCTATTTATCATAGATTTTTCATACCAATTCACAGCTATCAGGTAACAGTAACAGAATTAAAACTTAATGTAATGTAAAAGGAAAAATGGCCCTTAAATTCATATAAGAAATTAAATTTTACAATTAACATAATCTTTATAGTAGTTATTAGACATATACACGATAACTCAGAAGCAGAAAAATATCAAAACAAAAACCCAAATGCGGGGCCAGCAGTTGGCATAATGGCTATGTGACTGAAATCCCATATAGTCAACCGTGGTTCAAGTCCCGGACCTGGTGGCCTAAACTCATGCCAGGTGCGTGTGCACGTGTGCAAGATGACAAGAGGAGAATGGAGGAGAAGGGACTGTGACATGGCCATCCCACCTGGGGGGTGATTTCTCTCTTTCTGTCTCTGTCTTTCTGGAGAGCGCATGTGACTTATAGCAAAAATCTCCCCAAAAAAAAAAAAAAAAAAAAACCCAAAAACCCATGTGCAGTTTATGATAAAAGCTGGAAGCAAGACTTGAGTGAAGCTCTAAGTTTTCAAATAGAGGACAGAAGAAAAATCTAAGATGTTTAAGTCTTAAATAAAATTACAAAGGAAATGAGATTTTCTCCTATAAAAATGTTTCAGGTAGTTGGGCAATTTTTCTTTTTCTTTTTTTTAGCTTGCTATATAGTGGCAAACAGAGAAAGGGAAAGTGAAAAAGCACTCCCCAGCAGGGCTGGCCATGCTACAATCCCTTCTCCCCTTTCTTCTAGGGACTTTGCCTATGCAAGCACATGCCCCTGGTGTGTATTTTAAGCCTCCAGGATCAGGACTCTAACCGTGCTGTGGGCCATATGAGATCCAGTAGCCTTACCCACCATACCACTGGCTGGCCCCACATAGCTTTATTACTGCTTTTCTTGTTTCTTTTTTCTCATTACGATGAAACATATTTTTAAAATTTAGACTTTCCCAACTTTAGGCAAGATGGTCTTCCTCATGATGCCAAAGAGAAAAATGCTTCATTGTAAGTGCACTTCATATAGCAAATTACCGGGCCATTAACTCCTAGCACAGAAAGGAGGAGCCTGGGAGCTAGTGACAATATATCTAGGCACATTCTCCAAGAATAGTGATCCAGGATACACATGGCAGCCTTAACTTACTGATATGTAAACAACTGGAAGCAACATGATTAAGAATGGAATGTTCAAGGCTGTTGAAGTTTTGGTTCCCACATGCAATGGCTGAAACTTTCTGAATTCTTCCAGTAGGAAGAATCTTCTTTCGACAATCATCATATATTTTTCCTATCCTCTGAGATGAGATTTACAAAAGCTTTCTCTAAGTATATTAATTTTTAAAAAAGGAGCTGTCTCATCCACTAACCAATTCAACATAAATTAGAAACCAAATGCTTCTAAACCAGCCTTTACTATTAAGGTAAGGGCAGTTAATTTCATTCTGCAATTTGCCGGCCCCAACCAAAAACAAACAAACAAACAAACAAAAAAACGTGACTTATGCAAATACATTGTTGACCTTGGAAATAAAGGTTGAAATTCTCTGTGAGGAAGTCAAATCGAGATCTGTTTTTTTAACGTAACAGCATTACATGAATCAGTTTAGTAGGATCTAGATCTAATAGCAGAAAGTATAGCTGACTCAAAGTCATCATCAATTCAGACACAAAATGTTATTCTGCATAAAATCCATAGTATCAAGAGTGATTATGGACTTCCAGAACATCTAGAAGAGCACTAATTCTTGATTCAGATCAATTTATACTATCTATAGACCAAATAATGTTTTTGTTCAATTACATAATAGAATTTCTTCTAAAAACTTCTGATTCCTAGAGGAATAAATAAGCACCTTGGTTTTACAATGTCCATAAAAAATAAACCATGGAAACTCTCATGAAATCATTACTATTAGACTTTATAAATAAATTCAAATCTTTTCCCCTTAATTCAGTTGATATTTTTTCCTCCATTCCGTTGATTACCATTAACCTTCCAATCGTTACTTATACAACAGCTTAGAGAATAATCGAATTACAAACTACACAAAAAGAAAACATGGGAACAAAATAATATTACTTACAAACTTCCTCTTCTGGGGAGACTTAACTCCTTCTGCAAAAGAAAAAAAAGGAAAAACATGTATAGGAGATGCTACATTAACCTTTGAGTACTAGAGTATCAAACAGGTAACATAAAATGTGGTGTCCTTCATTATGCTTTGTTTGTTCTTTTCTATACTAAAAAGATTTTTAATGTCATAATTCTATGCTGTTTTTTTTTTCTCACATTGTTACATTTAAGGTACAAACACAGTTTATCGTAATTCTAATGCACAAGAAAACATCATTTCTTCCAAAGCAACTACAATAAAAACGTTGAATTATCTGGTCATATAATGTCAACAGGAAAAGCTGAGGAGCTGAAAGACTTATCCAAAGAGAAAACAAACTTAGGGAAACAGGAAAAATTTTCTAGGATTCAAATGAAATAAAAGGTGAGGAGAAGGATAATTAAATATTATTTGTCCTCAAAAGAAATAAATTTAATGCAAAACCCTGAGCACACCAAAGATAATGTTTTATTACTTAAAAAAAAATGTGCAAGGAAAAAAAAGATTTCTTTTTGGTACTGTTTCTCAAAATAAATATGACTTATTAAGATATTTAAAAGTAGGTTAGTGAACTTCTGACAGATAACCAAGCAGCTACAATTACTAGAGTGTTTTATAGTACTATGGGATATTCTCACAGTTATCTCAAATTAAGATTGCTATCTACCTAATCATAGAGAGGTTGTGGAAAAGCAAAAAACCAAGCAAACAAGCCAACAAGCCAACCAAACAGAAATGAACACAATAAGACCTCCACTCATTAATGAAGGCCTCAGAACCCTGTTATTCAAGAATGATTACTAATGGTAGTACCTAAAGAATAGGAAGCAGGGAGTCATCCAGCTGTGTTATCTCCAAATGAAGCACACTGTAAGTTCAGAAACTTCTAACAAATTTAGTTATTCATTCCTCTAATCCTCATTTATTCTTTGCCTTCTAGGAGTTGGAGCATTATCTTTAGAAAGATATCCCCCCACAGCTCCAAACTCACCTTCCTGTCTGCTATTTGTACTGGATCCTTACATTTGTCATGGACAGCACCTCAGCCAGCACTTCTAAATGGGGCAGATTACTCCAGCATAGGTTACAGGAAACGGCCCAAGAGATCAGGCCAGAGGGGAGGAAAGCTCGGTGACAAGTGGCTTGTTTCTAGGACGCCTAACTTAAAACCATCAAGTATACTGTGTATTTCCATACAGATTTGCAGTAATCACATCTTTTTAATTTTTTAATTTTTTAATTTTATTTTTGCCCTAAGTTGCCTGCACTCTCCAGAGCAAGACACAAAGAGGGAAAGTGAGAAATCACAGCCCAGCAGGGACGGCCACACTTCAATGTCTTTTCCTCCATTCTCCTCCTGGGATTTTGGGCATGACACACATACACCCAGTGTAAGCTTCCAACTACCAGTTCCAGGACTCAGACTGCAGTCAGACCCATGGGAGTCCAGCACTTTAGCCACCATGCCACCTGCTGGCCCCAATCATATCCCTTTTTAATAGAAAGAGGAACAATCAATAGTTGAGAAATAAAGTGCCTTCTCTTTTTCCCAATAGTTAACATTATCTTTTCAAAGGCTACAGATTTCAGTGGTAAAGTGCTTTGTTTTGTTTTGTTTTCCTTTGCTGTTTTTTTCTTTAATCTTTGATTAACCCCAAGAAACAAAAATGTTTCTGAACTTGGCTCCCTAATTCTGAAATATAAATATACGTCTGTTTACTAAAGTCCCTAACGTAAGAGAAAAATCTCTGACCATGCCAGTCTTCCTTGAGAACTGAGACATAGGTACAAAACCAATGAGTAATTTCCTATGTGTGTATCTGTGGTTAGGACAAGCAGTGAAAGATTGGTTTGGGACCTGCTCTGTGGCCTACTGGGTAAGCTAGCTTGATCCCACATGGCTGACTGAGCTGTTTGAATTCTAAACCCAGTGGCTTGAAAAACACACTAGACACTTTTGTGTGTGTGCCCCAAATCCTGACAGGATGACAAACTGGAGGAGGAGGAATGGAGCCATGACCATGGCCCATTAAGGAGTATTTTCTCCCTCTCCCTATCTCTGGTAATACTCTCTGGCAAATTAAAAAGAGAGAGAAAGAAACTTGTTTTGTATTCAAGTCAAAAAAATAAAGAAAAAAGAGAACTCCCTAGATGTTATAGCTCACCACGTTGTTCTTTTTTTAAAGTTTATTTCTTTTGAGAGAGAGCAAGAGATAGATGAGAGAGAGAGACAAAGAGACAGGCAGCATGCCCTGCAAGAACTTGAGGCTACAATCCACCTTAGCTAGGCCCTCATCATGGACATATGTGTACCTGGCATACTCAGGGAGGTGTCTCCAAAGAACCTAGAATTTTCTCATGGGGGTCAGTCTCAACGTCATATTTTACTGCAGCCCCATTACCCAGGCCCCTCAGATGGTTCTTATAGGAAGAAACTGAGACCTATTGCAGTGTGAACGGCCAAGAGCCTAAATGAGTATACTGTTCTGTCCAACTGGCCGAGCTGAAGGCTGTATAAGAGGCACTGAGGGTGTTATCCCTTGTACCAAACATGAAAAAAGAAACCAGATGTTTTTGCGACTATCTATGCAAATAGATCACTCAGCAGGTATTACAGGGAAAGGGCCAAATGAATGACCCAAGTAGTTCTCTCCATCGCATTTCCCCAAATGTCCCGACCATAAACTGGCTGCTCTACTCTGAGGAAAAGCTGCTGAGACAGCAAGATAAGGGGATAAAAACCACCTCTGTTTTTAATCAGAAGTCTTTCCAGTGGGTCTAGAATTATGAGTTCTAAACAAGGAGAAAGGTTATTACGGGGGTGGGAGGGTAACCCAGCACCGCTGCTCACAGGACAGCAGGCAGCCGAGATTCCATGATGAGGGGCAGGGGACATTTAATAGGCCACTGTCAACTGACCTGAAGCTACCACGCTAACCAAGCCAAAGGAGCTAATCCACCTGACGGCTTGAATGTCAGGCTCAGGACTGGAAACTCAATTTGGTAGCAAATTGGAATCAGATGTGATGGTAATAAAGTGAGAGAAATGAATGCACTGTGGCCAAGACCTTGTGAACAGTAGCCGCAGAAGCCTGCAAATGCCAGGAGGGCTCGGCAATTGCAGGCTGCGCAGGGAGCAGTGACTGCCCTAACGTATGGGCACCACTCGCTGATAAATCTGCAGCGGTCAGACGTCGGCGAGCAGCATCAGGGCGTTCCGCCGCCACCGCCCCCGCGGGACTCTGTATGTGTCCTCATCTTCCTTTCTTAATGTCAGGATAAGGTCACTAACACATACTTCGATAATTAGATAAGACATGTGGTACCAGTCAGAGACATAAACCAAAGCTTGTGCTTGGTCTGTGTGGGGCGTGTGTTAAAAATGTAGTGTCAGTTCCAAAAAAAGAAAAAAAAATGTAGTGTCAGGTAACAATTGGAGGGAGCGAGAAAAGGAGAAAAAAGAAAAAATAAAAGAAGAGCAAGAAGCATCTTTCTGAATAATATGCTCATTATTATCACCACATTAAAAAAAATCTTTAAAATGTATCTAAGATGAAATATTTTTAAATTATTTTCCTTGATAATGGTGATTCAGTGACTTTTAATATTTTTTAGAGTTACTGTTTATCATTATTTGTCTGCTATGATATTCTTTGCCCCCTTTCTAAAAGTGTTGACTAGCAAATATTTATGTTTGAAATAAAGGCGAAGTAAAGTTAATCTTGTCTGAGAATCCTCTTATTTTCTTGAGATCCTTTGATAAGACTGAGGATACCGAAGTGTTCCTCAGATCCAGGAAAAGAATTCACAGGACATCCGCGACATGAGAGACAACAGAAATGATTCTGCCTCTTTGCCTCAGCTATCTTTGGCTTCCAAGGTAGAAAATAATTTGTTCCACTCATGAAGATAGTAGCAAAAGCTGCAATGTTTTATATGTTAAAACAATTTCCAAAGAGATCATTTTTAAAATATTTCAAGTATTTAAGTAATAGTTACACATACACAAACAATGTAATACGGCTATGTATGTACTTGTGTTTAGAAAATTTCTGAACTACGCTTTTAACTGATAGCAAAAAGAATGATTTAAAAGAAGACCAGCTTGTGGTTCACTGGTGACACAATACTGTACAATCCTGGGCCCACGCGGGAAGGACCAGGTTTGTGTCCCGAGCCCTCCCTGTCAAGCCAGCCAGGCATATGTGATGCAAGCTGGCTGAGGTTGGCTGGCCTGGATCCTGCAACGATCCTGTTGGAGACAGGCCCCCTCCCCCAACATATTTTCTCTCAACTCCTTCTCTCTTTCAAGGAAGAGACAAACTTTTTAAAAAAAAAGGAAAAAAAAGAGAGAAAGATCTGTAAAAGTGCAAATTATGTATGTAGGAAGTCTCTCCATCAAGTGGTGGAGCTCAGTTCTCTTCCCCTTGCTATCAGTCTGGGACTGAGTGATCCACATCTAATGAACAGCGCTGAGAAAGGGAACAGTACAATCACAACATTACAGTGGAGAAATCCACAGCACCACCCTAGAACCATGTGGCCAAGTTACTGTCCTCAGTGGTAAGTCAATCTCAGGTAACGTCTGAGGGACGGATGTGAGGAGGACACTTGATCCTCATAGTAGCTATTCTCCCAAAAAATCTATAACTCCCATCAAGTAAACTCAAGTGAAGGAACATTCTAAAGAACATCTGACTATACTCCTTAAGCCAGTCAAGGCTGTGAAAAACAGCCTTAATAAACAACAACAACAACAAAAGAGAAACTGTCACAATTCAGAGAAGACTTAAGGACACATGAGGGGGCTAACTTGGTGGTTCGGCAGCTGGATCCCACATGGCCAACTGTGTGATCTGGAAAGACGTTGGACTGGGTGAGAGTGTTCGGACAGAAAAAGGAGAACAGACACGCTGGACATAGGACAGTGGGCACTCCACCATTTAAAACTGAGAAGTGGGGAGGATAGTACATGACGCAGCAGCTGTAATTCTTCAGAACAATAGAAACTGGATATGGCTGACAAGGGAAAACACCTATCTATTACAGAGACATCGCCACTTTTTTTTTTTTTTGAGAGATTTTTGCTATAGGGCATGTGTGCTCACCAGAACGAGAGGGAGAGACAGAGAGACAGAAAGTGAGAAATCCCCCCTCCCAGGGGGTATGGCCATGCCTCAATCCCTTCTCCTCCATTCTCCTCTCGGGACCCTGGGCATGCACGCACACGCGCCCAGTGTGAGTTTACGCCACCAGGCCCAGGGCTCAAACTGCAGTCGACTATATGGGAGTTCAGCAACATAGCCATGATGCTAACTGCTGGTCCCAACATCGCTACTCTTAAGAGATGGTGGGGCAGACTAAGGTCTGGAAATGGGTAGGAACCTGGAAATTAAGCCCAGATAATGTGGACACCCCTGGGGAGCATCCAAGCTGGGACACCTCTGCAGCTGAACCCTCAGCAGGAGCCTAGCCTCCAGGAAGGCTCTTGAACTGTCCCTGTGCCTTTACCTCATTGCTCCTGGCAGGCTCCTGAGGTTGTAAGCATGACACACCTGGGTCTCATCCCTAGCTGCCAAGTGGACAGGAAAAGGAATCCTGGCTCCTTTCACCAGCAAAGGGGGGAATCAGGGCCAAGTCTACTAAGTTCACACTCTGGGAGTTCCTCCAAAAAAAGGAAGGGGATTTCAAAGTTGGGAAACTTGCCTATACCTTCCTGAAAAGGCCCCCAAAACAAATAGAATGACAACATCCGGCTCACACTATCTTCTCCCCACTTTCAGACACTAGCATATCTAAAGTTCCTGCACCTCTCCACTGTCATCTTCCCTTAATGAGTCATTGGTGACCCCCTTCTATCACTGTGGTTTACTACAATACTCTGCACTGACAAACGATTAATTTAAAGAGACCAAAGATGCAAGGCAGTGTACCAGGTGCTGTTAGGGACACAGTACTCCCCTCCCCCACCCCCCAAAAAAAGGCAAGCTAAAATGCATGTAAAAGCTAGTTGAGAAAACACAGTCACATTGAAAAAAATGCATATATACATATGTGTATGTGCGTTTGCGTGTGTATCTCACCAGGAACATAGGAGATGATGCAGTTTAGCTTGAATGTGTAAATGCTAACAGGAGAAAATACAAGGGCCAAGATAATTCAGTTCAAGCAGTGGTTCTAAAGCCAACTACACATTAACATCACCCAGAGAGCTTTTAAAACTACCAGTGCCTGAGCCCCACCCCTAGAGACCCAGAGAGTTGTTTGCATAAATTGTTTATTAGAGGTTAGTACTTTAAGTCTCCTTAAGGACCATTAGTTTGCACAAACTGTCTGCCTTTGAATTTTCTTATTTAGGGAATATTAATTTTCTAGGTTGTCATTACAGTAGTAAAGTTTTAGGTTTTGGGTTGTTTTCTCTGCAGGGCAGGGAAAGTACCCCAAATGGAACTCTGCTCCATGACAGAGGACAAAGTTGCTAGGATTTGTCTAGGGGTGGGTTCCCCTTAAGAAATGCCTTGGCTCCATTTCTCTCACCACTACTTCTGAGAATCACTTGTGAAGGCAGAAGCAGAGGACAGAAAAGTTCACACAGTGGAACCAGCTCTTCAAGGAAGGCGTGGCTCTGAATCAGGGCAGAAGGCGAAAACAGCTTCTGTTTGGACAACTCCTGAAAAATCCAGTCGGCTGCACTGTTTCTGCATTACAAGTGTAGAACAAAGCTGGAAAATCAGTGGCAGAGCTTCACAGAAATGCTTGAACATTCAAACCAACAAACCTGTTAAATACCTTAGCAGGAAATAGAGAATCTTAAAGGACCTCCCCTTTTGGAAAGTTTTATTTCATTCCATTTTTGTATCCATAATCATATTTAAAAGATTCATTTGTGCAAAGTTAAACAAAGTAAGCCATAAAAGGTTCACAAAAAATGCTTGTCAGATTTTTTTTTTCTTTCTTCTTTTAGGTTTTTGCCCTAGAGTGTGTGTGCTCATGGGAGAGAGACAGAGAGAGGAAAAGTAAGAAACTACCACCCCAAGGGGGGATGGCCACACCACAATCCCTATTCCTCCTGAGATTTTTGGGCACACATGCCCAGGTTGACTTTCAAGCTGCCAACACCAGGATTTGAACCACAGTCATTCATGTGGGACTCCAGCACCTTAAACACTATACCATCTACTGGCCCCCAGATTTTAACCTAAACTGTATTTGAGCAAATCCATATACCCATTTTATTTGAAAAATAGAGAAAAGTAGCTACCTTCTTTCCAAGTTGGCTTTTTCTGCCTCGAACTCAAATAAACAAACAGTTATCGTCAGGACTTAGCATCAGGCACATAAGCCTTTTCCACAGACAAAGCCCCTGAGTTATAATACAGGTAACTATTTTGGTTGCTAAGATAAACTGAGTCTATGAGCTTCATGAGAAAGTCAACCGGGTGTCTGCACAGGACACTTGCGCTTACCGAGGGAAAGCCCAGAGAAGATTACCAGTTGAATTTTTAAAATGTTCTGTAGTTTTGTATAAAACGAGACTTAGCCTTGGGTACTTATTGCTGAAGCTTGAATGTAAAGCTTTATTTGTAAACAAAATAGAATGCTTATTTAAAAATTTTTTTAAAAGATTTTTAGTTGACAGAGTCACAAAACCCTAAGACAGTGAGATCAAAATTTGAACCTTTATTGTAACCAGCCCCAATTTCCCCGCCCTACTCTGACTCACTGTCAAATGCCAAAGGGTAGTCATGTGAAGGATTGGGGGAGGGAGGGTTGACACTGATAATTTGGGAAAAAGAAAAAAAAAAAAAGGGCAGTTTTTCCCCTACAGAGAAGGAAAGCTACAGGTGAAAACAGGTACCTTTTAAGAAAGAATAAAGTAAGGCTGACGCAATTCATCTAGAGTTCTGTCATTCCAGTAACACAGAAGGCAAAAATCTCCTGCCAAGGTGGAAGGCAAGGGCACGTTTGGGGATTAAAGCAAGCAAAATGGGTTTCCTTTATGCAATCGCACACTTTTTAGTAAAGGCTGTTATGGCAGGCGCAGTGGCAGGCCCCAAGGATGAAGGACTTCTCTGTCAAATACAGCGTGCCGAGGCCTGGATCAGAGGCCTTTCAAAGTATCAACGACACAAAGGGCAGAGGGTGATCGGTTTTCTTTGAGGAGAGTCCGGACTGTTTCTTGCCCAATGACTGACGTTACTTTCAGCCTTAAAACGAAGCTCTGATTAAGTTAAGCTAACCGCAAAGCTCATTGCCCTTGGTCAAAGTAATTGGCTCAAAGATGGCATGTGGCCCAATCTGGGCAAACAAGATGCAAAATGATGTTTGGTCTGGGTTTCTGGGAAAGAACATCCTCCCTTGTGCAAGAGTGCTAGTAGGAAATGGCAGCCACATGGATGGGCATGAAAGGCTGAGGAGAAGACGGGTCAAAACTGGATCTTGCATGATGCCTTTGAAACCATGGATCCGGCCTTGCCTAGATCAGGACTTCTCAGGTACCTGAGCCAGTCAGGTCCCTTTATTGTTTAAACCAGTTTAACTTGTGTCTTCTCTTCCTGATGATTAAAAAATTCCTAAGTGACACAATCCTTGAGCCTGCCCTTTGTTCTGCAATGTCTGGGAGTTAGCCAGGCAGCCTCCGGAAGGGGTGAGAAGAGGGAAATTCCAGAAGAGGGAGCAGATGTAGAAACACAGAGTACGTGAAATAGTCCACAGTTCTCAGAACACGCGGTAGGGCAGCAACAGAGCTTAGAAAGACAAACAGGAGGCAGGACGATGGCGGCAGGGCCCAGGTCAAGCCACAGATAGTCTAGAAGAACCTGCCTTGATCTAATAGGCAATGGGGAACCCAAGGAACATTTTTAACAGGAGAACTCGATGGTCCAATCGACATGTTAAAACAGTAGCTCTGGCATTAGGGCATCAACTGGCTCATGGAAGGCAAAACACGAAAGGAGCTGGGAGGCTTACTAGACTATCTGGAAGTGTGGCGGAGGGCCAGAACTGAGAAGAGGCGGTGGGAAGGGGCAGGAGGGGCAGATGCCAGGCAGAAATGTGCACACAGGTTCTGCAGGAGTTGAGAACAGTGGTGTAGAGCAGGGGAACTAAGCACAGAGTGCCATCCAGACTTAAAGGCTGTCTCAAAGCACTCAGGACCTTTCAGAAGTTAAATAATGGTAATCTGAACACAATGAGGGATATCCAAATAATTAAGTTGAACCAGCAGGTGCCTGACATGCAAAGAGAGCAAAGGTCAGCATCCCAGGTTTTGCTTGCAATAAACATCGATTGTGACAAATCTCTTTCCACCTTAAATTTTTTAAAAAAATAATTACTTTGGGACCAGCAGTTGGAATAATGGCTATGTTGCTGGACTCCCATGTAGTCAACCCCGGTTCAAATCCTGGATCCAGTGGCTTACACTCACACTGGGCACGTGTGCGTGCGTGCCCAAGATCCCAGGAGGAGAATGAAGGAGAAAAAGATTGCCATGTGGCCATCCCCCCTAGGGGTGATTTCTCACTTTCTGTCTCTCTGTCTCTCTCTGTCTTTCTGGTAAGTGCATGTGCCCTATAGCAAAAACCTCTCCAAAAAAAAAAAAAATTACTTTATTTAACATACATACATTTAGTTATTTGTTTGTTAGTTTATTTAAATTTGACCAGGTAGGGACAGTTGAGAGTGAGACTGAAAGTGTGTGTGTGAGAGAGAGAGAGAGAGAGAAAGCAAGCCACCAGGTCTGGGATTCAAACCACAGTCAGCAATGTGGGAGTTCAGCACCCTTAATTATCACACCTGCCAGCCCCTCCACTTTAAATTTTTTTATACAAATGGTGGGAATTGTTTTTCTTTACTCAGCTCATCTACTATCATCAACTTAATATTAATATTTAACATTTACTGCATGGTGATATAAACATCTTATTTAATCTTCACTTTTACTCCCCTTTCACAAACGAGAGAACTGAGTCACAGAGAGGGTAAGTATTAGGTTGTCAGGAAAGTTCTGACGCATTTTTGCATAGACAACCAATAATTCACAAAAGGTCACAGAGCTGGTAAACAGCTTAGTTTGTCTAAATCCCACATCAGCCTGCACCCAGAGTATTTTAAGTATTTTTCACCACCACGTAATGACTTGTATTTGCACCAAGGTCCCGTCATGTAGGCTATCAAGCTGCATTCCCTGCTGGTTACTCTTAGCAAGGAAAGACACAACATAGTTCTCATTGGCTCTTTCTAAGCACATTTCACACTTAAATTATTTCTATCGACTGATTTTATTTGAAGCAAAGCCCTGTAAATATGTTACTTTTAACACAGGGTTTTTAAAGTAGAATAAGCGTAGCAAGTCAAATAATCAGCTAACCCCAAATAAATGAGCAAATAAAACCAGCTTCCTTTCCAGCCAATTACTATAGGTTCTGATACTACCTAACACATTATACCGTTGCTGTCGAAAAGCCAAGCTCAGGCATCCGACATCTGCATACATACCGTCTTCCAAGCCAGTCTTACACACAACTGTTGAACAGTCAAAGTGCACATGCTTCCGGAAGGCCTGGGAAAAGTACTTATAACTGCTGGTTTATGGAGTGTTTGCTATCTACCAAGTAAAGTGTGTTTACCATCTCAAGGTTAAGAGCTTCCAGCTGACAGTCAGACTGCATATTGATTTGGGGTCCTCACTTTGTTCTCAAGGAACAAAAGAAATAATTAAAAGCAAAAATTTCTGTATCAGTTTTGAAATTAAGGAAACTAGTTTTAAGCCAAGTAAAGAAATCATAATCCTAAAGAAGATGAAGAAGCGAAACATAAAACACACAATAGATCAAGGAGACCTAAAGCTAAAAAAAAAATCCTTATTGAAGTCAACTGCCTATTTCATAGTGATTAAACAAATGGGATCGGGACTCAGACATACCCATATTCTTTTATTTTAATGGATTTACTTGTTTGTTTATTTGTTATAGGGTGTGCACACTTGCCAGAAAGACACACAGAGTGAGATCGAGAAAGTGAGAAAGCACTCCTCAGGGGGGATGACCACACTGCAATCCCTTCTCCTCCATTTTCCTCTAGGGATTTAGGGTACGCACATGCATGTGCCCAGTGTGTTTTTATTAAACTGCCAGGTCCAGGACTTGAACTACATGGTTGGCAATGTAGGATCCAGCGACCATAACCACCATAGCACCTAGCTGGCCCCAGATATACCTGTATTTTAATCCAAGTCAATGCCAGAAAGTGTCCTTGAGAAGCCTTAACTTCACTAAGACTTAGTTTCCTAATTTATAAAACAAGAATAATATGGGACCAGCAGTTAGCATACTGGCTATGTTGCTGAACTCCCATGTAGCCGACCGCGGTTCGAGTCCTGGACCTGGTGGCTTAAACTCACACCAGGTGTGTGTGCATGCGTGCCCAAGATCCCAAGAGGAGAATGGAGGAGAAGGGATTGCAGCGCAGCCATCCCCTCTAGGGGGGTGATTTCTCACTTTCTGTCTCTCTCTGCCTGCTGAGTGCTGCTCCCAATAGCAAAAATATCTATGAAAAAAAAAAAAAGAATAGGGGCTGGCAGGTGGCATGGTGGTTGTTAAGGGTGCTGGACTCCTACATGGCCAACCATAGTTCGAGTCCCAAACCTGGTGGCTTGCTTTCTTTCACTTTCTCTTTCTCTCTCTCTGTGTGTGTGTACCTCTCTGGTCAAATTAAAATAAATAATATTAAATACAATTAAAAATAATAATATAGCTTATCTTTTAGGCTGTTGAGAAATCTAGTGATAATACACATGTTGCTCTTTGCACAATTCCTAAGCCTAGGAGCACCCTCGGTGTTGACTTAACTATTTAAGCGAACTACTCAAATTAGATGAGGCGACAGGACACAAGTGAAATGGGTTCAATCAAAGAGCATTATGCTTATGCTTGATCCGTCCACTTCCTCCACTTTTCAACACTGAGCCTGGGCACAGTTCTGTGAAACAGTTTGATGACTTGCAATAATCAGGCCTCAGTGAAATCCCACACCCTGCTATTAATCTGTAGACAATTCCTTTAAGTAAAAGGAGATCAAACACCTGTATTATCTATTTAAAGCTTCAACTGCCTTTAAGACAATGCAAATACAGAAGTCTTTCAGGAGCTCTATGAAATTAAGGCCATCACAGCCAACTTTGGTGATATACTCTTTTCTTTAGAACTGACTTATGAAGGCCCTTGATAAATACGCGTAGAAACCCTGCCACTTAACTGTATTTCTTGTTACTCAGGAAAGCCTGTGACCTACAGTGAGCTCAGATAAAAAGGCAACACCGCACAGCTGTGCCCCACAAGGCTCTGTAATTTTTTCAGTTCTCCCATCCATTACCAGCAAATTACAGTAAATTCAAAATATTGATCTGCACACCCCTATATGGGAAGAAAGTTACCATTGATGTTTATTGCTTATTGTTGGGTCCAATTCCCTGGAATCAATAAAAGCTACAATGTTCATAAGCTTCTAAAAAGCTAGTTAATATAGTGGATATGAGACGCCTTTTAGAATCACTCTAAATCTATAGGATTCTTCAACAGAACAGGGGCAAACATCTTCAATGTTCAAAAGCCTTACTTGATTTTAGAGTCTTCTCATTACCCAGGAAGATGCCCTGGGAAAGAAGTGACTATCAATGATAAGGAATAAAATAGTAAGATAAAAAGAAGCCTGCTTAACAGATTTGCACCTGTACCTTTCAGTTCCTGCATTTCCACACCAACATTACTGTCCAAGCCACAGTCAATCATTAAGAGTTGTGATCATTCTTAGAGAAGTGTCATCTTAACACAAATTTAAGCGGAGATTTGCCGACCGTGGTTTCTAGGACCCATGAAAGGAGACCAGTTTGCCTACAAACAACATTTCAACTATCCTGAATTTAAAGAATCAATATCCTTTTATGAACCAATTTTTAAAAATCAGATAGTAATTCAAAGGTTCCATTAAAATTATAGACAACCTTAATACACAAAGAAAAAGGCTTTTTATAGAACCAGGAAACAGAATTGGATGAGACTATTTGACCAGCGATAGTGATGCTGAGATTAATCATTTTTATTTACTAAGGACACCTTGTAGTTTATCTAGCAGTCATCTTCTGAAAGCCTATTTTAGTGCAGAAATTTACTGGCAAATCAGCTCGAGGGAGTTCTTGAAGTACTGTATGAAGCTAATACCCACAAGTCTACTTTCTTCTGGCCATTTCTCTCCATCTAAATGCAAAAGACAACACTTAAAACGTACATATAAAATGTATGAGCACGATGGAAGATTAATGACACACATATTCAAATAATCAATAATGTGAACTTAAGCCTCTAATGGTACCAAAATTTATTGTAAAGAGGTCACAGAATAAAATAAACAATTGGCTTCTGGAGGATATATTTCACTTAGTAATAGACCCTATTTGTTAAAGGGTGTAGTATGTGACATGTGTTAAAGTATTTTCTCCGGTATGCTATTTTAAATAACGTCAGCCAGAACTGTGCTGGAATTGGGAACATCAAGAACGAAGAACAGGGAACCAGCAGTTAGAGTAATGGCTATGTCACTGGACTCCCACGTAGTCGACCGCGGTTCATGTCCCGGACCCGGTGGCTTAAAACTCACGCTGGGCACATGTGCGTGCATGCCCGAGATCCTGAGAGGAGAATGGAGGAGGAGGGATTGCGGCGTGACCATGCCCCCTAGGGGGTGATTTCTCGCTTTCTGTCTCTCTGTCTCTCTGTCTCTCTCCGTCTGTCTGGCGAGCGCACGTGCCCTATAGCGAAAAAACTTCTCCAAAAGAAAAAAAAAAAGAACGAAGAACATGAGTTAAAATAGACTCCCTTAATTCACACCTTCTACTCCATCACCACCATGAAAACTAGTGATGCCGAGGCTGCTGCTATAGTGTTAAAGATCAACCTTATGGGGCCAGCAGGTGTGTAATGGTTAAGGCGATGGATTCCCACATGGTATACCGCAGATTGAGTGTCCGACCTGGTGGCTTGTATCTGATGCTGGGCACGTGTGCATGCATGCCCAAAATCCCAAAAAGAGAAGGGACTGCTGCAGGACCACCCATGGGGTGACTTCTCACTTTCTCTCTCTGTCTCTCTGGCAAGTGCCTGCACTCTATAACAAAAATCTCTCAATTAAAAAATAAATAAAATAAAAATCAACCTTGTTCTTAATGATGCCAAGCACTGTTTTATACCTTTTCTCATATACGGCTTCATGTGAGTCTTAACACTACAAGCTACAATTAAAAGATTACCACCATTTTTTGAAATGGTGAATCTAAGTCTTGGAAAAGTTTCACCTGGATTGGCCCAAGGTCAGAGGCTTCAGATCGAGGAAGGCAGAGCAAAGATGAAAGCGGCCTCTGAACAAGTCAATGTCCATGACGCTGTTTTGACACTGCACCAGCCCTGGACATTCCACCACAAACGGTCTTTCTATGAGAAAATCCATCTATTAATTTAAGCTGCTATTAGTGAGGTTTTGGTCCTTGTCAGCTAACTACATTCCTGAGGGTCTCCGGAAGTTAGTGCTGATTTGATAAGTCAGTGTTGGAAAATTATATTCAAATGCACACCAGATATCAAGACTACACTGAACCATTGCACCATGAGGGCTGATGCATGTTACAAAAGAAAATAACCACATAGTCCTTAAATTAAAAATTAGGTTCTATGAGAAACAGAGGCCTTGGAAACACTGATTACAGATCAATTTGTTTCCATTTTCCAAAATGTATTTGGGAGGGCTGCACAGTGTGTGATAATGACTTTGAAGTTAACCAAAGAGACTCCAAACTTAATGGCATCACATTTGTGACAGTTAATTAGCAGAAAATATTTCAGTGCAGTGAGGTTTTGCCTTTTTTTTTTTTTTTTTTTTTTTTTTTTAGCATCAAAAGCAATAAAAGGCTTGAGGTTTTAATTGCTTTTTCCCAAAGACCAAATTCTGTTCTCACTGCAAAGACAGAATCCTTCCTTCAAAGTCAAAATGATCCCTTGTGATTCTTTTGGATCACAGAGACTACAACCGGGATGGACGTTTAAATTTAACTCTTTAGAAAACTTTCATAAGGTGGCTTCTTATTTTTATTAGCTGGAAAATAAAGTGATTTCTAAGCAGGAAGGTCCTGCCCTATCATATCCAAACGCAGTCATATCCAGTGTACTGAGGAGCCTAGGTGGTTTTCACTTTGATTTCTGTTATACTGATCAGCATCTGTCTTTGAAAAAGAAAAAAACATACTAATTCGTATTGGACTGACATGCTTACTGAATTACACAGAAGTTATGTGTTTTTGCAATGAATCACACTGGATTATCCTGGAAACCTGAAAGTGATAGTTGACTCTAAATTCACTTCTATGAAATAAAAGTTAACACATACACACCCCTACAACACATACGCAAACCACAATGATAAAAATTGATGATACTCCAGGCACGTGTACGTGTGTGCCCAAGATCCCGAGAGGAGAATGGAGGAGAAGGGATTGTGGCGTGGCCATCCCCTCTGGGGGGTGATTTCTCACTTTCTGTCTCTCTGTCTCTCTCTGTCCTTCTGGCAAGCGCACACATCTTATAGCAAAATCCCCTAAAAAAAAAAAATTGATGATACTAACAAATAGTATGAACAAAAGGGGGAAATCGAAACCACATTATTTTTTTCTTCTGCTATTTTTATGTTTTTAAATTTTTTTAGAAAGATTTTTGTTATAGGGCACCTACACTTGCCAGAGAAAGAGAGAGACAGAGAGACAGAAAGCAAGACATCACTCTCCAGGGGGAATGCCATGCTACAATCCCTTCTTCATTTTCCTCTTGGGGTTTTGGGCATGCACGCACATGCACACAGCATGAGTTTCAAGTCACTGAGGCCAGGACTTGAACCATGGTCAACCATGTGGGAGTTTAGCAATGTAACCATTATGCCATCAGCCTTTCCCCAAAGCCTCACTATTTAGTTAATGAATCTGTATTAATGACTTTAAGTGGTTCTCACTATAAATTCTATTTAAAAGAAAAAGGTAACTGAATTACAGAGTTGAATTGTGCATTCGTGGGGAGAAGGGAATTGTATCTAGAATAAAATGGATTTTTAAAGAATTTTTCTTTTGGGACTGGAAGGTTGCATGGTGGTTAAAAGTACTCAATTCCCACATGGCTGACCTGGTTCAAGTCCTGAACCTGGAGGTTTGCTTTCTTTCTCTCTCTCTCTGACACTTTTTCTCTCTTTCTCTCTCTCTCTGACACTCTGTCCCTCTCTGGTCAAATTAAAATAAATAAATGGATACATAAAGTTAAATAAAAGAAATTATTTTAAAGAAAGAATTTCTCTTTTCAAGGATGCATCTAAATAAAAGTCTATACGTGAAATTCCATATGATAACTGAATTACTCCTAAACTGTTAACCCAACCAGCCTTAGAACTACTCGGGTGCATATGGGTAGCAGAACCTCAGAGATGCGTCTTGGCAGAGTGGCTTAGAAGAGTAGCTTGGAGTCTGTGTGCCAAAGCGGGCACCACCTCGTTTTGCCATATGGCCTTGGCAAGTAACCTTCCCTCCGTGTCTTTATTCCCTCACTGGAAATGATGCATTATTAGAGGTCCCATTATTGTTGTGAGGATTAAATAAAATAATACACATAAAGCCCAGAAACATGGTAACTGGTGCAAATCCAGTACAGCATTAGGTTATCATTCTACCTTAAAAATGCATACACAAATCGGACATTGCAATCCTAAGCCTTTGCAATTTAAAAGTGTAAGTATTCTTCTCCATAATAGATAGCTATGCTGATGTATCTTCAGTGCACTAAAGGACAGATGAGAACTAGTAATAAATTTAAATACTCTCTAAGCCCACTTCCATGAAAGCTTACAGAATCTATTCTGAAATTTATTATTGGTTCTCTCAGGTGCTTTCCAAATGAGCTCTGCTACTTTAAAACTAAGCCAAAATGGATTACCTGGGCAAC
The DNA here is from genome assembly GCF_000334495.1 of Tupaia belangeri chinensis. NCBI lineage: Eukaryota > Metazoa > Chordata > Mammalia > Scandentia > Tupaiidae > Tupaia > Tupaia belangeri. The sequence continues at coordinate 1,295,476 of NW_006209026.1, read as the reverse complement.
TATAATTACCATTTATCAAGCATGAAGTCCACCTCTTAATAAAAAAAAAAAAAAACTTAAAAAGCTAGATTCTATTTTTTAATCTACACATATGCTGAACATATTGGCACATGTTCCAAGCATTCTATGGCTGTATATTTTAAGCAAATCCTTTTTCATCTGGTGCAGCTTTCATTCAATTACAAGAGAAAAAAAAAATGCTTCTTGCTATGACCAGGAACAATATGCTAGATTTCTTGTCTACTCTGCATTCTGTATTTTTCTCAGTCTACCTTTCATCAATAAATAACAGTGTTGCTTTAACTAAAATGTGTGGAAAATTCTGATTGAATTTTCCACTTCAAAGTACACAAAATCATTTCATCTAACATGCTATGTTGGAAAATCCATGCTCCATTCTGACCTCCTGTTGCAGTCTATTTCAAGTATTGGTGATGCACCAAATCACACTGCATGGCTGGTGAGGTAGAGTAAACATATTGACTGAGAAATGTTTTGAAAACCCCTTATTCCACACAGATCCCAGTTACTGTCAAAAATCACAAAACTGTTTGCATTCTGTCTGTGCGAGAGCATGACAGCGCTCTAGGAGAAATTCCCACAATAAATAAAGCCGGCTCCTCACATCACACTCCACCTAAGCGGGGCCATGCAGGGTTTGCTGCTGGGGTGAAGAGGGAACAAGATGCAGTCCAAATAATATGCTCAGAGGTGTACAAGAGAAGACGTTATTAACGGTGCCCTTCCTTTAACCTATTTGCAAGGTTAAAATAAAATTTAGCAGAAGAGATTACCAGCAATAGGGAGAAGGCACAACTCAGCCGGCGGTCAAGGAACACATGGGAAGAGAGGTAATATATTGATTGACCTTTCCTTCCAATTGGCGTCTAGGCAGCTAGCTGTCTTTTTTCATTTGGGGGATATGACAGCTGACCTAGCTTGTTTTCCTGGACTAGCAAACTAGGGCCGTCCTTGGACATGTTAGGGAACCAAGACCAGTCTAACTCTACAATGACAGGGGATTACAACATTAACATCGTTACAGGAGGAGATCCTAAGCAATAATGCAGCCAGAAAGGTTTCTGGGTCGAGCTCTTCCTTCCTCCAAAACAAATGCTTCCTGGGTCCTTAAGCAGAAAGCAGGGAGATATTTTCCAGGTGTACAAAAATGACAGCCCAAAAGGAATTATTCATACTCCCTAAAATAAAGAGCAACAGGGTCACTTTAACTCACCATTTCCCCAACAGTGCTTTGAACTTTGTTATTGGGTACAATTAGACAAGAAAAGCTTCAAGTCCCTTGGCAAAAGTTTCCATCTTCAGGTAAGTTTGAGAAACACCTAATTAAGTATAGCTTAGATTCCTTATGTTAAGTTTTCTCAATGACTTAAAACCACTAGCATTTTATTCTCTAAAAACAGAAGGCATATCTGTGGTATTGTCCAAATTAATGGGACCATAAAATATTTTGGAGGGAAAAACAGGATATGTTGTTCTCCAAAAACATACTTAGGAAAATATAGGTTTCACTGAGCCCTAGTTTTAGAACAATGGTAGGATGACTGTAAAGAAAACAGAGATTAAATTACTGCCATGCAATATACCAGTTATTGTATTTAGTAACTTAGAATTTCAGTCTTGAGTTGCACTGTGATGAAGAGAGGCAGGTGGCCTGTGCTAATTCGGTAAAGTGTACCCTTCTATACCTTGTAAAACTGCAGCAACAAATCCAAAATGAAACGGAAAACAAGAGCTTATGAAACAAGCTTGTGCACAATGATTACCACATCCGTGCACTGGTAACAGGGACAGAACAGAACTCCTCCTTATGTATCAATGGCCAATGCTTATCTTGGTTGTCTTTTCCTTACTGGCCAATTTCCTGATCTCCTTGGGCAACTTTCCTATTTCCGAGTCTTCCCCTTAGGATGTAGACAATGACAAGAGTTCATTGCTCCCAACAACATAAAAGAAGATATGAAAAAAAGCTAGAAATGCCAAGTATGTTTTATGTCTGGCTGGTTCTTCCTCCTCCTGCCAATCCAATCCACCAGTGCTGAGAGAAGCCATGGGCAGCTTCCTTTGAAGAATTTATCTTTTGCTAGAATTTACTTAGGTTTATTAATGCTGCTAGCTTGTTTTTGTTTTTTGTCTTTTTTTTTTTTTAAATGAATGAGAAAGAGAAGGGGTAGGGAGAAATTTATGACAGGGTCTTGGGATCCTCCTGCTCAGCCTCCCAGTCAGCTAGGACTACAGGTGCACACCACCACGCCTGTACTGGGTGGGCCAGGAACTGAATCCAGGTCTTCCATTTAGTCTATCATGTGCAAAAGTGCCTTCTATAATAATTTGTGACACTGCAGACCCTTAAAATTTTCAAGAACTTATAAGCTATCATTTTGAGGCCAGCCAGTGTTATGGTGGATAACTGGATCCCACATGGCTGACGGCAAAGTATGAGTGCTGGACCCAGCGGCCTAAGAAACACACTGGGCATGCGTACCCAAAATCCCAAGAGGAGAATGGAGAAGGGATTGCAGCATAGCCATCCCCATAAGGGGGTGCTTTCTCACTTTCTCCCGCTCCCTCTCTCTTCCTGTCTCTCTCCAGCAAGCACAGGTACCCTATAGCAAATTTTAAAAACACCGCCACCACCTGTAATTTTAGTTTATCCAGCTTGCATTGGCTGTTAGGGTAAGAGCAAGTCTCGTGATAGCCCTTATCCTAAGGAGAAGAGCAATTCTCAGCAATAGGAGTTTTTGCTTCTGTGTCAGTAACTTTTCAGTAGGTGACATACTTTTTAAATAAAAGAACACTAGGACTGGCTCTGTAATGCAGTGGTTGAGTCCTGTGCACTAGGAGCTGGATTCCAAATGGCTGACAACAGTTCAAATGCCAGCCCCTTAAAAAGTGCACCAAGTGCATGTACATGTGTGCTCAAAATCCTGATGGGATGAAGAAACAGAAGAAAAGAAAAGAGCTGCAGTGTGACCACACCCCATGGAGGTGGTTCTTCCTCTGTCTCTCTCTTTCCTCACTCTCTGATATGCATATAATCCCTGTGGCAATTAAACACAAAAGAAAAACAAAAAAAAATAGAAACTGAAGTAAATAATACTTACATCCAGAAAAAGTTCTGCCTCTTTGGTATAACAAACTTGAACAGGAGGGCTGAGTCAATTGCTTTCTGTTTGAGCTAGGTCTGTGGTTTCTTTTTTCTTTTCTATTTCTATTTTCTATTATTTTTTAAGAGAGATTTTTTTTCCAACAGGGTCATGCACTCACCGGAGACAGAAAGAGAGACACAGAGAAAAAGTGAGAAATCAACCTTCAGGGAAGATAGCCACACCACTGTCATTTGTCCATTCTCGTTCTTAGGATTTTGGGCATGCACGCACAACCACCCAGCATGAGTTTCAAGTCCCTGGGTCTGGGCTTAAACTGTGGCTGGCAATGTGGGAGTCCAGCACTTTAACCACTGATGGCCCCAGTATTCTGTTTCTTAATCTGTATTCTGGTAGTATCAAATTATCCAGTTTGTGGAAATTCATCAAGCTGGATATTTGTGAATCTATATTTTAATAAAGTTTTATATTCATGTACCCACTTGTCAGCTTCCACAAAAAGGAAGTACTTGCAACGGCCAGGCCTATGCCAACAATACCATTTATAGCAAGTATTTGTACTGCTTGTTACCACTCTAGCTAAGTCCATCAGGAGGCAGCAAAGCATTGTATTCATAATTAAGAACAGGGATTCTGAGAGCCAGACTAACTGGGTTTGAATCTTGGCTTCCCTGTGACCTGACTATGTGCAAGTTATTTGCTTTCGCCATGCTTCACTTTCCTCACCTGCCAAATGGCACTCACAAAGTATCAGATGGGCAAAGCCTGCTGTGAGGATGAAAGGAGTTCACAGACCTGTCAAGCACAGGAACCATGCTGGGCGAGCCTCAGCACTGCAGGGTTCCCTGTTCCACTCCTCCTAGCAGCAGAACTAGCCTCCCAGGGAGCTGCTCCCCGTTCTACAGCATTAATTCTCTCCTGCATCATATTTCTTTGCTATTTTTCCTTGGGGTGGTCCAAGTGCAGAGGAGAGGGTGGGATTAATCATACTCCACACTATACAGTCATCCCTGCTAGTTTATCTCCCTGAATGCGTTCTTTTCAGTCCTAGGACCCGCCCTCCTGCCTCTCAGCAGCCTTCCTAAGGTGCTAATGCATATCAGTTACCTGCGTGTGCTCTGTGAAGTATACACAGTGTGGTATGTGTGCATTTTAATTAGCACTGTATGATCCTATAGACGGGTGACTTAAACAGTAAAGATATGTAAACAGCAGAAGTATGTTTCAGGCTTGGCTTGCATCGCTGTGTGTCCCTTCCAGCTGTTGCTTTTGACTATTTGATGACAACATCCTGTTTTCCCAATCACCCTTTCAACTGTCTACACCCACAATACCCCACACCTTCTGGTACAACAATGATGCAAGACACACCTGTGTGCACATCCTCATACAGAGATGACCTCTTTAGGACTGGGACTGCTGGGTAAAGAGTAGGCTATGTGCAGTGTAACTAAGACTGCCGGTTTACAGCCCACAAACACCCGACTACTACATGGCATGGTGGTCTACAGACCACCTAGTTATGAAAACTGTCTGAATGAGCAGACGGTTTATTCCCCCACTGAAAGGATGAGGAGCCAAAAGACTTTCCCTTGGTTTCATAGCTAGTGAACAGAATTTAAAAACAGGTCTGCACGACCTCAGAACCAGTGTGTGTCCCAACATACAGGGCCATGACAAGAGGACACCCTCCCTCTTGACCTGTGTCACATCCCCTCCATTCCGGTCTGGCCAATAACTACTGCGGGCATTCATGTAATGTGAATGTCGACCCTATACTGCTGACAAAGTCCCAACCCTCCCTCATGACCTAGATGAAAAACTACCTCAAGGGGGGATTCTGATTGCCACTCACAGGTCTCCCTCCACTCAAAATCAATATCCCACTGACACTGTTTACCATAGAACTTAATATTGTCTCTGCTTTATTTCTTGGCCAATTAAATTATTATTGAGGATAAGAACGAAATCCTGCAAGCTATATTCTTCCATGTAACATACTGCTGAGTACATGGTGGTTACTCAATAACTGTAACAACAGTAATCACAAATTAAAGGATTGTTGTGTATTCATGAAGTGCCAGACCATGTGGTAAAAACTTACCATGCATTATCTCACTTAATCCTTCATAACCTGATGAGAGTTTTTTTTTTTTTTTTTTGGAGATGTTTTTTGCTATAGAGCGTGTGCGCTTGCCAGACAGACAGACAGAAAGTGAGAAATAACCCCCCAGCGGGGATGGCCATGCCGCAATTCCTTCTCCTCCATTGTCCTCTCAGGATCTTGGGCATGCACACACACAAGCCCAGCATGAGTTTTAAGCCACCGGGTCCGGGACGCAAACCGCGGTCAACTACATGGGAGGCCAGCGACATAGCCATTACGCTAACCGCTGGTCCCAAGAGAGTTTGTTTTCCTCACTTTTTTATTTTATTTATTTATTTTTTTGAGAAACAGATTTTCTCAAAATGATTAAGTAGTTGATTTTCCATTTACAGCAAATAAGTTTCAGAGGTGAGATTCATGCTGATTTTAGTTGAGATTAAAGATAACTTAGAGGTGGCCAATGTAAAAATCAAATAAATAAAAACTATGAACTGCTTCAAAATTTTCTATTAGAAACATATTGTTCCTGAAAGCCTTTATTTAAAGTTTACATAGTATAATAGTTTATGAATAAAACAGACCCAGAATAAACATGACAACCAGTCTTCCAATCTCTTTCCCATCTTTCTTTTTGTAATTGTATTTGTTTACTTACTATTTAACTTGACCAAAGAGAAAAAGGGAAAGTGAGAAAGCAAGTCACCAGGTCTGGGACTTGAACCATGGTATGCCATGTGGGAGTCCAATCCCTTAAACACCACACCATCTGCCAGCTCCCCCCTCCCCATCTTTTTATGTCCTTAAATATAATAACGATTACATTATCCTCAAAGAAAAAAAAAGGAAAAAAAAGAATTCTTTAATGCTTGAAATTCCTGGGACTAGGAAGGTGTTAATTACCATCTAGAAACTCAGCTTATGATAAGGCTTGAAGTGTAGATATTTAAAGCACACCCCCTTAGTGTCTACAAATCAACCTATCTTCCGCTGATATAACAGACAGAAACACAAGGCACAGTTTTGCACTGCCTTTATTCTACATCATCTATGTAGCTATGAACTCTGGTCAAGACAGCTTCTTGTCCCCTCTGAACAGAGGGCTTCTGAGGTCTCAAAGACATTTATTCTTCAGATAGGTAAAAATACAAAAAGGACCAATCCTAAAAGGTTTGTAGTAGTGAGAAAAGAAGACCATCTGCTTGGAGACAGCCCTGGGCTGATTTTCCTGGCAGGGGAGCCCAGGTTTTATAAACCTTGTTCTCATTAGAGAAAGGAAGAGAACTTGCTGAAAATTAGTATGAAGGATTTTCAAGCCCTCCAGCAGACTGAAACAATGTGTTTTAAGAATTCTGTGTAGGCTTTTAGTAGTTGGATTATCTGTGCATTTGGATAGTTTGGTTTGTTTAAAAATAAATAAATAAACAAGCAGGATGTTACAATGCTTCCTGGTTTGGGAATTTATTAGATGTGATGCCTACCACTATTTACGCTCACATGCTCAAAATGCAGTCTTTATGAACCTATTTATTCTGGATCAGCAAAGCCGCCAATGTAAAATGACAGCTCATCTAGAATAAATCTTCATCATCCTTCTGTGCTGAAATGCCAGGAGATTTGAAAACGAATCCTCTGTACACTCTCGTATTCTCTTCTGTCCAAAGATCGTGTCCCTGATGCCCCTACTTCCAATTGATTTTTATTTAACGGAGGCCTTTACCAGCTTCACAAATAGCTGCTCTGTGTCTTTGAACTACCATTCCTATTGGCCATTTTGCTTCATTCTTTGCTCATTTGCTGTGTTGCAGCGTTCACACTGGGGCACAGACAGGCAAGCATATTCTCAAAGTGAAAGACACTTCGGAAATTCCCAGTGGACAAACTTGGCCAATCAGAGGTGTGTTACTTATCTTTGCTGTCCCTCTAACCCTTTTTACTAATTCAAATAAAACAGATTTAAATGTGTATGTCTATACTCAATGCACGAAAAGCTTTCTTTGCTTTTCTAAAAAGCAAAAATTCAAGCAAAAATAAAAACTCCTTGAGAGTAGAAAATGAGTCCCTTAATTTTAGCTCATATTTTCCCCAAAAGCTTTAAAGTAATTTCTGTTTTAAAAATTAACTTCCACAGAAGACATTGAGACCGCCTAAGAATAAAGCTTTGTAAGTAATGAGTACTGGTGCCATTTGTAGAAGGATTTTTAAGACTGCTAAATGTCATTAAAAAAGTCTCAAAACAATGGCTGGTTCCATGGCCTGGTGGTTTAAGGCAGCCAAATCAGACATGGCCAACCACGTAGTTCAAGTCTCAGATCTGGTGGCTTGAAAACCATGCCAGGTACATGTGCATGCATGTCAAAAGTCCTCACAGGAGAAAGATGGAGAAGGAATTGCTGTGTTACCATTCCCTAGAGTGCCGGAAGGTTTTTTTTTTTTTTTTAGAGGATTTTCGCTATAGGGCGCGTGCACTCGCCAGACAGACAGAGAGAGACACAGAGACAGAAAGTGAGAAATCACCCCCCAGGGGGGATGGTCATGCCGCAATCCCTTCTTCTCCATTCTCCTCTCGGGATCTTGGGCACTCACGCACACAAGCCCGGTGTGAGTTTTAAGCCACTGGGTCCAGGATGCGAACCGCGGTCAACTACGTGGGAGTCCAGCGACATAGCCATTACGCTAACTGCTGGTTCCCGAGTGCCAGAAGGTTGAGAGGTGTGCTTTCTCATTTCTCTCTCTCTTTCTCTCTCTCTCACTCTCTCTCTCTCTCTCTTGCAAATGCATGCACCCTCTAACAAAAACAAAACAAAAAACTCAAACCAGTGATAAAATATCTAGTTATTTATATATCTACATATCTAAATAGCTTCGATGGAAAAGAAAAATAATTCCATAATTTGACCAAGAGAACATTTCATACACTCTCATTTCACAGATGAGAAAAACTAGAACAATGGAGGCCCCAGTGTTAAGTGATTGCCCAAGGCCACAGAGCCAGTTTGTGACAAAGCCCTATGTACAGTCCACCTCGGTACATTCTTTGCACCACTCCATGTTGCTATTGGAAAGCTAAACATTCCTACCTGATCACACTTCTCAGACTATACAACGCAGATCCACACTACAGTCAATATTCTCAAAAGATTTGGCAGCTGGTTTACCATAAACGGGTACTGACTGCCAGGATATGGGAGGAATCTGTAGAGATTCTTCACTAGAACTCAGGTTACCGAGTTGAAACTGATACAGTGCGGATTCTAAACTAAGTGTGCTGACACTGAAAGGTCACTGGCTACACAGTCGCACATTTCCATTGGCTATTTATTGTCCAAGTCACACATCTACACGGCAAGAAGTGGCTTCTCCCAGTGTTAGAAAATATTTGTAGGACCTTCTCAAATTTCTACCATAGGTGTATTTGGAGGAGGAAAGGATATGACTTTTTAAACTTATTTGGTAACATAGATGAGCCAATTCACACAGCACAGTAAGGGCCCAAATAGCCTCATGGCGGTTTAATGAGTTCCTCTTAAAATTTGTCCAGAAAAAGAAGGCATGATTCTTGCACAAAACAACAGAAACACTTTTAGTACCAACAGAAGAAAATTAGCTAATTGCAGTGTACATTATAACACATCACGTGGTGAGGCAGTTGAGGGATTGTCTTGGCGTCTTTCTGAGGATGCCAAGACAGAATGACAGGCATAGAGAACAAAGGAGGGGACATAAAAGCTTAGGCTGTGTGGAGTTCTTACCGCACTGCTGACCAAGAAGTGCACGTTGTGTGTAACAGTGGATGTGATTAATTCACACAATATTTAAGTGTTGCTTAAAAATGAAACTCTCAAGTGGGATCCAAGAAGGTCTACTGCACTCTGATGAAACCATCAGACTTGTTCAAAGTTCGTTTATTTTTCTTCTCCCATACAAACCCAACTTCCATGACTTCATCTCAAGGGTGCTGATCTCAAGTAAGTGGTTTGAAACTCAGGGGGAAGGGACACCTAGGCACTTAGTAAATGTGACAGAGGGCTATGACGTCTGTAGTCTACTTTCAAATACCTCAGCACTGGCAATGGAATACTACTTATGGATTAAAATGATATCTTATCCCCAGTCAATGGCCCTAACCAGCACTTACTTCCCTAGTGGTCAACTGACATTATATCAGAAGGAGCTGTATCTCAGTCAGCACCAGAGGTTTTGCTAATTGGCATACTCAAATGGGTTTTCATTAGTGAAATCAAACTGGTGACCTGTTATTGCATGGTGAATGTTAAAAGAGGCTTTCAATGCCAGCCATGGCAGTGCACACTGGATGCTGCTATTTGGCAGGCTGAAGTCACCTGAGAGTCTCAGGTTCAATTCTCAGCCCACCCTAAAGTCTGGGGATGGTGGTATGAACTTATAGTCCCAGGTACTTGGGAAGCTGAAGAAGGAGAAACACAACATAGGAAAAAAAACTGCCAAGGGACCAGCAGATGGCATAATGATTACGTTGCTGGATTTCCACACAGTCAACTGTGGTTTGAGTCCCAGACCTGGTGGCTTAAAACACACTGGGCGCAAGTGCGTGTGTACCCAACATACCAAGAGGAAAATGGAGAAGAAGGAATTGTGAAGAAGGGATTGTGGCATGGCCATTCCCTCCCCCACACCCCGGGATGATTTCTTGGTTTCTGTCTCTCAGTCTCTCCAATGCATGCTCTATATCAAAAATCTCTCTCTAGAAAAAAAGAGAAAGACCCTGTCTAAAATATAAACACATGCAAACTTGAAAACAGGTTAAAAAGAAACATTTGAGGCCAGCCCTTTGGCACAATGGTTAAGGGCTGGAAATTGGGAGATAGTCACCACATGGCTGACCAGAATTAGAATCTTGGCCCCAGTAGGTTGAAAAACATGCAAGAAAAATGTGTATAACATATGTGTCCAAAATCTTGATGGGAAAGAGAAATGGAGAAGGGGGTTATGGCGTGACCATGCCTCACTGTGAGAGTCTTGCTCTCTTGCTGTCTATTTCTCTCTGGTGAACAGATGTGACCTCTGGCAATTTAAAAGAAAGGTTTTCAATATCAAAACCAATGGTATTTAAGATAAGAAAACTAACAAAATGGTTTCAGAGGCATTCTCCACCCTTGCACGAACGGGGTATAAGAATCTAAGGAAACCTATAACTTGTACCCTCCCTTAGGACTAGCATCTGAGGTTCAACTGCTCAATGGCCTTGTGTCTAACAAGTGGGTCAGAAGATCCCCCATGACTTAGGACCAGCAGTGATCCCGAGAGGAGAATGGAGGAGAAGGGATTGCGGCGTGGGCCATCCCCCCTGGGGGGTGATTTCTCGCTTTCTATCTCTCTGTCTCTCTCTGTCTGTCTGGCAAGCGCATGCGCCCTACAGCAAAAACCTCTGAAACAGAAAGATTCCCCCATGGCTTAATACCCACTGTAAAGGTGAGAGAATGCTGCCTCTGGAAAGTTGTCATGTAGAGCTCGAGTGGAACTCCCTAAAAAGACTTAACTGGAGCACTAGAAATAGCCAGAGATCAGGACCAGCAGTTGGCATAATGACTATGTCGCTGGACTCCCATGTAGTCGACCGCAGTTTGAGTCCCAGATCCGGTGGCTTAAACTCACGCTGGGTATGTGTGTGTGCCCAAGATCCCAAGAGGAGAATGGAGGAGAAGGGATTGTGGCATGGCCATTCCCCCCTGGGGGGCGCTTTCTTGCTTTCTGTCTCTCTGTCTCTCACTGACTTTCTGGCGAGCGCACATGCCCTATAGCAAAAACCTCTCCAAAATAAAGAAAGAAAGAAAGAAAGAAAGAAAGAGAGAGAGAGGGAGGGAGGGAGGGAGGGAGGGAAAAGGCCAGAAGCTCATAGAGTCCCAGAACTTCATAAATGCTTTGTGTCTCTCCACTAATGTTTGTTCAATACAAGTCTACCTGCAGCAGAATTGGCCTAAGACTTACTTGAGCTCTGAAGATTAGCAAATCCTTAGCTGTTTTTCTGTGATTACTGTTGACTATTAAAGGAACAAAAGGGCTGGGTATAAACACACTGGGTTATGACTATACTCAACATTTTATACCTATAAATTGCAATTGCTGCACCCGACTTGACTCACACTAGCTCAATAAACTCTCAGAAATGTTACATACCAGTTGTTAAACATTGTTACTAGAAATCAAAAATATCTAAATTTATAATTAAGTATAGGATATTGACACGAGGGTAACAGACACTCACAACTGACATACCTCGATGGCTCTGCTACTGTTTTTGAAGGTCTGCACCCACTGTATCTACCTGGTGGAGAAACTAGCCATCCTGACAGCAGCACTGCATCGGGCACCTCTTCCCAGCTCTGACTTCCACACAGGCACGTGGAACTTGCAAGTGGCCATGGGAAGGGGGGAACATGCATACCATGGAAACGAGCAAATATTACAAAACAGAATTGTGTTTTGTTTTCAGGTCTGATTGTTAAACATTTACCAGAATAGGGCCAATCAGAGGCATGGTGGTTAAGTCGTCAGATTCAACATGGCCAAATACGTAGTTCCTGTTCCAGATCTGACAGATTGAAATATACACTATGCACACGCATGTGTGTGTCTACAATCCTAAGAGGAGAACAGAGAAGGGACTGAAGTGTAAACATCTCCCCTGGGGGTACTTTCTCACTTTCCCTCTCTGTCACTCTTTTTCTCTCTGGCTCTCTTGGAGGAGCACCCTACAGCAAAAAAAAACTAAACATGGACCAGATCACTTGTGGGCATGGTCTTGAATTAACAGAGGAGACTTTACCTCCTCTATACACATTTTGAAGGTTTTAAATACACCATAACAAATGAAACCCCACGACCCAGACCACAGACGAACCATACCGCCATGCACGCCCGCTGCCCAGGGCGACGGGACACACTCACTTTTGAAGCAGCTGGGTCCACTAGTCTCTGGCGATGTCGGGCTGTGTTGAAATGGCTCTTCGGAGGCTGCCCTTCCTGACAGTGAATAGGAGATGGGGAATGAACACGAGGTGGGAAGGGCGAAGGTGGAGTGTGAGATGATGGGAAAATGGTCAAAAAGGGAGAAGGACAGTGTTTAACAGCACTGTACTTTGTCTGTTTGAGCTAGAAATCTAATAACAAAAACATGACACACACTCCCCCACCAAGGCACGAGCATGCACGTGACATTTGGTTACAAACGATCTCATATATGTGTGTGTAGCAATCACAAACACGGCCCAGCATTAGGCCATCTCCCATCAAATCTTCATTTTTCTAGTATCTGATAACTATATCTAACGTATATTTCAAGGATACTAAGAAAAACTGGGACATGATTTCCCTGAGCATGAAGTCAGTCTTCCTAAAATAACCGAAGGCATTAAGGAGCCTCCTCAGGTTAGACATGTACCCACATTACCTTGGCATTACCAAGATGTTGTGGAAATCACAATTCTCCTGAAAACCACTTAAAAACGCTTGCCTTGGGGCCAGAGGTGACATGGTGGTTAAGGCACTGGACTCCCACATAGCTAAGTATAGTACAAGTCCCAGACCTGGTGGTTTACTTTCTCACTTTCTCTGTCTCTCTCTCTCTGGTAAGCACTCTCTCTTGTTTTTCTTTTTTTGGAGAGGTTTTTGCTACAGGGCACGTGCACTCACCAGAGAGAGACAGAGAGACAGAAAGTGAGAAATCACCCCCTGGGGGGATGGCCACACCACAATCCCTTCTCCTCCATTCTCCTCTCGGGATCTTGGGCATGCACACACACACGCTCTGCATGAGTTTAAGCCACCAAGTCTGGGATTCGAACCGCAGTCGACTACATGGGAGTCTGGTGACATAGCCATTACGCTAACTGCTGGTCCCTCTGGAAACACTCTTTCTGGTAAGCTTGTCTTATAGCAAACTTAAAAAATTAATTAATTGATTGATTGATTAATTTAAAACAAACAAAAAAACCTTCTTGCCTTAGAGCTCCTCTCCCCATCGTCCTGGCAAGCCACCAACTCTGCCCCTAGACATTCTATTTTATTGGCTCCATAAGAAATTTAGCATTAAGGTTATAACGTAAAGCTGTGTAAAGGGCCATTCACAGACCAACCTTACTCATGCCTGTGTATGTATCTGGCAAGTGGGTCACATAGAAGGCTTCATGTGTCCCCGAAACTCTTTCCATGATGAATACACAAACATTCAACCCAAGGTGCTATAGTTGAAAGAAGTTCCGAATTGGGATCCCTAAGAAAGCTATAGGGTTTCACATTTTCATCTTTTACTGCTGGACAAGGGTAGATGTGAATTTAGGAAGCAAAGGCTACCCACTGCGAGCAACAGCTCCAGGGTCAAGGAGGTGAAAGCAACACAGGGGTGGCCTCACAAGACCCATGGCCTCGAAGGCCCTGTGTGAAAGAGGGACAGCACGGGCGGGGCATGCCCTCAGGTGAGGCTGGCATTTGCTCAGTTCTATTAAAGAGGAGGGCGGAAAGACCTTCAATTTAGGGGAAAATGCACATCTCAATTACGATACTTAAGAATTCTTTTTCTTTTCTAGGAATAACAGCTCTATTACTTTTAAGACATGTATCAATCATACTCTCTTGAATTGCCAACAATCATTTTTTCAGTGTCCAGAGCACGATGCTTACCTTTCCACAAGGAAATGTCATCGGTAGCAGATAACAATTCAGAATTATGTTTCTCTTAGCAAATGCCCTGCCAACATGCATTCTTTCTTTACTCCCTTCTGAAAAAACCTAAGTAACAGTCTTGAAACTCAGTTGACCAAAGCTATCTTAGTAGAAATGGCATGAATTCACTGATTATTTGGCACAACAAAAATAAAAAATTTAGCATGACTTTCCATTCAACAGAATCAAGAGTTTTTACAAAAGAAATACAGTTTTTGAAAAGAAAAATAATTGGTTATTTAGTTTGATTTAAAAATTCTCTTTTAAACTTACTGGTTTATCAAAAATAGTATGAATCCGTTTTTCCTCCCTAAAAGAGTTATCTTATGTAAATAAATAATTATCCTCATTAATATATCTTGAGAACTATCCGCCCTTATTAACCTCCCTATGGAATGATTACAGCTGATTTAAGAGTTCCAATGCACAGTGCCAGGCTCCCACTCATCAGGAAAAAAATTAATCTCAGCATTAAATACACAATTACAGTCAACGTGCAAATTAACTAAATCCTGGGCCTGTGGTTTATTGCTCTTCTTCTGACTCCAAGGTGAAAATGTTATTTTTTTTTTTAATTAGCTAATTGTACCATGAACACAGCAGGAGGCAGATGTTGATATTAAACCTGAAATCTGAATCTTAAACTCCCAGTTGGAAAAGGCTGTTTAAAGAGAAGCAAATCCTTTAAGAGGTAGGTTTTTGAAACCTGGTCTTCATCTCATCTCATTCATTATCAAGTGCAATGAATCTGCAACAATAGCCTCCTTGTGGTGAACAAATAGGTCTATGAAATAATCAATGTATTTACATGGAGATTCAGTGATACATCTTAATAGAAACCAAGGAAGACTCTGGGGGATTAATGTCATTTTAATGAATTACATAGGGGGTGAAAATAAAGCAACTGTAAATAGCTCACAGCAAGTTTTTCTCCATATGACATATCTTCTACTAACCTTAATTTTCAATAAATTGTTTACATTGTATTATATTGCTTAAAAAAACAGGTAGGGGATCAGAAATTGGTGTAGCAGTAAAGAGTGATGCTCTGAAAGCTAACCCCACAAGGGAAGTTTGCTGAATCAAGTCAGAGACCCCCTGAACAAGTGAGGCATGAAGACACCCATGACCCTAGGCTGGCTAAGAGAGAGGAGGGTTGCAGAGGCAAGACTCTAGTGGGCATGCTGTCTGTGTGTCTCTGTCTCTCACTCACAGAAGAAAAAAAAGTTGTTGGTGGTTAGTTTTGTATATTTAGTGATACTGAGAGTTTGTAGAAAGCTGCACATAGCTAAATCCCAGATGGGAACCCCTGAGAAGATTTTAAATCACTAGAAGCTAGACATGCCTGCTTCTTCACTTCAGGGAAAGCCTGACAGTTTGTTTCTTTCCCTTTCTAGTCTGGTTACTCATCAGATCCCCTGACACATCCAAGGGAGATACAAACAAAGCCTCTTTGAGCTCAGTTCAGTACAGCTACATGGTTCACTTATGTAATACTTTATATATTTTTTAAAAAGCAAACAAGGTTCCCACAAATGATATTGCAGGAAACTGATGTCCCTACACAATAAATGTGTTCACATAGTTTTTGTGTTACCAAAAAAAAAAAAAAAGTATTAAATTCTATCAGTCATACCACCATCAAAGTCAAAATCTGTGCCTTGCTTTTCTTTTCCCAACTTCTAAGTCCCAAGGATCCGTTTTTTGTTTCTACCAGACCCCCTTTTCGATTCTGGTATCTGTCATTCTAAACTGAGACATCAGTCTCCAGGTAACATTTACCTCCTAGGTAAAGCCCTCCACATCAGCAAAGTAACAGATTGGACCTAGGCGGCCCTGCAGGGTTCTCAACTGAATGACTTATTTACATATGCAAATAGGGGCTCTTCACTGCGAGGGGAGCTGGTGGGTGGGAGGAGGTTGGATTCTTCACTGTTAGTTTTGCTGGAAACAAGCATATTCCATTGCTTAGGTGAACTCAACCAAAATAAATTTGCTGTGATAACTATCATCAATAAAAGTAGCAGCCCTCGGTTATGTAAATAAACTATTAGAGAATGACAAAAGAAGAGTTGACATGTGCATAATGCAGCTTAATGAGACATATCTCAGCTATGCTAAATGCTTTCACCAAGAGCTCCTATTAACTAAGTCACTTCAGAAATTAAAAACATCCCTTAACAGTACAGATAATACTTTTTAAAGAAACCATTGTTCCCTTAACGTTACAGACCTGATAGCTGAGTACTTTCGCTTAATTTACATCATGTAAACATATTCACAAGAAAGCTCTGTGGAAAACAATGTATCCAACAGGAAATAATGAGTGCCCAAAGAATTTAGTTGCTGACACTGGACTATTTATAAATGCCTAACTCTTTCGATCAAGTAGAAGTTATTCTATCCCAAAATCAGAGCCAGAAGAAAAAATTAAAACCAAGTGTCTCTATAATTTTCACCACTAATACCATTATTGGAAATAAAATCTGTTATTAAACATTTTCAGCCAGGGCTTTAATATTTTTTAAAAAGACAGAAAAATCACATAAGGCATCATATAAATGTTGCAAGGGCTCCTAACTAGACAATTTCTTTAAAGTCCATTCAAATTAGTTTTAATTCTAAGAATCACATGCACTCTCATAAAAAAAAATTTCCCACCCAACTTTGAGATAAGTTTTTGTTTGTGATAAATACATTTTACTCCCAGGGCTGGCAGGTAGTGGTGGTTAAGGACGCTGGACTCCCATGTGGCTGACCACAATTTGAGTCCCAGACCTGGCGGCTTGCTTTTTTTCTCTCTCTGTCCCTGTCTAGTCAAATTGAAATAAATAAACAAAAGTTAAAATAAAACAAAAATAATTCTTAAAAAAAATTACATTTCACTCCCATAGAGGTTCTTACTGAACACTAAACTTAAATAAAACAAAGCCATTATAAACAGGCACTATTAAAGGATCAAGCCCCTGACCATCAATAAAGCAATCTACAACCATAAAAGTAAAAAATCTTCATAAAAATAAATTGATTGGTAGAATTCCTAAGCTAGGGAGACTTAATTATCAAGCATATCAAAATAGGAATCAGAAATTCAAATGAATATCGAAGAAAATGTGCCATTAAGAAGATGGAGCACATTTTCAATGATGACATCATAGGCTTCTAAAACCCATGGAACTAATCACAAAATAATTTATGAAATCCTCCATAATTAATAACCTTGCTAAAAGGAAAGATCATTTTTTTCTCATTTCCTTTCAAAGCCAGGTTTTTCAAATTAGCTCAAGAGGTGAGTCACTCTGAAAGCAGACCCTGAGGCAATGGCTTTCTTTTTTCACTATAATGTTCATATTTTACATCATGAAACAATACTTGCCAATAATACCAGCACACTGTATTTTCTGATCTATTGTAGTTTAGTTCCTTTTAAAATAAATGTTGGTTGGTGACAGCAGGTGGTATGGTGTTTAAGACTCTGGACTCCCAGTTGGCCAACCATGGCTACATGGGGCATGGGTACATGTGTGCCCAAGATCCCAGGAGGAGGATGGAGAAGAGGTTGTGGCATGGTCACCCCCTTGGGAGGTGATTTCTCACTTTCCCTCTGCCTGTCTCTCCAGTGAGTCCACACACCCTATGGCAAAAACTTAAAGAATGAATGAATGAATAAATAAATGCTGGCTTCTACCTTTTAAATAAATGACGTCACCTGCAGTTAAAACTGCACAGGGAGGGAGGGGTGGGTGGCAGCAGGTACTGTAATGGCTAAAGTGCTGGACTCCTACATGGCCCACGGTGGTTTGATTCCCAGGCCCTGTGGCCTGAAAATCACACCAGGCACATGTGTGTATGCACCCAAAATTCTAAGAGGACAAAGGACTGTGGCATGGCCATCCCTCACTTTTCCTCTCTTTGTCTCTTTCTGTCTCTCTTCAGCAAACACATGTACTCTATGGCAAAAACAATAAAAACAACAACAACAACAACTGCACTAAGGGAGTGGTTCGTAACTGTAAAAGGACCTATGTCATTACCAGGGAACTCACTCAAAGTGCTTTATGGACCAGCCAGTAGCACAGCTAAGCGATGTGCCTGTGGAGCCAGACCCCCTCCCATGTTGACTGTGGTTAGAATAGTAACTCTAGAAGCCTGGAAAAGCACGTGGGGGCACGTGTGTGTGCATGGCATGCCCCAAATCATGACCGGATGAAGAAATGGAGAAAAGTGGATTGCAGCATGACCACACCCCAGTGGGGAGTGCCTCCTCCCTCCCATCCAATTATTCTATGATGAGCATATGCACCCTCTGGCAATATTAAAAAAAAAAGTGCTTTAGGTGGCGTCCATATTTCATTCGTTTCCCCCGTATCTATGTACCACATGTACTATTACTTTCTTCGTAGTTATATTTAAAAAGCGGACTCCCTCTGTAAAACACTTAAATCCTTCAACTTTAACAATGGCCTATGTAATGATATCGTGAAATCATGACTTTTATTGTACTGGTTATATTTTTAATGCATATGTAAAATATACACACTAAATATTAAATAAGAAATACTTGTACACCGACTAGAGTGCAATGAATGTGGATGCCCCACCACCTGGGTAAAGCCTGTTCTCGAGCGGGAGCATCAGTGGGCATGTACAGCTGACTGCAGTTCGGGCATTCACGACCTCAGCGTAACGTCTGTCCCCCTGACGACCCCAATTGTGCACGTGGATATGTCAAACAGGCATCGCAAAGTTCACGTTATCTGTGACCCAGTTCTTGATTCTTGCCTCCCATGTCTGTCTTTCCCAGTTTTCTCCATCCAAGAAAGAGCACTGCCATTCACCCAGGTGCTCTGACCAAGGACCGAGAGGTCAACATGGCTGCCTTACTCCTGATCTCAGTGTTCTGCTTTCTCCCTCCCATGGGCAAAAATCCTGCCCCACCCTCTCTCTAACCCCTCGGTAAATTTTACTGGTGTTAACTTCGTCACATATTTCCAGCTCAGCTCTCTTACATCTCTGCTACCAGCCGCATCTAAGCCAACTGAACTGATGTGCTAGGGCTGCAGTACCATGACCCAGGTGGCTTAAACATCAGAAACTGATCGTCTCTTATTTCTGGAGGCCCAAAGTCTGGAGTCGAGGTGGTGGCGGGGTTGGTTTCCTGACAACAATGAGGAAAGGATCTGTTCCAGGCCTTTCTCCATGGCCATCCTGTCCCTGTGTCTCTTCACTGCATCTCTGCTCTGTCTGTCTCTGTGTCCAAACTTCCCTCTTTTCTTGGTGAAGGCTCACACTAATGATGTCTTTAACATGAACATCTCTAAACAGACACTATCTCCAAATATCGTCACATTCTGAAGCACTGGGGTTAGACTTCCCCACATGGGAGGGGGGTACGATTCTTTTTACAGCACCATCCAAGTCACCCAGACTCTAGCAGTTGTCTCACATTGCTCTTCTGCTTTTTCTTTCCATAGTCCATTGTCTCAAGGGCAGGGAAGAGTGCCCTGCTGAAGCATAAACCACATCACTTTCCGCCAAACCTTCCAGTGCTTTTCCCTTCTACTCACCCCCAAGCCCTACCATGGTCCCTCACACCCTGGGTGATCCAGCCTGCCTACCTGTCTGAATGACTGTTTCCACCCCGTCACCCTTCACTTCACTCCAGCCTCACTGGTCGTTGTGCTACTCCCAGGGCTCCTCAAGCATATTTCCAGCTCATGTCCCTGGGAAAACTATTAGAAAACAGTCCTTTTTGGAACCAGTAGTTAGAGTAATGGCTATGTCGCTGGACTCCCATGTAGTTGACTGCAGTTCGAGTCCCAGACCTGGTGGCTTAAACTCATACTGGGTGCGTGTGCGTGCGTGACCAAGACCCCGAGAGGAGAATGGACTGCAGCATGGCCATTCCTCCCAGGGAGTGATTTCTCCCTTTCTGTCTCTCTGTCTCTCTCTGTCCTTCTGGTGAGTGTGCACACCTTATAGCAAAAACCATTCAAAAAAAAAAAAAGGAAGAAAGAAAAGAAAAAGAAAGCAGTCCCTTTAAATCATTTTACAAAACATACCTATTTCCTTCATTCGATAATGCTCAAATGTCTCCTTCTCTAGGTTTGTGCCATTTTTCCTCTATGTGGCATTCAGTAGGCAGGAAATAAACATTTAAGTAAATACACTGCACATGAGCGTACACACACACAATGTATAGTAACACATCAGCAGCTAAACCATATCTAGCATTTCAGTCAGAGTTCTGCAGAAAGTCGGTGGCACTCTCAGGTCGGGAGCTTTGAGAAGATTCTGATAAAGGGATCTATTACAAAAGAGTGAGGCTCCAGCAGGCATGAAAAGGGGAGAAAGCGGTTGGCAGGTGGCATGGTGGTTGAGGGTGTTGGACTCCCATGTCGCCCACTATGGCTTGCTTTTTCACTCCCCTCCGCTGTCTCTCAAATTAAATAATAATAATAAAGTTAAATAAAAATAATTCTTAAACAAAAAGGGGAAGAAGTTGCTTCCAAAATCTGAAATAGAGTGTGGTAGGAGGGAACACCTGCTGGGTGCCCTTACTTTCAGTAGCATTCAGCCTACTTCTGCTAAAGCCACAGGGGGGAGCCAAGGAGCAATGTTCTCCCTCCTCTTCTCGGAGCTCCTGCTGGTATAGCCCCATAGGGCAGAACCCAACCAGACACCAAAGGACAGGGAGCTCATTGGTGTAGGACAGCTGAGGAGATGGGGAGAGGGAAAAGTGGGGAAGGAGGGAGGGAGGGGAAGAGAGAGGCTGAATAATGGGGAGAAAGAGGGAAAGGGGGAGAAGAAGAAAAGAAGGGAAAGTGATAGACCCAGAAGGAAGAGAGAGAACGAACAGTGAAAGAGACACCTACAGGAAAGGTGCTAAGTGAGTTAGGGGTCTAGGAACAGATAGACGGACCCCACAAAAGCCCTGAGCAGAAGTTAGCAGCAACCAGAGGGACTACTTCTCTTCTCCCTTCTCTGCCCAATGCCAACTTCTTACACAGCACCTGTTGTTTCACCTTCCAAATTCTTCCTGTTATTAAAACACCGTGGACGTGATGTGTGTCTGACGGGGAAGCGTACAGACAATCGGAGCGGGGAAGCTGCACAGGACTGTCTCTGCTGGCTCTCAGGTCCCAGAACTGCTGAAGGGGTGAGCTAGGTATTACACGTGCTCCTGCACACACCTATCATGCGGACTTTTCTTTTGTCAAGTTTTCATATTACTAGAACTTTTGTAAGTCTCCAGTCTTGAGTCAAAAAAAAAAAAAAAAGAAAAGAAAAGAATAACCTTACAATTGAGTTTGTGATGAAGTTCTTACTTTGAATTCAAATCGGCTACCCAACTCTAGGATACTCCAATTTGCCTTTAAAGTTATTCAACATGAGGAAAATAGAAAAGTCAGCACAGATGCACTCAGATTCCGGGAGGAAGGGAGCCCTGGCATTCTCTGAGAGTCAATGGGAAGAGAAAACCTGAGACCAATCTCCTCCTGGCCTCCAATTGGGGGGAGACACCGGCCAAGTCACCAGACCTGGGTGGACTTTACATCCCCGCCTGAAACTAGGTCTGGGGGTTTAAAGGTCTAAAATTCCAAGACCCTGTCTGAATGCTATTTTTGATATTGTATCAAAAATATTCAGGCCACCTGTTTTATAAACAAGTAAATTCAATTATTGGACTCATGTCATGGTTAAAATTTCTAGTAGGCTTTCTAATACGTGTGTTTTGGGAATCATGCTATTGACAAGCTATTTAGAAAATGTTTATATTTACTGCTGTTCGTAGAGAAATGCTTGGGTCTTAGCCTGTATTACACTCATCAGTCACTGATGCTTTGTTAGAGCATTTCAGAGCATTATATATTGATTCGAATTAATGAATTTTATGTCAAAGACCAGTTAACATATTTTACCTCAGACAATAAGTTTATGGATGTAATTACTGACTTGAGCTCCAAAAACATAGCACAATTATACTGTAGCACATATGTCAACCCACTTAAGTCACTCCAATTTAGAAAAAAAAATCCAATGATATCACATGCCACACATTTTTTAATGAGAAAAATTACAAGCTACCTAAATGAAGAGAACCAATTTTCCACAGGGAAATCGGGGGGGGGGGGAAATGTAAAGGTAAACCAATCTTTTGAAGGCAAAATAAAAATTTCAACATAGCTTCATGTTGTACCCAAAGCAAATTATGGCCAGCAAGTAATACGGCTCTGCTAATTAGACTTGACTGGAGTTTCAATTAAGCAGAGGATGCACTAGGCCCCTCAGAGCTGCTCTGATTTGTTTCATCTGTTCTAGCAGGCACGCGGAGAACCACCAGGGCCCCAGGAAAGGAGAAGTTGCCTGGCACAGCAGATTGGGGCAGGATACCGTTTGATGCTCTCTCTCTCTCTCATCCAGCAGTTGCTTATCACACAGATTCAACCGTGCACTGATTCAGTGCCCACATGACTGGACTGTATACACCAGCTATAGCACTGGGCACCAGGGAAACCCTGCTAACCCAGAACACGGGGGTGATCCTCTCCTTGCACAAGTGCAGTCACTGTAAGTGACTGGGTGGGGTAGTGGATGGAAGGTCACCTTGCCACTCCCTCTTATTTAATAAAGCCCTGCTGCTTAGAGAAAGATGTACTTTCAGCAAGTACAAACAAATTCATCCTCACGGTTCAGGTCACACTGTCATAATTTCATTCTCAACTCTTTAGCTACAACCTACTAGTACCTGAAGAATATAAAAAGTTGTAATGTGGCTTCCCTACGGTAGTTCCACTGCTATTTTTTGACCTGTGGGGTGCATACATATAGCGTGAAAGGCATTCTTTCGGAGAGGGAAATATCTAAAAGACCAGCAGATGTTTGCGTTCTGGCCCTGCATGCTTACTTTCCCCAGCCTCAAAATGGGGACAGTATCGGGAACCAGCAGTTAGCGTAATGGCTATGTCGCTGGACTCCCACGTGGTCGACCACGGTTCATGTCCCGGACCCGGTGGCTTAAATCTCACGCCGGGCGCGTGTGCGTGCGTGCCCAGGATCCCGAGAGGAGAATGGAGGAGAAGGGATTGCGGCGTGACCATCCCCCCGGGGGGTGATTTCTCGCTTTCTGTCTCTATGTCTCTGTCTGTCTGGCGAGCGCACGCGCCCTATAGCGTAAAAACCTCTCCAAAAAAAAAAAAAATGGGGACAGTATCAGCCGCCTCTATAGGCTTATGAGATAAATAACATAGATGCCATGCTCAGCAAATGCCTGGCAAGGGCATACTCTTACTGATGTCAGCTACTAATGGTGTATAGAGACAGCTCTCCTATGTCTCTTCTAACACTGACCCAATTTGCTTCCAATGATAAACTCTACATAATTGATTTCACGAGGCTTTTGAGAATTTTCTAAATTTTTGAATGAATAGCAATAGAGCTTAAGCAGGGGCTTCAAGACCCCTGTGAGTTGCAGGATTTCTGAGGACCGCCAACGCAGCAAATATCCAGATATCCTTTTATTCCTTTTCACTTTGTTTCGTTTTGTTTGTGCTATACAGTACATACGCTCGCTGGAGAGAGAGAGAGACAAAAAGTGAGAAATCACTCTCCCAGGGGGCATGGCCATGCAGCAATCCCTTCTCCTCCATTCTCTTCTCGGGATTTTGGGCATGCACGCACATGCATCCAGTGTGAGTTTTAAGCTGCTGGGTCCAGAACTTGAACTTCAGTCAACTACGTGCGACTCCAGCAATGTAATCATTACACTATATGCTGGTCTCCAGATCCCTGTTTTAGCCTTTAAAAAAAAAAAAAAAAAGAATCACAGGGACCAGCAGTTAGAGTAATGGCTATGTTGCTGGACTCCCATGTAGTTGACCATGGTTCGAGTCTCAGACCCGGTGGCTTAAGGCTCACATTGGGCACGTGTGCGTGCATGCCCAGCATCCGGATGGGAGAATGGAGGAGAAGGGATTACGTACGGCATGGCCATCCCCCCTGGGGGGTGATCTCTCACTTTCTGACTCTCTGTCTCTGTCTATCTGATGAGTGCATGCACCCTATAACTGGGGTGCATACATATAGCGTGAAAGGCATTCTTTCGGAGAGGGAAATATCTAAAAGACCAGCAGATGTTTGCGTTCTGGCCCTGCATGCTTACTTTCCCCAGCCTCAAAATGGGGACAGTATCGGGAACCAGCAGTTAGCGTAATGGCTATGTCGCTGGACTCCCACGTGGTCGACCACGGTTCATGTCCCGGACCCGGTGGCTTAAATCTCACGCCGGGCGCGTGTGCGTGCGTGCCCAGGATCCCGAGAGGAGAATGGAGGAGAAGGGATTGCGGCGTGACCATCCCCCCGGGGGGTGATTTCTCGCTTTCTGTCTCTATGTCTCTGTCTGTCTGGCGAGCGCACGCGCCCTATAGCGTAAAAACCTCTCCAAAAAAAAAAAAAATGGGGACAGTATCAGCCGCCTCTATAGGCTTATGAGATAAATAACATAGATGCCATGCTCAGCAAATGCCTGGCAAGGGCATACTCTTACTGATGTCAGCTACTAATGGTGTATAGAGACAGCTCTCCTATGTCTCTTCTAACACTGACCCAATTTGCTTCCAATGATAAACTCTACATAATTGATTTCACGAGGCTTTTGAGAATTTTCTAAATTTTTGAATGAATAGCAATAGAGCTTAAGCAGGGGCTTCAAGACCCCTGTGAGTTGCAGGATTTCTGAGGACCGCCAACGCAGCAAATATCCAGATATCCTTTTATTCCTTTTCACTTTGTTTCGTTTTGTTTGTGCTATACAGTACATACGCTCGCTGGAGAGAGAGAGAGACAAAAAGTGAGAAATCACTCTCCCAGGGGGCATGGCCATGCAGCAATCCCTTCTCCTCCATTCTCTTCTCGGGATTTTGGGCATGCACGCACATGCATCCAGTGTGAGTTTTAAGCTGCTGGGTCCAGAACTTGAACTTCAGTCAACTACGTGCGACTCCAGCAATGTAATCATTACACTATATGCTGGTCTCCAGATCCCTGTTTTAGCCTTTAAAAAAAAAAAAAAAAAGAATCACAGGGACCAGCAGTTAGAGTAATGGCTATGTTGCTGGACTCCCATGTAGTTGACCATGGTTCGAGTCTCAGACCCGGTGGCTTAAGGCTCACATTGGGCACGTGTGCGTGCATGCCCAGCATCCGGATGGGAGAATGGAGGAGAAGGGATTACGTACGGCATGGCCATCCCCCCTGGGGGGTGATCTCTCACTTTCTGACTCTCTGTCTCTGTCTATCTGATGAGTGCATGCACCCTATAACAACAACAACAACAAAAGCCTCTCCAAAAAATAAAAAAGAATCACAAATAGCAGAAGAATATAGTAAGTGCTTCAAGTTCCACAATCCTGGCCAATGCTGGGCTAACTGCCTTGAAATAACCAAGCAGTGACTACAGAGTAGAAGCAGATGGCTTCATAGACTGTTTTCAGAGCACCAGGCTCAGACATGCCTTTTGTTATCCACAAGTCCTGCATCCTGACGACATCCGAGAAGTGCCGCCATCATCCACAGTGACTTTCCCATGCTGTCACAGCACTTCCACTCTGATTGTCCTAGGCGCCCAGGGGCACACAAAACAGGAAGGAAACGCGTGCAGCAATCAATGAACTAAGTTTTGGGTCTTTTTTTTTTAAGTTAGATGATGGGAAGTGGTAGGAGGGAAATGCTGAAGCATGGGGAACGGAATAAAGGCAGATGACAGAAAGACAGAAACACAGGAAGTGTTCAGAAAGAAAAACAAGAAAGGCTGCTGACGAAAAGTACTCCAGCAAAAAAGGAAAAGGTGTTCTTTGCCAAGAAAAATGTGCTAATCTTATGCAGCTCTAAGAGATATTTAAAGAAACATTGTAAAATTAGCCTTTATCTGCTTAATTCTTAATCCTGCAGGAATACTTAATCCTGAAGCATTCCCAAAGGAATATGGGATATTCCATGATTTACAGCTATGAGCCTCTTTTTGTGTCACAATAAAAAGCCAGGCTGGTGTATTTTATTACCTCAATCAAAAGGCAAGGTCCTTAAAGGAGTAAATATTCTTGTGGACATATGATTTTAAAAATAAATTAATAGTCATACAGTAGTTACTATGTGCTAGGCTTTGCTGTACATTACCTGTGTTTTCTAGTCTTTGTAATAGCCCTTAGAAGTGGGCACTGTTATTATGCTCATTTTATAATGAAAAAATAAAGGAATAAAGAGGGTTTTTTTTTTGGGAGGGGGTGGTTAAGTTTTTGCCATAGGGTATGTGCACTCTCCACAGAGAGACAGAACATGACAGAGAAAGGGAAAGTGAGAAATCACTCCTCCCCAGAGGGGATGGTCACCCCACAATCCCTTCTCCTCCATTCTCCTCACCGGATTTAGGGCATGAACACACACACATCTGGCATCATTTTTCATGCTGCAAGGTCTATGACTCGAACTGTAGTCAAACATGGGGGAGTCCAGCACCATGTGGACTTCCATGCCAAGTGCTAGCCTTAGGGATACAGAGATCTTTTTAAATCTGCCAGACATAAGTGCTGGTAAGAGGTGGAGCTGGGATTCAAATCCAGATTAGCCGGGATGTGTGCTCTTAACCATTACCCTAGAAAGCCTCTCACCGGTCGTAATTAATCAATAACAAGATGTTTAGCCACTTATTTAAAGCGACACTGACTTGTAAGTGACCTCAAATACACTAACATATGTTGGACAGGACATACAAGTATCTACTCAAATCAAAACCTATCTTATATTGAGAGTCCATCTTGGGCCAGCCCACATGTGCCAGATCCCATATGGCCAACCACAGTTCAAATCTCAGCCCCAGCTGCCTATAAAACATACCAGATGTGTGTGTGTGCATGACCAAGATCTAGACAGGATGGAGGCATGGAGGAGAAGGGATTACAGCATTTCCAGGCCTCACTGGAAGACGCTTTTTACCTTCTCCCTCTCTCCTTCTCTTTCATGAACACATTCACCGTCTGGCAATAAAAACAAACAAAAACACACAAACAAAACCTCCAAAAGAGCCATGACTTGGATGTGGTCTGCAGTCTCAGCCATGGCCGGACTTCTAGGATAATGAGCCCACAGCCCACAGGCAGCACAACCCTCTTCCTTCTGCTGCCACCAAGGTTACTCGTGCTCTGAGAGTGCACAGGCCATGCTGGCCCTGTACATGCTTCTCTTTGTATAGAAACCATTCCTATCATAGGGTATTTCATGTGACCATACAAAACGTTCATGGATAATGAGTATTATGAAAAAAATTATGCATGGATTTCAAATCCGCCCCCCTTTTTTTGTCACCAAAATAAACTCATGGTTTAATTCCATTTTTCCATGAACTTTTTCAAGTTCCTTTGTATTGCATTCAGTTACAAGCCTTTACCCAGTTTCCTTAATACTGGTGACTACATGTATCCCTGCTTTCCAACTAGCCTTGAATTTGATAAAAATAGGTAGTAAGATAAAGATTCCCTTGGAAGGCTATTACATAATCTAAAGATGTCAATGAATTGAAGAGTTAGCCAAGAGAAAGCTCTCCAATCTGGTCCTATTGCTGATGGAATGAGGAGGGTTTATGGGAAGAGGGCCAGATTTGAGGAAATGGGAGACAAGGAAGAGCAAGGGGGATGGTGCTGGACAGATGACCAGGGGTTGATGAAAACAGCGACTGTGCCTTGAATTACACCAAGGAAAACTCCAATATTTTAATACTTAAATATAGTGCAATATTAAGGAATGCAAAAGTATCAAGAAAATCAGAATAGTGGGACTAGCAGTTGACAAAATGACTATGTTGCTGGACTCCCATGTGGTTGACTGTGGTTTGAGTCCCGGACCCGGTGGCTTAAACTCGAAAAGAAAAGAAAAGAAAAGAAAAGAAAAGAAAAGAAAAGAAAAGAAAAGAAAAGAAAAGAAAAGAAAAGAAAAGAAAAGAAAAGAAAAGAAAAGAAAAGAAAAGAAAAGAAAAGAAAAGAAAAGAAAAGAAAAGAAAAGAAAAGAAAAGAAAAGAAAAGAAAAGAAAAGAAAAGAAAAGAAAAGAAAAGAAAAGAAAAGAAAATCAGAATAGTAATTAGCAATATAGAAATTAGCAGAAAAGAAACTTTACTGTATGGCTAACCAGGATCACAAAAGGAAATATGAGAGATTATGAGGAAAAGGCAGTATTTCATTCTCATGCTGCAAAACAATGATATAAGCATGACAATATTGCCTCAAATACTCCCCCAATTAATTTGAAAAATTACTGTAATTGCAACCAAAATTCCAAGCAGATTTGCTTTCGTGGAATTAAACAATTTTTTTTTTTTTTGAGAGATCCTTGCTATAGGGCGCATCTGCTTACCAAAGAACAGAAAGAGACAGACAGAAAGCTAGAAATCATCCTTGGAGGAATGGCCATGCCACAATCCCGTTTTCTCCATTCTTCTCTCCAGATTATGGACAAGTGCCCACACATGCCTGGGATGAGTTTTAAGCCACCAGATCTGCAACTCAAACCACAGTCACCCATGTGGCAGTCCACTGCCTTAATCACCAGGCCCTCTACTAGCCCCAACAAATGACTTTTTA
This sequence comes from Tupaia belangeri chinensis, assembly GCF_000334495.1. NCBI lineage: Eukaryota > Metazoa > Chordata > Mammalia > Scandentia > Tupaiidae > Tupaia > Tupaia belangeri. The sequence continues at coordinate 1,266,919 of NW_006209026.1, read as the reverse complement.
AAAAATAATTATTTATTTGTTTAATTCCACTTGTTATGATTATTACTTTTTCTAATTTGACAAGACGAAGAAAGAGAGAGAGAGAGAGAAAAAAAAGGAAAGCAAGAAAGCAAGCCATCAAGTCCAGGGCTATAACTGCAGTTGATCATGTGGGAATTCAGTGCCTTTAACCACCACACTACCTGCCGGCACCCCCAATAAGTGATTTTAAAAATTTACTTAGGGGAGCCAGCAGGTGGCATGGTGGTTAAGGCCACTGGACTCCTACATAGCCGACCACAGTTTGAATCCCAGACCTTATGGCTTGCTTTTTCACTTTCCCTCTCTCTCTCACTCTGTCCCTCTCTGGTCAAATTTAAATAAATAAATAGATAAACAAACTAACTAACTAACTAAATAAATAAAGTTAAATAACATAATTCTTTAAAATCAATTACTTAGAAGCCTAAATGGTGAAAAATACCCAAATCAATTCTCAATGAAAGAACAAAAGTAGAACACAGCTCTAAAGAGTCAAGATTTATTATAAAACTGCAGTAGATAAATTACAAAGTTCAGTCAAGAATAAATGTACTGAGGCAACAAGAGACCCCAAAACAGACACTTACATTGATGGGAATGTAGTATAAAACAGGCATGACTGGAGCCAGCAGGTGGCATGGTGTTTAAGGCACTGGACCCCAAATGGTCGACTACATAGGTTCAAGTCCTGGAACTGGCAGCTTGAAAAACATGCTAGGTGTGTGTATGTGCATGCCTAAAATCCCAAGAGAAGAAAGGATTGCAGCATGGCTATCCCCCCTGGGGAGTGATTTCTCACATTCTCTAAGTCTCTGTTTCTATCTTTCTATCTCTGGAAAGTACATGCACTCTATGGCAAAAAATCTAAAAATAAATAACAATAAAAAACAAAGATGACTAACATGAATAAAAGGCATACTAATTCATTAAATGATATGGCAAAAATTCACTCTCTGCTTGGCAAAAATTCACTTTCTGTCTGCAAAAATAAATAAATTTGATCAATGTCCATCCCATAAATCAGATGAATGAAAAACAATGCCAAATACAACCTAAAAAATTTAAGAAAAAAATGAAAAATGAAATATTTTTATGACCTATGAATAGAAAATATATTTCTTGACAAGTATAGAAAACAAAACTCATTAAAAAAAAAAACCTGATAAATTGGATGGCATTGAAGTTAAGACTGTGTTGTTGTAGAGTGTCATGACAAAATACACCATAAATAAAATTTAAATAACAGCCTGAAATAAAATATCTCTAATTTATAAAATATATAAATTAATAGAAATCCTAAATGACCACATGAAAGGACACATGACCTCTTCTACATAATTCAAAACAACATCACTTCACACCCATCAGAAGAGTAAAACGTTTTAAAAGTCTCAAAATGCCAGGTGCTTGAGATTATGAGCGCAATCTCCAAAACAGCAATCTCCTAGCAGAAATATACATTGGTTGAAGAACCCTGACGAGTTTATTGGCAATATCTATTAAGGTAAAAAATGTATACAGCATTCACCCAGAACACAGCAACTCTGCTTCATGGTGCATATTCTGGAATAATACTTACATACATGATATCCACTGAAGCACTGCTTGTAATAGTTTGTTTGTTTGTTTCTTTTTTAAGAAATGTTTGCTATAGGGCACATGGCTTTCCAGAGAGAGACAGAAAGTGAAAAACCATCCCCCCCCGGGGTGGGGGAGGGGAGATGATGAGGGCAATCCCTTCTCCTCCACCTCCTCTCAGGATCTTGGACACGCACGCACACACACCTGGCATGAGTTTAGCCTGCCAGGTCTGGGTCTTGAACTGCAGTCAACTACGTGGGAGTCCTACCATGTTTATTATCAGAGAAAGGATAAAAGAAATTGTGGTATAGTCTTAAGATGAAAACCTAACCAGTACTTAAAGTGAAAGAATTAAATCTATATGAATCAATGTAGATACACCTAATAAACCATTCTGACTGGAAAAAAATAAGTTGTGAAATGTTATGAGAGAATAAAAACACAAACCAAAAATATACACAGCAAATTTATGATGGTAGTTGCCTCTGGGAGGAAGGGTAGTGAAGGGAACATGAGACTGGGGAGGAGTTAACAGTCATTTTATACCTTTATTACGTTTTTTATCTTGTTATAATGTTTAAGTTCTTTCATTAGAAATACTATCTGGGGGCCAGCAGGGGGTGTGGTGGTTAAGGGCACTGGACTCCCACATGACCGACCATGGTTCGAGTCTCGGACCTAGTGGCTTGATTTTCTCTTTCCCTCTCTCTCTCACTCTGTCCCTCTCTGGTCAAATTAAAATGAATATATAAGGTTAAATAAAATAATTCTTAAAAAAATACTATCTGAAGAAAAATGACAAAACGTAAACATTTCTTAATTCAGATGTAGGTATAGAGATGTTTATTTTCTATTCTTTTCAGCATCTCATAAACCTTTCAAATTTTTCAGAAGACCACATTTAATAGATGAATAGGTAGCCATGTAACCATAAGTCTTCTCTTGAGTTTATTTAAAACAAGAAGATGTTCCAACTTAATAAAAAAACAGTCAAAAGACCTTTCTATGATAATACGGGCAGAGGGCTATCTTTCTGCAAATGCATAGTATTTGGCTCAAAAATCAGATAAAAACAAAATCAGAGTTAAAATCAGGAAGGCAGTCAGTATGTGCCTTCCTCTGATAAAGGCAACACACAGGAATGTCTAATCTTTTCCTCCAGACAGCACTGACATTGACTGGTACATGTGAGGGCAATTAATAACGCTTCAAAACTGAGGTCCAGATCTCACTCTCCTTTTTGTTCAAGTGGAAACAGTAAAGTAAAGCAATGTAAAATCAGGAACTATGTACAAAAAAGTACCCATTTAAGTTGTAGGTGAAGGTTAATCATGTCTTTGATGTCCCTCTTTTCTCCATCCTACCATTGCTAAGGTTCCAGAGTGACCAGACCGTAGTCTACCTCTGCAAGCGCAGCAGACAAGAGTGGCCTGCCACTCACTCCTAAGGACCCCCACCCCACTCTGGTATCAGCCTTAGCCATAGCAGGGACTCTGAGCAAGCTCAGACTGAGCTGGTACTAACAATATTCCATTTCAAACAGAAACGAGACTGAAAGGCAGGTATCTTCCATCATTTACTCCCCTCGTTATAGAGGAGTTATTATTAAGCCCAAAGCCTCTTGTTCCCAAAACCTATGGTTTGTCCACTATACCAGGCAGCTGGTTTTGTGGCATTGAAAACAGGCACAGTCATGAACTAATAAACTGAATTGGGACATTGAGTTTTTGCCCCAAGTAAAAGAAAACTTACTCTTATTTTATGCCTGGGTCTCCTGTCAGTCCCAGATTCTTTACTCATGGGCGCAATCATGGCTATGCATAAGACAACACAAATGTGTGGTTGCTAAAGAATGAGGCTGTCTTCTGAGGTTTCCTGAGACCCTTCCTTAACCACCATGCCACCTGCCAGCCCCAGTCATGATGCATAGAAAAACAGAAAAATACGTCATGACTTTCCCAATGACCTAATAGTTGTATGAGAATTTTCACCAGCTGTTGTCACAGTATATTAAAGGTACAACAAGGTCATGGAAGAGCTAATGGCTTCTGCCTGTAGAGATGCTCCTGGGCCAAAGTTGCTCCCTCTTTTGACTAAGGGGGCAGCTTTATAATGGTTCCCAATCTTCACTGGCTCTATGCTAATCTCTCCTTCTTGAGTGTGGGATTTAGTGATTCACTTCTAAGAATTGGAATATGACAAAATCAATGAGATGTCACTTCTCAGATTAAGTTATAGGAGATGGTCACTCCTGTCTTGCTTGGTCTCTGCTCTTCTACTTGCTTGCCATGATGGAAGTGACCTGCCATGCCATGAACTGTCCTAAGGAGATCTCGGCCAACATGACAAGGAGCAGAGATTGGCTCCCAGCAACATACAGATAGGAACAGAGGCAACCTGCAAGGCACTGAAGCCTGCCCATAGCCACCTGAGTGAGCTTGCAAGCAATCTCCCCAGTCTAGCTGTGAGAAGACTGTGATCTCAGCCAATACTTTGATTTAAGTTTTGTGAAAGACCTTACGCCAGATCACCCAGCTAAGGTGTACCTGGATTCCTGAAACACAGAACTATGCTATGAGGGCCAGCAGGTGGTGTGGTAGTTCAGGTAGCTAAACCCAACATGGCCAGCTGTGTGGTTTGAGTCCTGGACTCTGTGGCTTGAAAACACACCAGGCTTGTGTTCATACTTGTTCAAAATCCCAAGAGGAGAATGGAGAAGAAAGAACTGCCTATGGGGTGCTTTCTCACTCTCCCCAGCCCTCTCTCTTTCCAGAAAGATCATGTACTTTATAGCAAATTTTAAAAAGAAAAGAGAAAGAGAACTTTGACATGATAAATGTCATTTGAAACAGCTAATTTTGGGGATAATTTGTTATATAGCCCAAGAAAACTATTACATACACTAACCATAATTAAAAATCATTGAATATATGGATACAGTCTAGACAGTATGTCTGATGTCCAATTCTTGTTCTTTCACATACTCATTCAGTAAGCATTAACTATATGTTAGGCAGTATAGACACAAAATAACTTCAAAGTAACATGGTCCTGCCTTCATGAGAAAGGAAAACTTAGAAAATTCATGCCAAATATATTTATGCAATTTCACAAACTTAAACTATGAGTTGTTAAATATGGCTAATTTCTTCTACCTGGATAAGTAATTTATTCTATGTAATTAAAATATTTTGTTATGTTAATGCACTTTATGTTCAATGCAAGGTACCTAAGGGTTTATTCCATCTGCTCAAAACATAAGTTATATATTTAGAAAAGAATTCTGATTTTCTTTTCCACACAAACTCTTACAGGAATTAGGCCTTTTCCTTCCATTCATTCAGAAACTATTCCCACAGACAGAAAACCCAATGAAGCAGTGAATTGGCAAACTTTATGTATGAACATTCTGTAATATTTTCCAAATCAGCTACTTGAAGTCTACTTCTTCTCTTTTGGATGAGACTTGGTAACCACTGTATAAACTCAGGATAAACATTTAAACATTCTGAACAATGTTACTTATGTGAGACTTCCATCTTTTGTGATGAACTTTTTCCCTTTCACAGTATACTAACTAGAAAAGACAAACTGATAAAAACAGAATTTTTTCTCACATATTCATAAAATAGTCCTATTTATTTTTTTAAATGCCATCAGCTTTCCCACAGCATCATAAGCAGCTTTGGGAATACTTAAAGAAATGCAACTATGCGGAATAAATAGAAAAAGAAAGATAAGAGGAAATGATTTTTCAGTGATGAATTTGAACATACACATGCACACCCATATGACTGCCATAGTTAACCTAGGTAGACCTTAAAGAATGTTAACTGAATTATCACATGAGTTATGCTAGATTTTCAGCATGCCTCTCTGGTTGCCTCCCGTCAGTACGATCCACTTGAAGTCCACCTTTGATTAGAGCTCCTTAACTTTCCACCAGTCATGGCACAAAGTCATGAACCAATGAATAAGTCATCAGAACATGGGGGTGGGAGTGGGGGATCACCAAAGGATTTGATGTTTATGAACATGGGCTACAGCCCATGTAGCCTCCTCCACTGGCAGGAGAAACCGTCTACCCAGTCCAACAGAAGATACCTTTCTTAGACCACTTGGGGTTTTAACCAGGGACACCACCTTCTGCTACACTGTTCAGAAGAGTGTATTATCTTCATTTGCTTTCCATTTTCAAATGGAATGACACTGTACTCTTCCTTATTGTCTCATCGTATTTTCTGCATAACCCTTTCTTCTCTCACCAAAAAGAATATAATTGGAATTCTACTTAGGGAAGGAAAAGAGTTTATACTTTATTAGAGTGTCCTTCAAAGAGTCTGACACATATCTCTGTGACTTCATAAACCCACTGTACAAAATAGAGCTTTGCAAACTTGCACTGCAATATTTTCTATTCAGAAGACTTCCCTGTGTTTCTAATTGTTTTTAAAAGTGTAGTCCAAATGAATTTCAGTTGTACAAAGTATCTTTTAGTTCAGCCTCTCCCAGCAAATCACTCTGAAGTCAGAAAGAGTCAAATCTCCTTTCCTACATCTTACTTTTCAAAAATGAAAAGTTATCAGTTGATGATAATGTATGTAGCAATATCTTTGACTGATACACTCTGTAGTCATGCTAGGACAAACTATTTTGTACATTGTAAAGACGTACAGCGATTAAACGCAATAAAAAGAAAGAAAAGAGAGAGAAGAGAGAAGAAAGGACAAATGGATGAATGTATGGAAGGATGGACTAGACCATGGTGTAGCGGATAAGTACAAATTGCAAAGTGAGAAAGTTATGTGATTATACCTACACAGACAAACAAACCTTCTGATGCTCAGGCAATATGTTGAAAATCTCTGAGACTCACTTTTTCCTCCTTGATAAAACAGGGCTAATAATGCCTAACCAGATCATTTTGAGGATTACAGCTAATATACAAAAACTAACAGCATTTATCATTTAGTAGACATCCATTACAGCATAGTACATTAGTATGCATTTTCAAAAAATTTCATCACATTGAACCAATAGTGGAATCATAACTGAAAATTGCTATTCATTAAAAATACTGGAGGTTTAATTACATACTGATAATCTCACCAAGTTATACAATACGGGGATCAAGCTAAGCGAACCTCCAGAACTCTAGCAGTTCTGAAATAAAACACTGCAACGAGATTAGGTGCCACTTAAAAATATGGAAACAGGCAAAGGAACAGTATAGACAGAAACTCTTCTCAAAAGGAATTATTCTACAATTAGCACTGCTCCTGTTTAGAAGAAAATCTGCACCAAGGAAACGCTGATACAAATACAGACACAGTAGCAAGAAGTGCGCACACTGGAATAATCCAGTGATATGTAGCACTAATAAAAATAAAAAGGGTTTTAGATCTCCAGCGCAGGTTTTTAAAAACATTAAGAAAATGGTGACCATGAAGAGTCATTTCCCAGAGAATGAAAGAGACAGCACTTAGGAACAGTATCTCACACGAATTAAACTGTCCTTTAAGAGAAATGGCCAGCACAAGAATGCATCTAAGCTGCCTGCAGCTTCCTCAAGGCCCTTGCCTTGGGTATTAAAATTTGCGTAACAAAAATGTGCAACTCAGGGGTTGGCTCAAACTGGCTAGCAGCCTAAGGGATTAGAGGGCCTCTCCTGCCTGCCATCCTGCAAACCCTAAGGAGATGCTCTAACCACCCTTTTTCTTCTCCAAACCCTCTACTGAGTCTTTGCATAGATGTGCATAAATAGTGAAAAAGATAAATACATGGTTAGGTTAAAATTCTGACACACAGAAGAACAGGGCCAAGATGGACTATTATGCTAAAATCCCATTTGCTTTCAGAATCATTTGAAGCCATTCTAAATTATACAACACTGAGATTGTCCTCTCTGGAGAAATAGTGTTGTGTATTCGCGGAGTATAAATACAGCCCATGTAGCTTCCACGGCAGAAGAAACACTCTACTCAGTCCAACAGAAGATACCCCCCATAAATAAATAAATATATATATATATAAAAGACCTGAATTTGAAAGGAATCAAAACTACATAGTTCAAAGGTTAGTTCTGACCTATAACATGTTATGTTGGGGCTTAATTTTTGCAAATAAACATGGAATTTCAATGCTCTCAGGCAGCGCATATTTTATCTGTGTGGCCACAGGCCCCCCAGTCCCTATTACTTCCCAGTGGGCTTTACATATGTATCTAGTCTTGAGGACATTTCAGTTTACCTTCACTACCCTAAAACATAAAATTTAACAATTATGAAATATATATAAACTCAAATTCTGAAAAATGAGGAGTGGCCACCACTAGGGATAGGCTTCTACAATTTACCAGTTTAAGGCAGAAAACTCATTCTGGGATACGAATGGGCTTTCTGAAATGGAGTTATTTCTGTTAGATAAGAACTAGTTACTTTTTAAAAAAGTAATAGTTCTAATAAAAAATAAGAAAAAATGTTTAAGAAGTAATAATTCAATGTGGCCATGCACAAGAACCCAGGCATTAGCTGTGTGCAGGAGGACAGAGAGAACAGACAAAAGAAGGTCTGAGACTACGAATGAAAATGCCTTGATTTGATATTTAGTATTTTGATTATTTCAGTTGTCACTTTATTTCTCTAAAATTCACTCTTCTTAGTTGAAAAAGCTGGGGTAAGTATAAAGTTTCTTTCCTGGACTTAAAAGTCAATGATTCACTAATTATAAAGCAACTAATGAGCACAATAAACAAACACACACACAAACAAACAAAACCAGCCCTAAATTTAGACCCTGGGAGTTACGGAGTCACTGAAAGGCAATTAGGCAAACTCTTTACCTGTAACCCTGCAGTGAGTCAGAGGCTGTGTAGGGACCAGAATCCAGAATTTATCATCTTTATTCTGGCTGATGTAACCACCATAAATAATTGCCTCATCCCTGTGAGGTAATTTACTTTTTGCCAAGGACCCCATTAACATCTGAGCAGACCTTGAGAGTCCCTTTCATCTCACACATAGCTTTCATTAAATTATATTTCTTTTTAAACTTTTTGTTCTGACTATAAAAACAATACGTAGCACACATTCATAAAAGAGTGGTTCAAAAACACACAGAGAATTAAAATGACTTACAACCCTAGCCCTTGACAAGAACAAACATTTACTGGTCATTTACCACATGCCTAACCAGAGATTGGGACCATAATAGCTCAAGACAATTATCTTGACCTCGAGATGAACAGACTCACAGGATGGACAGAGGCAAGAGAACAGGCAGTTATAACCTAGACGGACCAGAGCTCAGCTAGGTGATGGGGATCTGCAGAAGAAACACCTTACCCTGGCTTGGTGGTTGAAAGTGACAAATGAATTCTCCATGGAAAAAATAAATTAAAAATAAATAAATAAAAGGCCAAGTGAATTCCAGAAGGAAGGAGTAAATAAGGAAGGATGGGGAGGGTAGGAATAGGAAAGGGAGGTGGGACAGGAGAAGCAGGAAGAGGAGAAGAAAGAAAGGGGAAGTTGGAGGGGAGAGCAGGAGGAGGGGAAGGGAGGGGCTCGCCAGCCCAGGGACAGGCATCTGCTGGGTGCAGGGAGCTGAGGTTTTCCTAGGTGAACACTTGACATACATTCAGGTTTCTACTGCTTCCTCAGCCTTACCCTGGAGTGTGAAGCAGAATAATGCAAACCGGGGAATTAGCAGTTAGCATAATGGCTATGTTGCTGGACTCCCATGTAGTCGACCGCGGTTCGCGTCCCAGACCCAGTGGCTTCAAACTCACACCAGGTACGTGTGCGTGCATGCCCAAGGTCCTGAGGGGAGAATGGAGGAGATGGGATTGCGGTGTGGCCATCCCCCCTGGGGGGTGATTTCTGCTTTCTGTCTCTCTGTCTCTGTCTGGCGAGCACATGCGCCCTTATAGTGAAACCTCTCAAAAAAAAAAAAGAATAATGCAAACTGTACAAGTGAGACAGAACCCTCAGAATAGCCATCAACTGAGAACATTATTTACAGATCAACCTTTAGATCATGGAACCTCAATTCTGTGACTTTTGATACCTTCACCACAAGCCAAGATGCCCAAAAGAAGCAAGAGAATCTGGAGCAAGGCCATTACGAAATCCCCAAAAGTTAGGACAGTGAAAGTCCACAGGAGGCCAGTAGATGGCATAGTGGTTACATCGCTGGATTCCCATGTGGCCCAACGTGGTTCAAGTCCTGCATCCAGTGGCTTGAAAAAAATCATACTGGACACATATGCGTGCATGCCCAGGAGGATAATGGAAAAGAGATTGCAGTGCGGCCATCCCCCTGCAGGAGTGATTTATTATTTTCCCTCCCACTGCCTCTGTCTCTCTCTCCAGTGAGTGCATGTACCCTATGACAATAATCTTTAAAACAAATAAACATAAAAAATAAGAAAGTCCAAAGGTTTCCTACTTTGCAGAAAACACAAAATTCCACCACATCAACTGATGGTGCCAGAACACAAAGCTAAGTGGGCTGCATGAAAGGCAACTAGGCTGTACGTGTGACGGCTTTCTGATAGGAGCAGTCAGCCATCCCAGCTGCCTGCACCACATGCATAGCTGCTGCGGCTCCAACCAACATGTGGTTTGGCTAGAACATCTATGGAACTAGATGTTAAATTTTGAACACCACAGACCCTAAGTCTGAGAACAAGCCACAAAGTAAATACACTGGACAAAAGAGGAAAAATGGGAGGAAAAGAGATGGAGGGAAAAAAATCACTATCCAGTATACCCTGTTCCATACAGCCTAATCTTCACACGATTGCATCTAACAGCTGACAGATGAGACCTGTTTAAAGCCAAAGTGATAAAGGGCCCGGCAGGTGGTGTGGTGGTTAAGGGTGCTGAACTTCCACATGGCCAACCACAGTTCAAGTCCTGAACCTGGTGGGATGCTTTCTTACTTTACCTCTCTCTCACTCTCTCTGGTCAAATTTAAATAAATAAATAAGTTACATAAAATAATTCATGGGGAAAAAAGGTTCTAATTTTTTTAAAAAAGACAGTGACGATATAAAGCTGTACGCTAACTTGCAACATCAGTTATTTTTCACTGTGAAATCATTCACATTCAAAATTATAATAACTTAAGCTAACTGATCATTGCTTTAGTAATGCATAATTCTTTTTAAAAATTTTTTCCTTTTTAGTTTTCTGTAGGATGCATGTGCCCACCAGAGAGAGAAAGAGAAAGAAATAACCCCCTCCCCCCCGAGAGGATGGCCACTCCGCAATCCCCTCTCCATTCTCCTCTTAGGATTTTGGGTGTCCAACCATGCGATAGGCATGATTTGGGCTACAAATTCCCATGATACAACAGGAATTGAGTCTGATTTATCCCTGTACTGGCACAAAGCAAAAATGCCCAAAAAAGACTTCATGGATGAGTGACTGAATGGCACATGAGACAGGTTCAATGATGATCTCCTAGAGCTAGAACATTTCCTGTGGGTGAAGTTGTGTTCCTCGAGGTTCTGTAAAGAAGAAAGGGAGAATATGCCAGGCAGAATACAGCCCATCATCGTTTCAGTGAAAAGATAGAGAAGTCAAAGATGCCTCCTCAAATCAAATCCACATTCTTACACCATGTCAAAAGTAATTGCTACTTTGTTTGTTTGTTTTTTGCTAGAGGGTGCCTGTGTTCTCCAGAAACAGAGGAAGAGAGGAAAAGCACCCCATGGGAAACAATCACACTACAATCCCTTCTCCCTCCTTTCAGGATTTTGGGCATGCTTGCACAAGTGCCCGGGATCATCCTCAGGCCAGTGGGTTCAGGACTCAAACCACAAAGTCAGCCATGTGGGATCCCAAAAAAGACTTCATGGATGAGTGACTGAATGGCACATGAGACAGGTTCAATGATGATCTCCTAGAGCTAGAACATTTCCTGTGGGTGAAGTTGTGTTCCTCGAGGTTCTGTAAAGAAGAAAGGGAGAATATGCCAGGCAGAATACAGCCCATCATCGTTTCAGTGAAAAGATAGAGAAGTCAAAGATGCCTCCTCAAATCAAATCCACATTCTTACACCATGTCAAAAGTAATTGCTACTTTGTTTGTTTGTTTTTTGCTAGAGGGTGCCTGTGTTCTCCAGAAACAGAGGAAGAGAGGAAAAGCACCCCATGGGAAACAATCACACTACAATCCCTTCTCCCTCCTTTCAGGATTTTGGGCATGCTTGCACAAGTGCCCGGGATCATCCTCAGGCCAGTGGGTTCAGGACTCAAACCACAAAGTCAGCCATGTGGGATCCAGTTGCCTTAACCACCAGGCCATGGAGTTGGTCTTGTCATCGTTATCTTCAATAGAGATGGAAAGAGCATTACGTAAGTTTCTGTATTTGAAAGTTAAGAGGTCATAGGAGTCCATGCCCGAGAAAAGTGCGGGAAACGTAAAAAGCAGAATCCAGCCACTCTATCACCACCTCTCCCTTGAGAGACAGACAGGCAGACACACATGTGCGTGCGCGCCACTGACTGAAGCCAGCTGTTAAAGATGAATGCCAGACTTCACACCAGTTTTCAGTTTAGAACAACTTAAGGAAAGCATCTGACAATGACAGGAAGGACTATTACAATGTAAGACAGCCTCCTGGAGTGAGGCAGCAGGAAATGATGCAGTCAGGGTTGCTGCCGCCACCACCAGCACCCAGCATGTCCATTTAACACATCTGAGGGAGTGGGGAGATGCTAAAAACTGCAATCACTCATGAGTAAGAAAGGGGGTCTCAGAGTAGTCAGTGCAACCCCTTGGGTCCCAAGCACAGGCTCTGACATACCCTGGGCAGGGCAGCAAAATCCCTACCAACATGTGTTATTTTCTTAGAACCAAAGATCATACCTGGAAATTATAGGACCTTTTAGAATACAGAGACCATATAAAGTCCTTTTCTATTTGGCTTCTAAAAAGCGCAGGGAGCTTAATTTGAGCCATCACCAACATTGTTCTACGGGGACACAAGATCTAAGAGAACTTCACTTCAGTCTATGTTCCTTCTTCCAAACATATTTAGCTAGCTGGAGCCTCACATATCAAAGGCTGTGTCAGAAAGTCACTCTCTCTGGTCTGGGTAAAGTGACCACAGCTCAGGAAAAAAGAGCTTCTTGAAAGTATTAACTGTTCCTGGAAGACTAACTTGTACAGCTGATCAAATTACAGAGGAGCTGTCTTACTGACACATAATACTCTTCTTAAAGTCATACTTGACAAATGAAAACTGGAGGGTGACTTGAATATACAGGTAAATGGACAGAAAGAGTTTTCCATTTCAAGACCACTGACTTGACAACTATCAAACAAAGAAGCATCAGCGGACATCAGTGCTCTATCTCCTGAAAGTCTCATAAACATCACATCAGAAAGATTCAGTTTGGATGGGGCAAAACAATGTAAGGAGATTCTGAATTCTTGTTACATGGAGTGGATCTAAGAAAGACAGCTGTAGACAAGGCAATGGCGTAGGTGTACATGGGAACACAAATACATAGACACACACACGAGAACTCATTTAAGCACTGAATTTCCAATTATTTTGATTGGTTAAAGTCGTCTAGGATAGTGTGGCATTAGCGATGCAAAGTTTCATTCATGAAATTTTAAATAATGGTGATAAGATTTATCTAGACATACAAGTGGAACCTAAATATAAAGCACATGAATAATAGAATGGGCATGAATTTTGAATGCTTATTTTTCAGAAGAAAACAAAGAAGTGAATGTGAGTTCTTAGTCTCTAAGCATAGTCTATATTTGCATTTCAATAGCTTGCAAGGTAAGCTCTGTGAAATTGGTCAAATGTATAGACTCCCATTTAGCTGCCTCCCTTCAAACCAGTCAATTAACTTCCAGGGAGAGTGGCATACAGAAGTTAATATCCACAATCTCAAGGCCTATCCTGCCGATACAGATGAAAATAATTTCCAAGCACCTGTGTTGAGAACACAGGTTTTCTATGAAACAAATTATGGACAGGAAACACACAATATGAGGGTCTAATACCTGGTGTGATTGGTGAACCCGCATATGGAAATGAAATAGACAAGGCAGTGGACAATAATAGTCATAAAAAAGGAAAGCACACACAAAAATCTGAAGACTGAGAGCTAACACATCAACACATTTTTCCAGAAAATTAAAGGGTAAGTTTGGCAGTTTTGTTCATTTAAAACAAAAAGCATCTTAGATGCTATCTCTGCTGTACTGATTAACACAGATTCCATACCCCATTTGAATCACTCTGCCCTCTAATGCTGAATCTCTCATAATTAGCATTTTTCAATCTTGCAATCAAAAGACTCTACTGGCTCCATATAAGCTGCTCTTTTCCTTTTTAAAAATCCCCTTTCATATCATAGGCATTATGCTTGAATGCTCACAGGAGCAAAACTATAGTTAATATACTAGTAGTACATATTGGAATGACTTTATCAATATATCTTGCCTTTCCAATTGTAGAACTTTTATTCCTTAATTTTCTGCCTTCTACAGTCTTTCTTTTCTTTTAATAAAAGCAGGAATTTCTAGAAACTCAGAGGTAAGTCAAAAGTGCAAGGTGCTATGCTTAGCACATAGTAGACACTAAAGACTAGAAAAGGAGAATTGAGCTTAAAGAAATGAATGGGGCCAGCAGATGGCAAAATGGCTACGTTGCTGGACTCCCCTGTAGTCAACCACAGTTGAGTCCTGAATCTGGTGGCTTAAATTCATGCAAGATGCGTTTGCGTGTGTGTCCAAAATCCCGAGAGGAGAATGGAGGAGAAGGGACTGTGGCATGTCCATCCTCCCTGGGGGTTGATTTCTTGTTTTCTGTCCCTCTCTTTTTCTGGCAAGCACACACGCCCTATAGAAAAAAAAAAAAAAAAGTTTACATGTTGAAGCCCTAATCCTCAAGGTAGAGATGGGATCTTTGGGAGTTAACTAGGATTAGATTAGGTCAGTGAGTAGGGCCTTCATTATGGGAATTGATACCTTTCCTAAAAGAGAAAGAGAACTACCTGGTGGCATGATAGTTGGGGTGACTAGATCCCACATAGCTGATTTCACAGTTTGAGTCCTGGATCTGATGACTTGAAAGACAAAAGGAGAGTGGAGGAGAAAGGATTGTGTGTAGCCATTCTCCCTGGTAAGAGATTTATCACTTTCTCTCTCTCATTTGCACTCTCTCTTTGGCAACACATGTGCCCTACAGCAAAACTAAAAATAAATCATTTTTTAAAGGGATAAAGAAAATCTCATCATGTCATGTAACAATAAAACTCTCTGCAAACCAGGAGGAGAGCAGACACTAAATGTACTGGCACCTTGATTTTGGATTACCCATTCTCCAGAACTGTAAGGAACAAATGTCTGCTGTTAAAGTCACCAGCCTATATAATTTTGTTATAGCAGTTCGAACTGACTAGGACACTCAGATATTTGCTAACCTTTGGAGCAGTTACTGCTAAAATTTAAATGTCCCCTCCAAAACTCATGTTGAAATTTAATTGCCTTTGTGATGCTACTGAAGAGGTGGGACTGCTCTGTGGTATTCTGTTACAGTGGCAGAAAACATACTAAAACAGTCACTATTATAATCCTGCCAGGTAATTGTTAGTATCTCCATGTTATCAAAAAGGAAACCAAGGCTCAGATAGGTTTTACCTGGCTCCAGAGTCATAAAGCTAGGATGTGGCAAAGCCACATGATACAAGAGAAAAAGGATAAGGAAGGTTTGACTATCTACAAGTACAACTGTACTAGCATAATAGCAGATACAACTTATAATGAACTTCTAATATTCTTACAATCTGCTTTACACTGTTTAAAGTAATTTACATGCATACATCTTATTTATTTTTGTAACATTCCTGAGAGGCAAGTATTATACTTTACTGATAGAAAAACCAAAGTTTAGAGGAGAGCAACATGCTCATGAAATGAAGTAAGTAACAGATCAAAATTCCAACGGAAGTCTAGTAGACTTCAGGGCCAGCAGGTGGTGTGGTGGTTAAGGTGCTGGACTCCCAAATGGCTGACTGTGGTTCAAGTTCTGGACCTAATGGCTTGAAAATCATGCCAGGGGAGTGTATGCGCATGTCCAAGATCCCAGGAGGAGAATGAAGAAGAAACTGTGGTGTTGCCACCCCCGGGGGGGGGGTTATTTCTCACTTTCCCACTCATACTCTCTGTTTCTCTCAAGCGAGTGCATGTACCATATGGCAAAAAACTAAAAAAGTCTAGTAGACCTCAATATTACTACTCTTCTTTTTTTTTTTTTTTTTCATTTTTTGGAGAGGTTTTTGCTATAGGGCGCCTGCGCTTGCCAGACAGACAGAGAGAGACAGAGAGATAGAAAGCGAGAAATCACCCCCCAGATGGGATGGCCATGCCGCAATCCCTTCTCCTCCATTCTCCTCCATTCTCCTCTCGGGATCTTGGGCATGCATGCACACACGCCCGGCGTGAGTTTAAGCCACCAGATCCAGGATTCAAACTGCGGTCGACTACATGGGAGTCCAGCGACAGCCATTACGCTAACTGCTGACGCTAACTGCTGGTCCCAATGTTACTACTCTTAAGTACACCATAAGCTTATCCTCTATGTCAGTCACCGTTGTCGAAATAATGTTGGCTAGCAACCCATCATAAAATTTAGTGGCTTACAACAATAAACGCTTATACATTTTGCAGATCTGCAGGTAAAATAAGGGTCTGCTGGTCTTGATTTCCAGGCTATAGGTTTCATAGGTCAGTTACACAGGGCTTTGTTCTGGGACGCAGACCAAATGGGCAGTGACTATCCTGGCATGCTCTTATCAAGGTAGATCATGAGAGCTCATGACTTTGTGGGATGTTCATCACCAAATCTTAAAGATGCTACCCGAAGGAAAAAGTGGTTCTGGAAAAGGGGGAAAAGGAGGTGCAGTGTCTGGGAGTGACAGTGCTGACAAAAAGGCTCAGGGTCCCAAAGGTGGTGGCAATGCAATAAAGGTCAGACACATTCTATGTGAAAAACACTGCAACATTATGGAAGCCATGAAAAAGTTAAAGTCTAGAATGAGATTCAATGAAGTGGCCACACAATACAGTGAAGATAAAACAGGCAAGGGGGCGACTTGGTTGGATGACCAGAGGGTCCATGGTGGGACCATTCCAAGAAGTAGCATTTGCCTTGCCTGTCAGTGAGATGGATAAACCTGTGTTTACAGCTCCACCAGTTAAGACAAAATTTAGATATCATATTTTGATTGTTGAGGGAGAAAATAAAAATCATATGAAAGACTGAAAAAAAAAAGACTTTACAAAACTGTACAAGAGCTTTCCAGCCTCTGCTCATAATATTAGATCATCAAAAAAGTCATGATGTATTTTTCTAAGCAAAAATGAGTCATGACTTTTCCAATGATCCAATACGTCCACTACATGCCAGCTCACAGGCAATATAAGTCACATGGCAGAATTCAAATTCAGTCTGGGGGGTTGGGGAGAGCTATCTCTGATAAGGCAACAAAGCTGGGAAAAGGGAGTGAATGTATATTTCTATTATAGGATGTGAAAATTTAAGATAAAGGAGGGAAAAATTTAAGAGGATAATTGAATCTATTGACTATCCAACTTTGATGGCTGGATTGCTAAATAGATGATGGTAAACAAATCTGTGACCTCAGTATTTTTAGAATGAAGATTTAATAGAAAAGTGTGAGTAGTCAAAGCAATAGAGTTATTTTTTTTAGAGGTTTTTGCTATAGGGCGCGTGCACTCGCCAGACAGAGAGACAGACAGAGAGATAGAAAGCGAGAAATCACCCCCCAGGGGGGATGGTCACACCACAATCCCTTTTCCTCCATTCTCCTCTCGGGATCTTGGGCACACATGTACACATGCCCGGCGTGAGTTTAAGTCACTGGGTCCGGGACACAAACCACAGTCGCCTACGTGGGAGTCCAGCAACATAGCCATTACGCTAACTGCTGGTCCCTTTAATTTTCACCCTCATGACAATGTTAAATTTGAGACAGTAGGTAATTAGAAAATATAAAACTATGGGCTGGCTCAATGGCTTGATGTTAAGGAAGTCAGATTCTACATAGTAAACCATGTGGTTTGCATCCTGGCCTTGGCAGCTTGAAAAATGCTCGGGGCACATGTACATGCATGCCCAAATCCTCAACAGGATGGAGAAATGGAGGAGATGGGATTGTGGCTTGTCCATCCCCCACTGGGGGATGCTTTCTCCCTTTCTCTCCCTTACTCCCTCTTTTTCTTTCTCTCTGGCAAGTGCATGCACTCTTTAGGTGAATAAAAACAAAAAACCAAAAAACCCACCAACAAACAAATGAACAATAACAACAACAAAAGAAACAGAGAAATGGAAAATATAAAACTATCACTATCTCATCATAAAAAAGCATTATGATAAAAATCATATAGGGTGAAATATTTCTAACTTAGCTTCTAACTCTGAGCATCAAGCTAAAAAAATAAAAGTCTATTAGAAAATATTTAATGTACTTTACAGTCATTTTGAGCTCTTTGTGATAGATTCTACCCCTGGTTCAATACCACTTGAGGATTTGCATGTCATCAACATACTGAACTACGAGGCAGGAACTCAGAAAGTACTGCCAATAAAATCAAGCTTATATTCTCATTTGTTGCCAACAAAAAGAGGTTCCATTATTTCTATCATTAATATGATTTAATGGCTTTATGTGCATACACATATGTGTACAAAAATTGAAAACAGAGTGTCAGAAAACTGATAAAATTGTACATGTTATGTGGTTTTCTTAGTTGAACCCTCTATCTTCAATTACAAATGCTCTATTTAAATAGAACGAAAATCTTGACTGAATTTGATGTCATCTCACTCAGGTTTTAAATTCACCCACTGTCTCAAGCAATATGGTACCAACCTCATCATCTTCATTTAAGAATGAATTGCTTTTTCTATTACAGACTAGTTTGAGCTGTTTCATTCTGCCTTTTCAAAATTGTATTGGAATGAGACTTGAAGGCAAGTTGTCAAAGTTGGAAGCAATTTGCAAAAAAAAAAAAAAAAATACACATCTTCACAATTGGAAGCGTTATTTTTAAAGCCTGACACTAAATCATAAAATGACTTTATTCACTATATAATTTTAACCACTTCTCCAAAATAAGTGTTAAAATACACAATTATAGTATAATTCCTGAAAACTATTCTAATGGAAATCTATTAGTCTGACAGAAATAGTCTTCTCTCTTTATTCAGAGTCTAGTTCTATTAATTATTAACACTGATGACCTCAGGCCCTTTATCCAGGCTCGAGCTCTCATGGGAAGTCTAAAACTACATATCTAACTGCTTACTCAACATCTGCACCCAGACAGCTCCCACAGGTGCTTTAAACTCAAGGTGCACTGAACCAATGAATCATCTTCGCATTATCAAGATCACTTTTCTTGCTTGCTTGTATTGTTTTAATCAGTAACTCCTGAAACTTGAGAACTATTTCCAGCTTCTTTCATGACTCCTTTCCCCACCATTGATTGGTCCCCACATTTTGCTAACTCAACCTTTGGTTGCCATTTCTCTACCTCCACCATCAACTCACAGTCCAGCGGCACTGTTTCTCACTTTCTCATTTCTCACTTCCGAGGTGTTTATCCTACTCCTCATGGCCTCCTCCCTAGAATTCTTCATCAACAGCTGAAAGAATAGTGGAGAGCTGATAAAATATTTCTATCCTCCTTTCAGTGGCTTCCCCGTGTTAGACTATGAAGTCCAAGTCCCTTAACTTGGCATCATTCACAGAACTCTGTTCATCACTTCTACTCTTACGCACTATGTGTAACTCCTTGGAAAGGATGCACCATGTCTAGCCACAACACTTTCCTCACACTGTTGCTTCCTCTGCCTGGAATGCCCTCCTTGCCTAATCTGTACCTGTTCATATTTCAGCATCTGGCAGAAATACCCCCCTTCTCCACAAAATCATCCAGGTTTCCTTCAGCACTGTTAGGCTGTGGGGCCCCTGCACCATGGCTGACCTGGGTTATAGTATTTGCTTTAGAAAGCACTGCCTGTCTCCCACACCATACTATAATTCCCCGAGAGGTCAGTATCATATTCCACTCATTTTTATACTGCCAGAGTCTGGGGTAAAATACACCACTGGGGGCTGACAGGTGGTGCAGTGGTTAAAGTGGTGGATTCCCACATGGCTGACTGCAGTTCGAATCCCAAACCTGGCAGCTTGCTTTCTCACTTTCCTTTTCTCTCTCTCTCTGCTTGAATTAAAAACAGTAATAACAAGTAAAATAAGTACTTCTTAAAGAAAAAAAAAAAGTACGCTAGCATAGGGGCCAGCAGGCCACTCCCATACAGCCTATCGCAGTTCAAGTCCCAAACCTGGTGGCTTGAAAATCATACCAGCCATGTGTGTGCATGCCCAAAATCCCAGGAGGTGGATGGAGAAGAGACTGTGGCTGGCCATTCCCCCTGGGGGGTGATCTTTCACTTTTCTTCCCACTGTCTCTGTTTCTCTCTGGCAAATGCACATGTCTTATGACAAAAACCTATACAAAAATACACTTGTGCACATGTGCATATTGAAGATACAAAACACAGTCCTCTAATACACATGTGTTCAATGTAGGCTACTATTATCATTAAACACATGTTGAAGAAAAGCAAAGCATAGGGTCCTGTCCTTTAAGGCCTGAATCAAAAGCACAAGCATTTACAATCAAAGTAAAACAGTCAATGTTTTGAGAACTCAAACATGTAATTACTGAAGAGTATCTATGACAGGGATTCCATTCCAAATCATACGCATTTGTTACAGTTACAATTAGGAGAATGCTTCAAGGGGCAAAGCAATTCTCTTACCATGCCCTGAAGGTGGTTTCTGATGTAAAAACCATGAAGCATGTGTCAACAATTTAAAAAGTGTAAAACTGCACCTGGACACCAACCAATGCCATGGGTCTTTTTGGAATAAAGGCTACCTCCAGCCACCTCGCCATAGTAATTGCTCCCCAAGGAGAGTGGGTTAAAGGCTTGAGCTTCACTTTACTAGCATTGTGGTTATTTGGGGATCTAAGAAACAAATACAATGAGTATATGCACCCTCTCACCTACCTCTCCATGAAGAAAAAAAAAACAAAAAACACCTCAGTTCTCACTGGAAGACAGGAGGCCGAAGCTCTGACACACCCTTTAAAAATGTTCCACCCTGACCATCCAGCGTGTGGTGATTAAGGTGCCTGGACCCCAGATGGCCAACTGCGTGGTTTGAGTCCTGGACCCAGAGGCTTGAGACACATGCCTGGGCCATGTGCATGTACATCTAACAGAAGGAGAACTAGAGGAAAAGGGATTGTGATGTGACCATTCCCAATGGGGGAGGGAAGGTATTTTCTCACTTTCCTTCTGTCTCTCTCTCTACAGTGAGTACAGGCACTCTCTAGCAAATTAAAAATAAACTATATTAAATCATTTATGTGGAGATAAGGAAGCTGTATGTTCCGTTACTTGCAGGTTACTTGGACACATATTCCCCTATAAGCAGTGGGTCTCAACCCTGCCTGCGCACCACTGAGGTGCTAAATGAATTGATGTGGGCTGAACCAGACTCCAGGCTTTGAGAAGTTCTCCTGGCGGGTCAAAAGGGCAGTCAACTGAGGCTGAACACTGTCCTCCATCTAAGGTGTGGGAGGCATGTATCCTGTCACAGATAATTTGTCTTTCTCAATTCCAAAAAACGATACCAAATTTTTTATAAGTCTTTTTTTAAAAATAATTATTTTACTGAACTTTATTTATTTAATTTGACAAGAGAGGGACAGAGAGAGAGAGAAAGCGAGAAAGCAAGCCACTAGGTTTGGGACTCAAACCATGGTCAGCCATGTGGGAGTTCAGTGTCCTTAACCACCACGCCAGCTGCCAGCAAATTTTTTTCTTTATAAGTCTTTAAGGACCTTTTATTGATGGTACTAAGTACTTAGGTTTTTCTTAGACAATGAAGCAAAAAAAAAAAAAAACATAAACAAGTTCCCCAAACACACCATTTTAACTAATTATAGAATATGTGTTTATTGTAGAAAAATTCAATGAAAATCAAATTCATATGACTCCACCAAAAGCCAATGAAGTAATATTTTAGTGTATTTTCTTATTATTATTTTAGATGACAATGATGAAGGAAAATCAGGTACTCAATAAATGTTAGCTACGATGGGTTATTTTCTGGACTTTTTAATACTTGATTCTATTTTATCCTCTACAAATCTGTAAATAGGTGCTAGTATTTTGTTGGTGAGGAATTAAATAGCCTGGCCAAAGGACTGGCAGATGGCGTGCTGGTTAAGACATTGGACTCTCACATGGCCAACTATGGTTCTGGGTCAGGACCTGGTGACTTGCTTTCTCACTTTCCCTTCCTCTCTGTCTCTCTCTGGTCAAATTTTAAAATAATAATAAACAAAATTAAATAAATAATAAAAAAATAATAGCCTGACTGGTACCACACAGTAAATAACCCAAAGTTAATAAATCCTCTCTCCTTCCATCCCAACAGGCTAGGGTACATGCATGCTCACACATACACCTTTTTTTATCCCTGCCTTCTGCAGGTATGTATGCACACGCATCTATGTTTGACAGACAATAAGAGAATTGTACACATATTATATACAGTTAGCAATTGGGTTTTTTTTTTCAATTGACATTACTATCAATGAAATGTCAATTGAAAAAAAATTGTCAATTGTCAGCTTTTCCCTGTATCACTAAATATTTGTCAAGAGCATGATTTTAATAATAATGCTGTCCTCTAACACTTGTTATGGTATGGTATGTTATCTGCCATTCTCCAGGCTTTTGGTTGTTTCCAAGAAAAATACGTAACTTCTAGGATACTTTAAAAAGCTCTTTCATTCCTCATAATGTATTTAAAATGTAAGTTTCAACTAAATTCAAAAACTATTTGATTCCACTAGGTTCTGGTGCCAGCAATAAAACGATTGACTGTCACATGTATATTGGTCTTTATAAGTCTATGTAATCATCAGTTTTTATGGTTATCAAGTTCATTGATTAAACTGGTCTTTTAGGTTTTTTGGTCCTCTGTAATCCTTTTAAAGAACTTCTTACTTTAGATCAAACAGTATTAAAATGTTTAGGTACTATTGTAATTTTTTATTTTAGATTTCTGCTATAGGGCATGTGTACTTATGGGAAAGACAGAGACAGAATGTGAGAAATCACCTCCCATGGGGGATGGCCATGCTGTGATCCCTTCTTTTCATTATCCTCTTGGGATTTTGGACATGCATTCACATATGCCCAGCATGAGTTTAAGCAGCTGGGTCCAGGACTCGAATCATGGTTGACTTCGTTGGAGTTCAATGATATAACCATTGCGTCATCTGCTGGTCCCAGATGTTTTGGTACTATCTACTTTAAGAAATCATTTGAGGGGCCAGGCGGTGGCATGGTGGTTAAGGTAGTTGATTCCCACATGACCAACTGGAGGCTCAAGTGCTTGACCCAGCAGCTTCAAAAATACACCAGGCACATGTGTGTGTATATCCAAAATCCCGAAAGGAAAATGAAGAAGGGATTGTGGTGTGGTCATCCTCCCAGGGGGTACTTTGTCACATCTTTCTCTCTCTCTCTCTCTTTCTCTCTTTCTCTGGTGAGTGTATATGCCTCATAGCACAATTTTTAAAAAAGAAAAAAAATCATTTGAGGCAACTTATGATTTTTAAAAAGATGTAATAAATGAAATCACAAGCTCTTAAAAGAAGGAAACAAGAACTACACGATGAAATGGTAGCTAATATTACCTAGAAAGCTACTACAACTGAGCATAAAACTAAGTTCTGAGCTGGGGGAACCAGCAGTAAGCGTAATGGCTATGTCGCTGGACTCCCACGTAGTCAACCACGGTTCGCGTCCCAGACCCGGTGGCTTAAAACTCGTGCCAGGCGCTTGTGCGTGCATGCCCAAGATCCTGAGAGGAGAGTGGAGGAGAAGGGATTGCGGCGGGGTCATCCCCCCTTGGGTTTCTCACTTTCTGTCTTTATGTCTCTCTCTGTCTCTCTGGCGAGTGCATGCGCCTTATAGCGAAAACCTCTCCAAAAAAAAAAAAAAAAAACTAAGTTCTGAGCAGTTAAGGCAAAAATAAAAAGACATAGGCTATGGGCTAGCCAAAAGTGCAGTGGTAAAGCTTTATACACAGAACGTCCTGAATCCCTCATGGTGGATCATGGTGCAAGCTCTGGCCCCAGCAGCTTGGAAAACACACTGGTTGTCTATGTGCTCAAAATCCTGACTGTATGAAAAAGGAAGGAAAAAGGATTGTGGTATGACCACACTTCATGGGGGGAGTCTATCTCTTTCATTCTCTTCCTCTTACAAGTATACACACCCTCTGTCAATGAAAGCAAGGGAAGCGGGGCTGGCAAAAGGCATGGTGGTTAGGAGAGCTGGACTCCCACATGGCTAACCGTAGTTCGAGTACCGGACCTGGCAACTTGCCTTCTTACTTTCTCTCTCTCTCTCTCTCTCACTCTCTCACTCTCTCACTCTCTCACTCTGTTCCTCTATGGTCAAAATAAAATAAATACATAAATAATTTTTAAGAACGAAAGAAAGGGAAATAAGATAGGTTACAAAGCTTTCATTATCTGATTAAAAGAAGCAAACCAGTTCATCTAGGGAGGGAGAAACTTTTTAGTGCTGAACTCTAAGCTAATTTATCATGTGAGCCTAATAACATAAGAGACAGCGCATGACATAATGGATGGAGCTTGGGGAGTTTTACAAAAAGCGCAAAGATGTTTTCTTGCGGTCATGTCTTTTCGCAATCCTCAATAAAAGACAAGGACATAATGTAGAGTTGTAATTCTGCAAAAGGGTTTCTAGGGGAGCAGAGTGGATGTGTAGGTGTGTCATGTTCTGACGATCGTGCCGGCTGGAGGGCAGACCTCGGGGAGTGGAGAGATAAATGGTAAGAGGTCTCTTGGGCTATTCGTCTCACACATCACTTTTCTGAGCCAGGCTTCCAAAGGATCCGTACAGCAGGGCAATTCAAAACTGAGATTGCTTGCCGGACCTCAGCGCAGGTATCTTGCATTATTGATTCAAAGGAGAGCCATGTGCTCTCCAGTGTCAGACACTGCAAAGAAAGGGGACAAACTAACATTTTCCCATGAGGGTTAAGAGCCTGATTGGAGAGACTATGTCATCACGACACACAGGAGGCAATGCCTGGAAGTCACAGTCGTGACATGCCACAAAAAGCAGTTTTGAATCTGTTCGAAAGCTTGAACTCAGCCCAGGTCTCACTGATACATACGATGAAACCTGAACACTGACTTTGGCTGGCAAAATGCTAGGAGCAAGGGGTCAGTTCCACACGTGTTTCTTATGAGTCACGCTGGATGTACGTCGTCTGCCCAGATCCACGTCTACTCTCCACCGCAGGAGGAGCCTGTGATCAGGTCTTTGCATTCTGGCTTCTAGCTGGGTTCTGGTAAAGGAGAACACAGCAGGAACTTGGAAGGATGGGAAAACTAACGTTGAGCTAATCCCTGCCCCTTGCCCACTGAACCTCCCTGTGGAGCCACAAGGCTAACTCTGTCCCTTTTCCTAGGCTCACTGTGCCTGCTTCCTGCCTAGTCTGTCTCCAGGTCCTGCACTACAATAACTATTCCCTCCCTGACTTAGGTCCAGAGATGGTAATGGCTCCCTGTGGCTTGGTTCTCGCACTTACCCACACCTTTTAAACATCCCCTTATTACATTTTCCAGTTTGGGGCTAAGCCATGCACTGGACACCACTACCCACAGACACAGACCATATGCAAGGCGCGGATTTGACTCCCAGCCCACCTAAAATTGGGAGCAGGGGTGTTTACCTATGGTTCCAGTAACTTAGGAGACTGAGGCAGGAGGATCACAACATGGTAAGATCCTTCCCCAACAAACACACACATCAAAATAACACATAGATGTCCAGTTATTACCTCCCATCTTTCTACTGCCTGAACCCTGTCTAATACCCATATTTAATTACTTAAAATTGCACCATGAGAAACTTCATGGTGTTAGAGGCAAGAGAATCTAAGTTTAGCTGGGTAAGCAGTATGTGCCAGACAGTATTTAAAAAACTAAGGAGGAGGGGGGAGCAGCAGGTAGCATGGTGGTTAAGGCACTGGACACTCCCACATGCCAACCACGGTTTCAAGTCTCAGGTCTGGTAGCTTGCTTTCTCACTTTCCCTCTTTCTATGTGTCTCTCTCTGGTCAAATTAAAATAAATGAATGAATAAAATTAAATAGGTAATTCTTTAAAAAAATATTTATCAGTTCCTTCAACCTTTAAACACTTCATTTACTAATTCCATTTTACAGATATGACACAGATTCAAAATGGTTAAGAAACTTTACAGAGTTGTTCCTTGTTACTGTACACACATCTAACCCTATACCCACCGATCCTTAACGGGTTCATAGTTTCAGCGTAAGACCGTCATAAATGAAACAATTTTAAACAATTTAATAATTTAAAATAATATATCATGCAATAGAATGAGGTTATTCAAAATTTTTAAAAAGCAATGACTAATTATACAGCAGTAGTAGGGAAAATTTATTGAAGTAGAATTTACTTGGGTCTCTCATAAACAAAGAATTTGGGCACTACGAAGTAAATTGTAGGTAAAGAGGATGCACAAATTTTGGAAATCTCAAAGCATGCTGAGAGAGGGGTTGATTGAACAGGATTTCAGAAGGCAAGGAGTTGCAGTTGAGATCTACTCTATCCTTGAACAGACAACAGGAAGTCCTGTGGTGATTTTAAACCAGGGGACCATTATGGGACTTGGGCTAATATGCAGGATAAACTGAAGAAAAGCCTGGACCCAGAGGGTTACCAGACATGTCAATAATACAGTAAAAGAGGACAGGCAGACTTCAGACATCTCTTTATGGTAGAACTGAAAGAGCTTGGTGACAGTGAGCAAGGGATGAAGAAATCAAAGGTAAAAGCCAGGATGACTTGGAGAATTAGTATTTCTTTGATGGAAATACAGAGGACAATATTTTGTTTTATTAACAGCTATATCAGAGAGTCAGAAAATGCAAAAGAGGTCAATAATCAAACTTGTTTCACACTATTAAAAAAAGTTTCTTGAGAAAAACAAGGCTTAGACTGCAAAACAGAAAATTTTCCTATTTTCTTTTTTTTTTTTTTTTTTTTAAGATTTTTGCCACAGGTGCATGTGTGCTTTCTAGAGATAAAGAGAGAGAGAGAGTGAGGAGTTGCCCCCCAAATCCCTTCTCATTGTCTTCTCAGGATTTTGGGTGTGCATGCTCATGTGCCCAATATGTTTTGTTAGTTTGTTTTAGGTTTTTGCCATAGGGTGTGTGTGCTTGCCAGAGAGAAACAGAGAGAAAGACAGAGAGGTAAAGAGAAAAATCACCCTCCTGAGGGGGATGACCACACCACAATCTCTTCACCTGGAATTTTGGACACACATGCACATGTGCCCTGTGTGATTTTCAATCCAGGAATCGAACTGCACAACCAGTCATGTGGGATCCAGCTGCCTTAACCAGCACGCCACTTGCTGGCCCTATACATAAGATTTCTAGGACATACCAATCTTATCCCCTAGGGATCAGGAAACTGAAACTATAGTAGTATCTCTGTCTCAGAGGCAGGAACGGAACCCCTGCAATGGATCAGAAACAGATACAGCCCTGAGCTGAAACTACCAAATGCTCATTTACCACCTTGATCCCTCTTGTCTGGAAGAAGTCTTTATGTCTTTCTAGAATTGCTGAAGAACAGAAGTGCCTTATCCCAAAGAAGAATTAATATTATCCTAAGTGCTAATATTATAATGCTCTACCTAGACTTCTGTCCTAAAACCACCCAAAGTCTTCAAATGAAGCAGGACAGAGCAATACTCCCACATAATGATCCTGCTATTTAATTTCAAGGAAAGTACAAATACATTATATTAAAGTTCATCAAAAAATATTAATAATCACTGACACATTATGATTTGAATGATCTACATTCAAGCACTGAGAAACAGAACTCAGTCAGAACCTAAGAACCCACCTACCTGCTTCTTTGCGTTCTGAAAGTGAATTCCAGACCAAGCCAATGGAAAATCAGGACCAAGGATGTAGCCCAAAGTAAGAATGTTCACTTTTTGTTGTTTTACAGGAAGGTTAGCATTGTGAGGTCAGATACAGGAGAAAGAGAAGCA
This sequence comes from Tupaia belangeri chinensis, assembly GCF_000334495.1. Taxonomy (NCBI): domain Eukaryota; kingdom Metazoa; phylum Chordata; class Mammalia; order Scandentia; family Tupaiidae; genus Tupaia; species Tupaia belangeri. Next base: position 1,239,034 of record NW_006209026.1, on the reverse strand, counting down.
GGTAGCATATAAAACCTAAATAACCAATTTAAACTTCTAAATTATAAACATTTGGTTGCTTTTACTGTATCATATAGTAAATTTAAGAAAAATTCATGTTTTTCCCATTACAGCTGCATGTGATGGTCAGAAAGAGGACTGAAACAGTAAGATTTAATTAGAGGAGGAAAGTCATCAAGAGGTGAGGGTAGATGGAAGCATAGAGCATGGCAGGAAAGGAAGAGCAAGAGGCCTCTCTTGGCGACCTGCTCTCTTGCAGTGACTTGTGGCTGCTTTAACAATGCCTGTTGTTCATTGTTCTCCAGCCTTGGAAGCTATCACATTAGGGATAGGGACACTTTCATTAAAACAAATAAAAGGGAAACACATAACAGAAATCACTAAAGCAATTAATTTCCCTGACAGTTAAAAAATATGATCCAAGTATGAGGGATATTAGGCCCGAAAGGAGCCAGTTATCCTTTGACAAATTAGACCTGTCTAGAAATTCAAATTGCCCCAAGTCCAAGGTCTGCCCAAGCCCATCCATCCGTCAGACTTTCCATGCTGTGAGATGCAATCTGAAAAGTTTCTCAGATTCTAGCAATGGAAGTCATTGGGGCCTCTTTCTCTCGTTCTCGTTTCAAAGGCAGTGATTGAAGTGCCATCAGCAGTACTGGAAATATTAATACAGTCCACAGAAAAGATGGGAAAGTACAGTCACTTAAGATGAACAACTCAGTTGTGCTGTCATTTTACGAGGCAGACATTTTTTGAGAAATTATATGTTCTAAGTAAGAATAATTTTTCAAAGTCCAAATGTTAAAGACACCACTAGTATATGCCTGTGTTTAAAAAACTAGAAGTTTTGAAATATAAAAAAAAAGGTTCTAAACACATGCTGTGCTATTTTATACTGAAGACATACTACATTATTAAAAAATTAAATTTTAGAGAATTAGAATACTGTGTGCTCCAGATTTTTAACATATAAAGCTTTAAGTTATTTAAGGAGCTAATGAATTCCATACACCATAAATCTACTCAGTGCACACTCCCATTATTATATAAGATCTTACACACTTGCCTGTCATACTGATCTATGTTTAAAAAAATGATATTTACCAGCGTTCCTGATAATTTTCCTAATTTAAGGGCAGATTCAAACAATAATCATAAAAATATAACAATTTCATTTTATTAGTAATGATGTAGAATGTAATAAAGAATAGGAATCATCTCTTGCTTTTCAGCAGTTTATTGAGTTCTATGTGCTAGTGTTTATTAGATGAACTTTAACTTCAAAAACTCAATTATTACTATCCTGAAAAGTAATATGTTACAGTGTGCATTTTGCAGAAGAATATACAGAGATACAATGTGACTTGTGCCTGATCACCTAGCCAAACAGGGTCAGAGCCAGGAATGCTAACGTGGAGGTTTCAGCTGGGCTTCACTAAGACAGGTGTGCCTCATTTGCATGTTGACACATTACACATAGCTGTATTTGGAAATTAACTTAATTCTTAAATTCGCTAGGTGGCGTTCCTCTTACAAACTCCACAGTGACATCTGTAGTACTACAAATGCATACATAAATTTTGTATTTTGTAAATAGCTTCCTTACAATGGAGTTTTTTAAAAACAGCTACTCTGTACACATGATATCTTTTTTAAAATGTTAGATATGACGGAAGTAAAAGGAAAATATGCGTGTTTAGCCAGAATAGAGCTGTAACTCTGAAGTGGCAGAACTTTTAAGCACTTTTATGTTGTTATTTCTCACAGCATGAAGACTTTTATCTCATTCATAACAGAAAGCAGACTTTATCCGTTCTATAGCAGACGGTGCAGGTGTAGTAAAACTGTGTTAGGTACAATAGAGACTAGAACTCTCATGCTATATTAACAAGGAATGTTTCCTTTGTTCTGTTGCAAATCTTTTAGTAGACAATAGCTCCATTATTTTAAATAGTCAACACAGGGATTCCTTTATTTCTCAAATTGAAAGGTCCTTAAAATCTATACCTTCAAAAGTGCCCTAGGTTTCAACCATCTCCTCTGAAGCTGTGATTTTATGTGTTACAGAAATTAAAAACCAAAAACAGAATTTCTTCTCAAAAATACATTTTAAAAGTATCCAAAATGAATTTAAAGGAAGCAAAAACTCTCAACAGACTTGCTATCCATTTACAAATCATCTCAAGTACTAGGAGTTGAATAGAGTTTATCATCATTTTCACAAAGAACCTTTCCATTTTTAACCAGTGACCTCAAAGAGGACATAGACACAAACAGCTGTGCATTATCAGAACTTTATAGAGGTGATGAAAACAAAGAAAAGGAAGTCCACAGTGGTGACTGACCACACTGTACATTCAAAAACAATGACCACACTGCGATTCATTAAGGAGGCAGTCTGTTTACTCAGGTTCAGAACAATAGATGACATTTAACCCCAACTTCTTTAACCTCTCTTGTTTACAAGAAAATAATCCTCTAGTTTGCTTCTAATATAATAATATTATAGTAGTATGAATAATCTTAGTATTGGTAATTGATACTTAGAACAAAAAGCAAACAGCTAAACTAGCTATGATTCACAGAATATTAAAGAACCACTTTTAAACATGCTGTATAATCTGGATTCTCAAGCATACATTTATTTCAAAACTAATGAATAAGAGTTTAATGATGGCTAATGATTAGCTTCTTTCACAAAGGAAAATATTACTTATACATAGGAAAAAGAATTATCAAAGTGTTACACATACTAATTATGAGCATACTTCTGTTTTGGCTTCCTTAAACGTACAAGCTGCCAAGCAGATGTTTTTTATTTTTTCAAGTTTTCTGATTTGCCAAGTTTTAACTTGAAATACATTTGTATACTAAAGTCAGAGTAATTTAATTAGAGAGACGTGGGCACAAAAAAAGCGAGGCAGTAAGATATATATCTTTCCTCGTCTCAACATAAACAAATTACAGCAAACTTTGATTAAGCTGCCAGCCAAAACTTTCATTTTACTGAAGAGAGGGAAAACTCCCAGCAGCTGCACACAACTGCCAGGCGATCAGACAGATGCTGCCGGCGGAGGTCGATCCCAACACAAAACCAAGTCCTGTGTTCCCAGAACTGAACGAGTTGCTGCCCTCACGACTTCCCAGACACTTGACAGAATGCCAAACCCGCTCATCAGCTGTCACTGCCAGCCGCGGTTCCACTATTCTTGAACAAGCAGCAGAAAAACAAACCACCAACAAAGTGTCACACTCCAAGTCCTTATCTATTGTCTCTGACAAAAGACCCTTCGTGGTTAAACCCTGTGATGTGTCATACCTGTAACTAGAGACTCAGCGTAGCACGTTGCCATGTAGATACTAAGAACTGTGCACACATTCGCGCCCAGTAAAGGAATGACAAGGGAACTTTGAAATCCTCGATGGCTGGCCACTGACAAAGCTACATGTCAAGAATGGAGCGATCTCCTACCTGGAGCCCTCTTCGTCTTAGAATGCTGGACTCATCCATCTCCCCCTCTGCCTTCTCTGAGCCTCTCTCACCACAGTCTAGCCATGCTGTACTACCTCTACTTCGGCACGCTAATTCCGAGCCCCGCAGCTGCTAAACACTTACATCACGCTCTCGCTGATTGGAGCGCCCAGTCAGCTGGTCCCGCTTAGTTATTCACTCCAGCAACTTCGGAGATCACGGATGCTCGCAGTTCGTTGGGAGAGAGCAGCAAGTGGGCTCTGGCACCTAATGCGTTTATCCAGGCGGAGGAGCCTCTTGCGATTAGACAGGAAATCCTGGGATCCCTGCTTTTTCTTCTCTGAAATGCTGGCTGTCGCATTCCAGGCGACCAGTAGATGTCTTTCGGCGGTGGCTTCGGGTCAAGCCCCTTCTGAAGCAACTATACGGTCAAAGTGGCTAAGTAAATCAGCAGTGACAGACACCTCTGTAAAAGGCAGTCGCTGATTGGGATGGTTAAAAACTAGGGCACAGCTGGTCGGCCGAGCAGCACCGCTACGCCTGGTGCTCATCTTTTCTCAAGGCATCTAAGAAAACAGAACGCAGCGAACACACACGTTGCTGGGGAACCTGCAAATGGAGGGCTCAGGGCGGCTGCTCTCCAGCCACCACCAAGGAACATTTACACCCCGCAGGGTGAAAGCCCATTCATTTACATAAATACCTCACCAGTCAATCTCTAACCAGAAGATAGGAACCATTTAGATTTTATTTCCCTTCATCATAATAACTTAAGTTTTGTTGATACCTGACCAAAATGTAAAAAGGGGGAAGAAATTCTAAGTGCCATCATTAGTTGGAATATTAGTCTATTTACAGTCTATAAGTAGCTTTAAAAAAAAAAGATTCCCATCATGTGCAATTTCACAGTCTGTTTCAGCTTGTTTACTCCGTTCATCCTCATCTTATTTCAGTTCACAGCAACCAAGAGATGAATATTAAGTTTTCATTACTGGCATGGCACAGCAGTAACAATATACCATACTACCAATTTATTATAAATTATTCTCCCCGGATGTCTATTCTAAAGATATTGAAACTGAGAGAATAGTTTGGTCCTGAGAGAGAGAAATGAAGACTATCTGCAGTTAGTCTAAGATTACCTCCTCCTTTACTCTAGCCATTAGACAAATTCTTTTTCTTGGGAAAAAAATAGGAAGGCACACATAAGAAAAATTTTTATACCAGTAATTCCTGGATTTTACCTAATCCATATACCTAGAGGTTTCTGAAATGCAGGGGAGGAGAAAAAATGTCTAGTGGCTCCTTACCCATTCACCAGGTATTTCACTGGCTTCCCATCTTTCTGGCTGTCAACACACTACTACGCTTGCTATCAATTGATTAGATTATGTCATTAAAAATAGCTCAGGGATTTATGAATCTAACCACTGAGGAAAATTGATTGCATTTTATATTCCCAAATGGTCTTTGCATACATCTCCAGACATACAAAGAGATGCCTTGTCTGGAGTGTCACCCCTAGCAGAGGCATCAGCAGAGAAGGGTGTCAGGGTGTTTTTCCACTTAGGCGTGTTCATTCAGTACCACTTAAGGACAAAAGCCCCAGAGAGTCTTCAGCTCTCGTGTATAAGTGAAGGAGTAATGCCATTTCTAAAAGCACAGCAACGGCACAACACCGGTCATCCTTGAAATCAAAGTACACCGACACTCTGTGGCAAAATTTTATTTTTTTGCAGAGATTTTTAGAAACTGTAGATGTATGTTTAAATTGAAGAACAGAAAGAAGGAAGTAAAAAAAAAAAAAGAAAGAAAGAAAAAGCCTGAGGGAGGAGATAGGTTTGCTAACTCTTTGCAATCTGCAAAACTGGTAGCAAATAGATCCCCATTCTTCAAGGGCTCACCTGCACTTTCCTTTTTTCCTGCAAAGGAAAGACCTTTCTCCTCCATGAAAACAAAGGGAATGACAGTTGTTGCCCCTTTTTTTGTCAAGTCACCCTCCTGACAGAGGAGCACAAAAAGTTGCCTGGATTTGTAAAGCCATCTTCGATAAAGCCTTGGCAAAGGATCAAAATATGTTAACCAACTCAGAGCATCGTTATTGGCGAACAGGAACAAAAAGAAAGTCCTAAGTAATTTTAGAAAAAAAAAATCTTGACTCAAGAAGATGGACATTTCAAAACAAAAACCAAGCATGGTATTCTTATAGACACTGTGCTCTAGGGACTATGAGCTTCATTGTGCTGATCCTTCTAGAAAAAGTGGGGTCTGGTGAAGGGCACCAAGTTCCCACTAGAGAGAGAGAAGGAAAAAAAATTTCCCCTTGAAATAAGGATCACAGGTTGCCAGAAGAGGGAAACAAACAAACAAACAAAAACAGTCGAGAGCCCTGAAGTATCTTTTCTGTGACCAATCGCGCAAACCAGTTGGAAGTACTAACCGAAGACATTCTGAGGACACACTGTCAGAAAGTCAGCCTCTGTGCCTCCCTGATAAGTGGACTCTACGCACCTGGGGCATTTTGCAGTTAGAGTTGTTTGGTGAGTGGGACTGATAAAAAGGAACTTGGCTAAGGATGAACAGTATGTTTCCTAACAAAAGAATATTTGGGGATAAAATCTAGGTTAGTACTCCACTCTTAACTATGTCTAAGATGAGGATTATGATCATCATACCATCAAATCTAGTATGAAAAAGTATCGATTACCTGTCAAAATGTATCACTTTGAGAAGTGATACACATACATTTTAAAGAAATAAAACCAGCCAGAGGCAAAAACATTTGGGACAAAAATGAAAGGCTGCTGAAAAATAACATCAAGCAATAATGGCTTAGCGGAGGGAATAGTAAAAGGGAAATTGCTACATTTACCCTTTGCTATATATTTTCTCATCAAGATAAGCCATGTGTTAAAAAGCAATAAAAATTTCAAATGATGACACTATTCACAGGTAATAATTAGCATCTAGCCTAATTTCCATTAATAAACTCATTTTCCCTGTTTTTTATACCTTCATGGAATATGTTCACAATGTTGTGAGTTAATTCACAAAGTCCCATTCTCAATGTATATTGCTTTTACACATGTATTCAAATACTAAAATCCGGTAGTCTTTGTCATTAATTGTAATTTAAAGTCAGGAGTTTTGCAATGTTTTAAGCTCATTCGATTATATGCATAATTTACTTCATGAAATACTCAAAACCCATGGTCACTATGATAGGGGTCAAATTAAAATTTTAATAGTTATTACAACAAAATGGCTCGCAGAAAAACAATTCCAAATCCCAACAAAGAAAAACCAGAGGGAAAGAAAGCATTTGGTTATACATATTTTTCCAAAAGAGTACATTCAGATTTTGTAGTCATTGTCCACACTGTTATGATTTGGTATAAGGTTACAGGCTTGTCACCTGATTTACATGGTCAGGTATGTTTCACATATTTAAAGACAAGTTACTTCTCTTCATCAGTTCCTAAGTAGATACAGCTCCTCACTTTACCTGTTCTGCAGCAATTGAATATTCTTTGAGGAACTGTAGTGAGGAGTTTTTTTGTTTTTTGGGTTTTTGTTGTTGTTGTTTTCTTAAACAACATGGAGACATAGGAAGTTTCTGAAACTACTTTTCCACTCCACTCTACTGGCCCAATCCATCCTCGTCCAGCAGCTCATAGCTTTTGGCTTCTGAGCTGCCTCTCCAAAAGCTAAGGGACCAGACGTCTGAGGGGAGTGAAGAGTGACAAAGGAGAACCACTGTGTCACCCACTCCCCTCCCACCAGTCAGGGTCCTTGGTCTGCTATGCATGTAACTGCCAACAGCATCATCAAGACCTGGGCTGGGACTTAATACTCAACCACCATATATTCTGTTAGTTACTTGTAGGCAATAGACAAAGACTTCACATATCTCTACACATGTTCACTAATGAAGTCAATATGGCCACATGGATAAATCCCTGCACTTACTCACTGGTGACTTTGTTCCATTCATAATTTATCTGCCAGTGGCCAATAAATGTGCTATATTTTTAAAACGATAATTGGGGTCAGCAGGTGGCATGGAAGTTAAGGCAGCTGGAACTCACACAGCCGACTAAGCAGTTTGAGTTCCAGACCCAGCAGCTTGAAAACCACACTGGGAGTGTGTGTGTGCCCAGAATCCTGAGAACAGAAGAGAAGGGATTGTGGCATAGTGCTCCCCCTAGGGGCATGATCTCTCACTTTCCTTCTCTCTCTCTCTCCAGCAACCACACATGCCCTCTGGTAAACTAAAAAAAGCATATAAAGGAGAGACTGGCTACTCATGAAAATGTATGCAAGTTTCCCTGTCTTCTGATTCATCATACCCTATTTCAATTTAAGCAGTAAAGGGAACTATGAATCCCAAGAGAACACAGCTGTGGGATTTGCTCAAATATACATTTCAGCATTTATTTTTAAATTTTTAATTTTTTTAAAAGAATTATTTTATTTAACATTATTTATTTATTTATTTAGATTTGACCAGAGAGGTACAGAGTGAGAGCGAGAGCAGAAGAGAGATAGAGAGAAAGGGAAAGCAAGAAAGGAAGCCACCAGGTCTGAGACTCAAACCACAGTCAGTCATGTGGCCTTCAACCACCATGCCACCAACCGGTCTCAAGTTTCTTCCTCTTTTTATTTTTTTTTTAAGAATTCTTTATTTTAATTATCATTACTATTGTTATTATTTTTAACTTGCTATAGGGCACATGTGCTCAACAGAGAGAGAGTGAAAAAGTGAAAGTATGCACCACTAGGTCCAGGACCTAAACTGCAGTTGGCTATGTAGGAGTCCAGCACCTCAACCACCGTGCCACCTGCTGGCCCCTTAAGTTCCTCCTTAATGTATTTTATTTTCCTCCATGTTTCACTTCTAAATGTTAATAACCATAGCCAACATATACTGATCACACGCCATGTGCCAATCACTGCTCTAAGCACTTTTTACAAGTCCTCTCATTTCATTCTCATGAAGGTACCATTGTTATCACCATTTTACAGAAGAGGAAACTGATACTCAGAGAGGTTGAAGGGTTTCCTTAAATTACACAACCAAGGAAAGGCAGAACTGAGATTCTAACCCTGAACAGGCTGACCCCAAAATTTGAATTCCTAATCATTATGCTCTATTGACTTCTAGGATTTAAACAAATAAGAAAAATGGGCTTTCAATGTGAAGCAGTCATGAACTGTGTCAGATTCTTCAGGTCCTAAGGAAATATTACCATGGCATAAGCTATCAGTGATCAAAATACACCAGAAAGAGAATTCCAAATCCCAAATCCTATGGTCACGTGTCTCTAAAAGGGAAGAGGATCAGGGTCTCAGCTATGCTTGGGGTAAGCTAGAGAGTTCCCAACCCCTAGGCACCATGGGATGGAAAAGGATGGGACAGAGACAGGGTATAGGGTGTGGTCTCCACTTTCATCTTAAACATCTTCGGGCCTTCATTGTCAGTTTGAACAGTTCTTCACCCTGACTCCAGAAACTATACAGCTCTGAATATAAAACATACCTACTGATAAGCACATTCCAGAAAGTCAAGGGCACTGTTTCAGTTGGTCCAAGTGTAATGACACCCCTGTTAACCTGTGCGGCTTTGGGCAGCTCTTCATTTTCCAGTCTGATAGTTTTTCTGAAATTTACCATTGAAGGCAAGTCCTTGCATCATTCTTTCTTTCGAGGTGAAATGACTCAGGCTCAGTTGCTCATCATGTTTTGAGTGGTGCTGGGAAGAAGGAAAGAGGGAAAATCCCAACCTTGACTTTTCCCTTCATTTTCCAGAAGCCATGTGACTCCTGAGCCTAGTTAGAAGGAAGTACCATGCAGAGAGAGTCAGTCCCTACTTAGGCTCTGCCCACGAGCAACCCAGTAGACTGGGTCAAGTCCCTTAATTTCCTTGAGCTTTAGTTTCCTTTCTGTGAGATGAAGACACTGTTATGACCTTATGATCAGGAAACTGGGGGAGAAGGGAGAAGGGAACCTGCTGGAAAATTGGTCCCACTGTCCTGGAGGTAACAGTGATCCATGTCCCCGCTGTGGACACCTGATCCCTCCCTGTGGATCCCATAGTCACATCTCACAACTCCCCTTCCTTCTTCAGGCCACTCTGATCTAAGCAACTGCTTCACAGTCACTCTGTGCCATCTAGCTTCCAGGCGCCTTGGTCCTGTCCAGGTACACGCTCATGGCTGAAGAATGAAACAGAGCTTCTCTCATGCTGCTTCACCACCATTCTCACAAATCACAAAGCGGAGTCCCAAAACCAGTGATGAGCTGAAGCTTGCATGTCTAAAACACATTCAGTAACACTAACGTTTACTTTGAGACAAAAGAGAGCTGAAGCTTGCATGTCTAAAACACATTCATTGACACGAACGTTTACTTTGAGACAAAAGCAAGTTCGATACTTAGCTACGGTTGACCCTAGCACTTTTTTACTGTCTAATATTAGTACCATAATACTGCGGCCCATGTTATTACTATCAGTGATCAAAACACACCAGAAAAACAATTCCAAATCCCAAATTTATTACTGTCTAAGCTCTAGAAATACTTACCATTTATTAAAGTAACATGCAAGTGAACCAGATAATAATGTCCAGTGTCATCAATCCTCAAAGTAAAGAGACACCTAGAAACTACTTCCATTCTAAGTACCAGAAGATACACTGAAGAACAAATACTAAAACCACACACTATCATTTCTTATATTTTAAAACAGTCATTTCAAATTTAAAAACAAAGTTCTAACCTTTCAGATGAACAAAGATAAAGAAATAGCAGTTCATACAGTAAGGGTCTTTTTCTCCCCAGAGAAAAAGATTTTAAACCTGTCAGGAAGGAAACTAAAACAAAGGGTAGGCTGCCTTCCAGGGGAAGACAGAATTTTTCCCACTCAAAAGAAAAGAGAGGATCTAACACCTTCCCACCAACAATACACTGAAGTCTGAATTCATCCAGAGAGGAACATTTTCTAAAACCATGTTTCATTTAGCCAAAATTGCAGGTGGGGTCAGTAGCAAGCATATGCCTATGAAATATGCTGCATCCCACGCTTCTTGCATTTAGCTCCATTTCCACCCTGCCTGCAATCTTGAAGACTTCTTAAAAGGATGCAATTGGTGATTTCTACAATGTAACATGCGTGATTTCGCTTAAGGCTTTTCACAAAAAAGCTATATTGTCTTGACGTTTGCATCACCTTTTTTTATCTAATTATTTCTGGCATATTAGCCATCAAATCACTACTGACAATATGACAGGAATCATGGTATTGAAAAAAATTACGTCCTAGGAGGAAATAATAAAATATAAATCACATACATAATTTTCTTTTGAACATTTTAACAATGACACCCTCATATACATATGAAATATAGCAGACTATCCTCATAAACGCCCTAACATCAATCACAGCAGGAAAATATTCTCTACTTTGCGAACACACGGATCCAACAAAATATAGCATTTCTAATAAAACTGGGTAATACAACTTCATTTTTTTATACGAGAGCATTTATGAAGATCGGACGATTGGAAATAGCTTCAATATTTTTTTTCCAATTATGCCCCTTCATCTCTAAATGATACACAGAAAACACTAGAACTACGAACTAGTATTTAGCAAAATCCTATATTTCATGTTAATACAAATATGAAGATGGCGTAGATGAGAGAGGTTGGCAATAGGACGCCACTACAGGATGCCTATCTGTGCACAGCTCTAGAAACATGTATGTTGATATGTATGTACGAAGTATATGTGTGTGTCAGGTACATATTTTGATGATAATACTAAGGGCATGAACTAAGTATGTCATGAGCTTCTCTAACAGAGAGATATTTCTAAAATGATTCTTAAAGTGACAAGATATACCTAGAGAAAAAAAAATCAAGAAAGATTTATTTCTAAGAATTTTGAACTCTATATATTTCAAACATAGCTACTAAATCAGAAATTATGACAAAAGCACTTTCAGACTGTATACGTATTAAACTTTTTAAAAAAAATCATACAGTGACAAGAAGCTAACTAAGGTCTAGGTTAAATGTACTGTTACCTAACTAAACTTTATTTAAAAAGAATTATTTTATTTAACTTCACTTATTTATTTATTTGATCAGAGAGGGACAGAGTGAGAGAGACAAAGAGAAAGTGAGAAAAAGAAGCTGCCAAGTCCAGGACTCAAACTGCGGCCGACCACGTGGGAGTCTAGCACCCTTAACCACCATGCAACCTGCCGGATCCCTAAACTTCTTTTTAAAAAGTGAAAACAAAGTAGAAAAAGAAGAGGAACATTTTCTAAGAGGAAAAATCAAGCTTGTCATCTTGAAATGAAAACTTGATTGACTGGGCCAGCAGGTGGCGTGGTAGTTAAGGCGTTGGAGTTCCCACATGGCAGAGTCCTAGACCTAGAGTCTTGCTTTCTCACTCTCCCTTTCTTCCCCTCTCTCTGTCTTTCTCTGGCAAAATTCAAGAGAGAAAAAAAAAAAATATATATATATATATATACACACACATATATAAATATAAATAGATGGATGAATGAATAAACTAATTCTTAAAAACAAACAAACAAACAAAAAAACAAAAAACAAAAACCTTCATTGACCAAAAGCAAATATGCTAAGTAAAATGAGGGTGGAATTCCACAATGAACTAATCAAGCATAGTTTGTTACATTTGTATTTTCATGTTGACACTCACTACAATGTAGATCTGAACAGCCATGTGTAAAGGTTGTTTGTTTGTTTCTCCCCCCAATTTGACAGAAGGCACATATGCTAGCAGGAGAGATGCAGAGAGTAACAGAGAATGGGACAATGAGATAATACTCCCCCGAGGCGGGGGGAGACAGTAAAACCCAATCCCTCCTCCTCCATTTTCCTCTTGGGATTCAGGTGTTCACACACATGGGCTTGCCGTGTTTCTCAAACCACACAACTGGCCATGTGGGATCCAGCTACCCTAACCAGCACACCATGGGCTGGCCATACAAGCTGTATTACACTCTAAATTTGAGATTATGTTTTGAGCCATAGTCCACATAGTGGCTTCAGGCTAAATTAATTCTGAGATTTAGAGTACTGAATCTCATTCTAATCTTGTTTGCTCTATGCACACACAGACAAGCACTTTGGTGAGTCTTCTGGTAACACTGCACATATGGATAGGTCCAAGGGATAAATAAAAAAATGCTTTAAAAATAAAACTAGGTTCTGGGCCAGCCAGTGGTGTGACGGTTAAGGCAGCTGGATCCCACATGGTGGACTGTGGTTTGAGTCCTGGACCCAGAGGCTTGAAAAACCACCAGGTACATATGCGTGCTTGCCCAAAAACCCAAGGGGAAGGAGAAAAGGAAGAGAAGGGACTGTGGTGCGGCCATCCCTCCAGGGGCTTTCTTACCTTCCCTGTCTCTCTGTCTTTCTCTAGCAAGTATACATGCTCTAAAACAAACAAACAAACAAAAAGAACAAATGAATGAAAGAATAAAATCCACTGTTTCTTTCAGTTAAGAATGAAGAACAAAAAAACAGTAGTTCCCAAAGTTACTTGCACATTAGAATCACTGAAGGGATTTTTTATAAATTCCAAAATCTACGGCTACACTCAGCCAATGAAATCAGGTTCCCCCTGAATCCTGCTTGTCATTCCACTTCTCCGCACATTTGCTTTGACTTTTCCCTCTCACCCTGCTCTAACATGTCATCCATTTCCAATGTGAGCAGAAACAGAGCTGCCATCTGCCAACCAGTTCACAGTGGAAAGAGAAGTACTCCTTGGACACTGTCAGACAGCAAGGTGGCCAATGTGCGTCCCAGCTTTCTGTGCCACCAGCTTTGTCTTCCAGCATCCCTTCAATGTACTGAGAAACAGAGAATGGGCTCCAGGCTCTCCTCATTAATCCTCATCAACTTCTTGTGAAGTAGAAGGGGAAGAGACTGGTTCAATTTACCGATGAGGAAAGTGAGACAATGTGGGTAAAAGAATTCAAGGTCATGAAAACAGTGAAAAGGCAAAGCTAACAAGAGAATTCAGGTCTCTCAGGCCAGAGTCCAGACAGCAGCCCTGCTCCCAAATACCTGCCTTTCCTCCCATGCTTTCATCACATCTGCCACCACTCCAACAGGCATTCAAGGGCAAGGGCAGTCCAGCACAACTTTCAAGTAGAGGCACAAACAGAGAAGAACCCAAATGTGTGCACACCCCTCCATACATATGCGTACAGAGGGAGCAGCAGGTGCATTATGCAGATCAGGCCAAGACTCATAGTACACATCTGAAGACACATCAAGTGCCCCCTGAGGAGGTGGTATTTACATCTATCTAGGTGAGAAAGAGGATGCAGAAAAACAGTAGCTGAACTACAGGTGCACCGACTACAGTTAAATCTGTTTGGTTTTTTATTTTTAGTGGTAAAGCTTTGATAAAAACAGTTATGCATTAATACCACCTGATTGTTGATATCATGTGATGCACTGAGTCCATGGCTCTTCCTTGAAGCTTCAATAAGCAGTCTCTCTGTTTTATCTCTATTTTTGTCATCATCTTCTTGTTTTTTAAATTTTGCTACACTGCATGTGTGCTCCCTAGAGAGAGACACAGAGAGGGGGTTAGGGAAAATGAGAAAGCATCCCCAATGGGGGAATGGCCACCTCGCAATCCCTTCTCTACCTCTCCTTTCAGGACTTTGGGCATGCATGCACACGCGCTGGGCACATTGCTCAAGGCTACAGGTTTGGGACTCAGACTGTAGAGGCAGCCATGTGAGATCCTTAACCAGGAGGCCACCAGCTGGCCCAAGCTTTCATCATTCCGTAACTCAAGAAAAACAAGCAAATGTCTACTTTTCTTAGTAACATGTAAAACTGTAAATGCAATAGATGTCTATTGTAGAACATCTGGAATATACAAGAATGTCATAAAGCCATACATAATTTTAATGGGCAGTAATTTTTGGCCCATTTTCTTACTACACCAAAATGTGCATGCCCTTTTATACATACAAGACCTGGAAACTTCTATTAAAAGCTGTCTTCTGCTCTTAAAATTTCAGGGTAGCTTTTCTTTTTTTTCTTTTTTTTTTAACCAAAATCAATTTATAACATTCTTCCCAAAAAGTGACAATAAATGTTAAAATTTTTTTTTGATCCTTTTGGTAGCTGATTTAATTTCTTAGATTTATTTTCTCTGTAGTCTATGTAAGAATTCAATAGGGGATCTAGCACATCATCCTCAAAAATCAAGGAAATCTATCTCAAGTTTTATACACTAATATAAAGTCACTATGTTCTGTTTGAAATCCCTAGCTCATTCATTTATATTCATTAATCTTAATGATATCATTAATGCGCAATGTGTCTCACAGAAACTAATTGTATTTTGCCAGAATCAAACATTAACAATTACGCCTCCCATTACCACCCAATAAAATAAAATACAATTTTAAAAGTCTCAGGCATGCCAGTGAATATTTCTGTATGGTAACCGATTTGCATTTTTAATGCTACAATAAATTGACCAGATTATCATCAATTAGATAAATTAATATTCTTTAAGTAAGGCAATGGGGAATTCTGTTAGAATCGACGGCACTTTCTACTCACTTCCTTGAGTGTATTGAACACAAGCTTAGCCTTCCTTTGTCCCCTTATTGAAAGCTGGCTTTTGTGACTCAAGCCAATACCACACAACAGAACATATTCCTCTTTAATTTTATATACTTATCATTGCTTTAAGAAAAGACAGGAGATTAAGGAATCCATACTCTTCAAGTAAGGAAAAAAAAGATCTCCCTGGGCAATAAAAATGTTCTGAGTCAGAAGTGCATGAATCGATTTGTTTAAATCATTGTATTACTATTTTTTTTTTATCTCCTTGATTCAAAAACCAATCACTAAGCATCTACCATGAGTCAGGCATTATGATGGATGTTGAGACTGAAAAGAGGGAAAAAGATTCAGTTCCATCAAAATGCAGGAACGCCATCCCATGAAACATGAATAAGTAAACAGAGTTCAGGGCGGTAAGAGGGGACTTGTAGAAAGTCTACTCAAGGTACTGATGCTGCAGATGGTGCTGGAAATGGGGGGTAGAGAACAAGGAAGGCTGTGTATAAACAGAACCCAAAAGAGTGGTTCCCAAAGTTACTTGCACATTAGAATCACTGAAGGGTTTTTTCATAAATTCCAAAATCTAAGACTACACCCAGCCAATGAAATCACCGTCTCCAGGGGAGAGCCCAGGTGCTGGTGCTGGCTGAAGCTCCCCAGGTGATACCGATGTGCAGACAAGTTTAGGAACCAGTGGTCTCAAGGAAGTAGGAACTGTATTAAGGTAGAGGCTGGATGGAGGGACCTGAGAGAAGCATGCCAAGCACGCAGAGGTTCACGTGGGAAAGGAGCTGAGGACAGTGCAATGTACTGACGAGCCCGGGCACAGTGGGTCTGGCTCCTAACAGCTGGCACTTGCTCCAGCCACCACATACTGAACGTTGATTCCTGGGCTGGTCTACAGAGCCAGACCTCACCATCTTCTTCTCTCATCTCTCCATCTTCTTCTTCCCAAATTTGCAGAGTATATTTCTTTCTACTAATTACACTTTTACATGAATTAGCTTAAATCCCTCAAATACATGTCAGAGGCCCTCTTACCAATACATTGGTGAATCTTTACCATGAGTGATTATAAAATTTGAGGGGGGGAGAGAGATGATTGATGAGAACTAAAAGGAAAAGGAAGCATTGATTCCTGTGGTCATAAAAGAATATGACTTTAATCTCTCTTTAACAAAGACCAGCATTTTCATGGAAAGATAAGGAACTTTTTACACCATCTTCCTTGAAAATTGAAGTTCAGGGAACTGGAATAAGTGCCTTGGCCTCACTAAACATATTACACGACTCAATTATTAAAAGCAAACAGGATCCTTCACCTTTTCCTTCTTGAGGTTTCTCTGGGGCCACCTGAAGTCTGGTGACTATTCATACCTCACCTGACAACCTTGAGAACCTGTCACCACTCTCCGCTGAGAGAGCAGGTAAGGACATTTGTGAGGAGCCCATGAATTGTATTCTTTAACTGTCCTCTAAAGAAAGTAGATACAACAGGATGTGTGTACCTGACTGTTTTACCTACTGACAAAACTAACAGATTAAATCTGATTCTCTGAAAAGCAGCGCAGAGATTTCTAACCCTAAGCCATCAGGAAAAACAGATTTTCTTAGGTGGAAAAAAATATAATGAAACCCTAATACTTTACTAGAAAGCAGGATTTTAAAAAAATATCTTTATTTGTCTTCTGACATACATGCTTTAAAAGTATTTTACTATTGATAATTTCACTACTCTGTTTTCAGGCAGGAAACTCCCCCCCCCCGGAGGGCACATGCACTCACCAGAGAGAAACAGGGAGACAGAGAGAGAAGGAGAAAGCACCCCTCAGTGGGGCATGATCATACTGCAATTCTCCTTTTACTCTCCATCCTGTCAGGAATTTGGATGCATACACACACACACACACACACACACACACACTTGGTGTGCTTTTCAAGCTGCTGGAGCTGGGATTCAAAGCACGCAGGGATTAGAACAAGGCTGGCCATGTGAGATCCAGCTTCCTTAACCAGCAGGCCATGGGGCCAGCCCATGATATTCATATTAAGAAGTGAAAATGCTGCTTCCTTTGTATGATTCTAGAGAAGCATTTTAGCAATTTGTAAGTATAAAAGCCATAACGATGGGGCCAGATGCTGACAAGGTGGTCAAAGGTGATGATCTGTGAGGTTGACCCAACTGAGAAATGTAAACTCTTGAGTTTGTGTCCAGAGCCATTCATGAGTACACCCGGCACATGTGTGCTCCGATCTGGGACTGGCTGAGGCTAGGGATAGGACAGGGCATCAAGCCTCTGTTGGGGTACTATCTCTCCATCTCTGTCTCCCTTTCTCTCTCTCTTGCTCAAGGAAGAAATAAATAAATAAATAAAACTTAAAATAAAATAGAAAACTATAACTAATACACTTTCCGCATGGAGTTATTCGTTTAGCTGTGGCGTTTAATTGTACATGAAGGAGGAGGTGCTGATAATGCAGTCCAACAACAGGAAGTCTATCCCCTCCTGTAAGTTATACCTAACAAGGCCTATTATTTTTAAGTTAGTAGAAGAAATTTCTTTTGTTCCACCATGTACCTTTCCCGAACATAATTCAAACATATAAACCCAGGGGGCCATAACATCTTCCATATATTATATTCTAAAATTCGAAATGCTATCAAGATGAACAGCATTCTCTCTCTTGCAGCAGTGACCTGCAGCTCAATTGTGGAAAAAAATTTCCACATGACATAATAAAGCATTTTAATTTCAACCAGTCTACTAGCATTTAAAAAGTTCTTCTTGACAGTTTTCCTACAATGAGAGCACTCATTTTACATATCTGACTTTTTTTCCTCCTTTTTTGACTTAGTGAATCACCTTGCGCACAGACGTTACCTTTCTATCACATGCTTTATAAATACAGCTTGTAAAAATAGCCATAGCAAAGGAGATTTGCTGATGCGCCACCTAGTGGAGAAAATCCCACTTGCATTGGTGGATTTCACCTCTCCTTTTTTCAGCTTCTTAAATTGTTGAGCATCTGAGTTAATGGAGACAAGGGTTATAGAAAACACTTTTCAGAAGCCAGCCTAATAGAAAATGCTGGGTTGGTCTCATGAAGGTGATATTCTGCATGACGTCAGGTAGGAGTGCTGGTCCTTGAGCACATCTATGGCTGCTCATTCTGCTTGATTAGGCTCAACGGAGGTCAGGAAAGACCTCAAAAGGACAATGGTTGGTTGAGGCCAGGATGAAAGTGATTGCCTCCCTCCACGCACAGTACCAGTCCCTGGCTTTTTCCAAATGCCATAATGTTAGTCATAAACAAGTATTTTAATTTCATAACTTGTTACTAGGCCAGGTACCATCCCAAAACTCTGAAAAGTACGTGAGACCCCTCCTTTCTAAACTCCAGGAGGGACTGAGATGAGATGTTAACCGTAGGCACCAGGCAAATACCACTGTTCCTGAACGTTGCCCTAGAGACCCCTCTCCTTAGCCTACATAGGGCTGGGATCAGGTGAAGTGGAGTGAGTTCAACTTCTCCTTCCTACCTTTCTAGATTTGACAGACAAGGAGGGTAATGAAAGGCCTTCTCACATTCTGACTGTTCGGGATGCCCTTCCAATGAAACACTCTTTTCAGAAAGCAATGAGTACTGTGTTGGCTTCTTACTGCCTCTTCCTGTTGGACTATCAGATCTGTATCAACATTCCACAAAATGCTGCTTTGCCTGGACTCTTCTTTCTGTTTCATGCTGTCAGAAATTAAAATTCTAGGTTCAGAACTGGAACCACCCATTTCTCCTCGGTGGGTGAAATATCTACCGAACGCCATTCAATCTGCTATTTTATAAAACTGACACTTAGGTACTGACCTCCTGCTTTTCCAAGTGGAATAATTTGTAAGCGAAATGCCAAGTACCGTTGCGAGGCTCAGAGACCCTTATAAAGCAGTGGGTGGAGGAAACTCCTTCCTATGCCTGTCTTCCCCTTAGCAGGAGGTAGACCCAAAAAGCACAAGAGGGACCACCTGGCACCTGGAGTCCATTCCCTCCCAGGTCTTCCATTTAACTGTTCTTGCTCTTGAGAAACTCATTTACCAAAGCCCTCCCTTTGTCTTTGTTTCCTCAAGGGAGGAGAAAATACACGTGCCCTGTTTTACTCTGTCCATACTGAAGTTTGAAATTTCTCAAACCTACAGAAAAGATGAAAGAAGAGAACAATAAATATGCTTATACCCCTCACCCAGATTCATGAATTGCAAACATTTCTCTACAATTGTTTTGCTGTATCTGTGAAAACGCATTTCAGACAAAGATAGGATGTTCGACTTAACAGAAAAGTCTTGACATGAAAAGCATCTCACAAGAAGGTAGTAGCCGGCCAGTAAATATGAGGCATCTTGAAAAACTTCATAAAAAAACTAGTCATGGATTTCAAAAACTTTCACGCCAATTGAAACTTGTAGTTCCACTTTTTCACAAATGTTTTGAAGTCCTCAAACATATTGATCAAGCTTTCTTGTTGGGACCAGAAAGCGGTGTGGTGTTTAAGGCACTCGACACTCCCACATGGTTGACCACGGTTCGATCCTGGACCTGGTGACTTGCTTTGCCACTTTCCCTCTTCTCTCTCTCTCTGATCAAATTAAAAAATGCATGATTGAATAAATCATTCTTTTAAAGACAGAGAATATTCTGTCATCGCTTAGACTTACTCAAAAACTCCTAGAATGCAAAGGCATTCTCATTAACACTTTCCAGGAAATGCTTCAATAAGAAATGTCTGTCTTAGTTAAACCCTAGAACCATTCCATTTTAGAGACTGCATCTCAAACCCTTCATCTCAGTATCTCAGTGATGCAAACGGTGCCTGGGGATGCTGACGCTTAACAGCACTAACTTTATTTTTTTAATTATATTTTCTTCAATGTTTATTTATTCCATGAGTGAGTGAGACAGTGAGATACAGCACCCCAAGTGGGGTCTTGATGTTCCATCTACCCTGAGGGTGGGCTCTGTACATGGTGCTCTCCTCCCCTGGCCCCTTTGCCCTATCTCCCTGAGACCCAGCTACTGGCCTGGCAGAGTCTAGTGAACATCTTGTGGCCATTAGCTTCACCTCATGGAGCTGGCCCACAGTCAGGGCACTCCCCTCCTACATTAACATCACAAGATGAGGGGCCCTGAACCCTAAATGCACTCAGCTGATTCTATTAATCAGTAAGCTCACCTTTTATTGTAACCTTCAAACAGTGTATGTACAAACCAGACCCCGTCTTGGTGACGGTGACGGAAATCTGCATTGATCTTTAATTGATTTATGGATGCTTCGTTCTTATTGTAACCTGAGCCTGTGTTCATGAGGGCAGGGTACAGATCATGGCCTGCATGGCCGTCAGGGAAGCATCCTTTCCTATGTAAGTAAACTCATGTTGTCCCCTGCTGGACCCCAGGTGTGTTCTTTGGAATCAGTCACCATCATGGTTGTAAGCCTTCTCAGAATTGGGTCTCCCCCAGCGCACACCCCCAGTCAGCCCTGGATTGTGTCCAATGTGGTCGGGATGTGAATGCGTCTGTGACAGTGAGCTGGTTACCCCCTTATGTGAGACTTCCTTGTAGAATGCTGTATTCTATTCCTATAACAACACTAAGCCAGAGAGAGACAGAGACATGCAGAGAGGGAGACAGCACCACCACCCCCGCCCCAGGGCATGGTCATGCCACAATCCCTTCTCCTCCATTTCTCCATCCCATCATGATTTGAGGCACACACATAAATTGCGTGTTTTTCAAGCCTGGATTAGAACCACGCAATTGGCCATGTGGAATCTGGCTCCCTTAACCATTAGTCCACAGGACCAACACACTCCTAGGAGGGATGGCCACACCACTCTCCCTTCTCCTCCAGTCTCCTCTAGGGATTTTGGGCACACACATGTGGGCCCAGTGTGAGTTCCAAGCTGCTGTGTCTGGGACTTGAACTGCAGTCAACCATGTAGGAGTCCAGCGACGAAACTATTACGCCACCTGCTCAGTACTAACTCTTTATAAGTAACACATTTCTCCACTGTAAGAAAGGAGGGGGCTTCAGAAAAAAGTAGACAACAGGTGAGATGGAAACTAAAAGGAGTGGGAGGAGTGAGAGAATGTGGCCAAGCACAGTCAAGGTGAGGTGCTCCCCAAATCCACCGACATCCCCACAGCAGCACAGCGTGTCTGTGCCGTGAGAGGGTCAGGCAGGAGAGCGGCCCAGTGTGCCGGCCACTACCTCTCAGTCTCTGCCCTTCAAATTCCCTCAGCTTCACAATCCCCCAAATCTAAGGTCTGACCTGCTTCACACACCGCAGGCATTTCTATTTTTCCTCTTTGTAGATTATGCTGTTAATGTTTCTTCTCACTTATTAAACACAGGTTCTCTCAGAGCAAAGCGGTAACCACGCATGGCTCTGCAAGATAACCACCTCTCTACGCAAACGTAGGCAGGGCCCTCCTGAGGCTATGCTTATACAAGTATTACGTTTCCTGGTTTCAAGGTTTTCTGTTAAAAATGGTATTTCCTCTGTTATCTGGTCTTCTGCTCAAGAAACACAAAGGCTTTTGTTCACAAAACTATCTAAGGCTATTTTCAAAATCCCTGAATCGATCAAAATAATTTGGTGGCAGAATATTAATTTTCAGTAATACATCTTCTATTGATTGCTTCTGTGGCATACTTCCTGCTCTGGGGTGGGGGGTGGGGGCCCTGCAGTCAACTCTGATCCCAGCGACTGCGCTGTACTCATACCCACTGATGGCATCCCAGTGCAGACGGTGGCCCCATCATCCAACCAACCCACTCCTGCCTTGTGTTGTGCTGTGTGCTCTTCTCTGCTTCCTGACCCTCGGCCCTACACAGTGGATTAGGAGCTGTTTATGGTCAGCCACCAATTGCTTCATTTGTAAAATTAGGACACGGGTGAATTCCTCTGTAAAATACTTTGAGATGCTTTGATAAATTGCAGCAAAGGTACACAATTCCAGTATTGATTCCTAAAGTCACCAGGTTCTTTGTCAGTCCCTGTTGCATTCGCAGCTATCTTGTTAATATCTCCTCTCCTTTCTGAGAAATGTGTCCGGAAACCTGACAGGTACCATTATTTAAAGGGTACGCGATGCCTTCATCATTTGAGAGCTGCAGGTCTCTTACATTCCTTATGTGACCATTTGCCTCTTTACATACTACTATGCCAGGCCCCAGCAGATGGCTAAATCAAGATGTTCCCCAGATTGTACTTCCTGGACATGACTGACTTGCTGAAGTACTTAAGATAACAGATGTTAACCTCCCCACATGCATTATACGTTCTATCAAGACATCAGAAATACTCAGAGGCTTTCTCAAGCTCTCAAAAGCATCCAATTTATTTGAATAAACACAAAGATAAAGAGCAATGAAGGGGGGTTATGCAGAGGCACAAAGAACCTGATCCACTTCCCGGCTCATTTTCTCAGTTAAAGTTCTGACCTGTTTAGATGAATCTGTGTTTTAAGTATTTGTTTCTCAAGCTGAAAATATATCCATATACAAAAAAACGTAGCTGCTCTTTATTTTTCATTCCCACCCTAAAATAGTGTCACTAACTTAAAAATAAAACAGAATGCCGGTGCAGAGTATTATATGGTCCTCCCTGTTCTCAATGATCAAACTGCAAGTGCTTACCCCTCACCACAGCCAGACCGAGGTTCCCCAGCAGCTGAGCCAGGGGCGGCAGAGCGTTACTGACGTCTCTCTCCAGCATGCAGAGACCGACAGTGAGGGAGCCCAGGTGGCAGCACAGAGAGGCCAACACGAACCACTTCTGCCGGGCAGATTCTCTGGGCCTCTGCCCAGCTCCTGTCCGTGCCTAGCCATCTTCTATCTCACAAAGCCATCTCCTGGAATGCTTTTCCTGCAAACGGTTACACAGAGGAAAACAGAGGGAATGGGCGTGCTGTCGCTCTACAACGTGACAGCAACATTATCAGAACTTCTGTTGCACCTCAAAGTCCTCCGGGAACTTAGCAAAACCCTCTCATTCCATTCCATAGCTCTCCTTTTTCTCGTCAGCCATGCATTTGGACTAAGATCTCTGTATATGGCCAAGATGTATTAGTCACAATATAACCATGATGTTGGAGCAGAAGGGGCAAAACAAATTGAAGAGCAGAGGGACAGCATCCCTTGGAGAATGACTAGCCAGTGGAGCCAATACCAACAACATCAGTCTCCTCAGACAAGCAGCCCAAATGCACCACTTCAGGTGATGAGTGACACATTGGTGGCATTCTCATTCATGCTTTTGACCATGTTAACTGGCTACTTTCTTGCTCATCAAACCATTTACTTTTGTTTCTGAGTACATAACTATAATACACTTCCTAGCCTCTTATACGATCATACAACTGAGTTCTGGACAATGGAATACCGGTGGATGGGAGTCACTCTTCAAGGCCTGGTCATTACACTCCCCCTATAATTACTTCTTTCCCCTGTATACTATCTGGGTGTCTCAACACCCAGGAGAATGTTAGAAGTAATAGAGAGATGAAGAACTTCTGTCAGCCTGAGACCCTAACTACATGGAACAGAGCGCGGCCCTGCCAAAAGAGCGTGTAGGTGAGGGAGTAAACTTGCACGTGTAAGCCAGTATGAATTCTGAGTGTGAGTGTTGTAACAGTTAGCATTTCTTTAATACAACACAGTGCACTTTAAGTCATCCCAATTAAATGACGGGAAAAGATTTACCTAATAACTTCACTCTTGAACCAAAAAGAATGGTGAGCATGCATTCTGACACCAGATGTCAAATCGTCATAGTTACAGGACTTTAAAACTGTTGTCTACAAGTCCATCCCATGGAGACTAGACATGCAATGTACAGCAGTGTATCTATGTGATGACATACAAAGTGTGTCACCTCACAAAGAGCACAGCAGAGTTGTATGTGCTACTACGAAAGATCTTCAGATTAAGCTAAAAAGCAAGCCTCCGTGTACCAATTATTTTAGTTGTATACATTTTAACTGTACATAGATTTTTGCCAGAACTACTAATAATAAATAAATAGCAACGCTTACCTTTAAAGAGTGATGAGAAAGAGAAGTAAACCAGTTTCTATTTCATACTTTGCTGTATTCTTAGAACTATCTAACATTATATATGTATTATTTTTTTTTAATGTCAACCGAGTAGCAACACCGTAGGCTATTATGTTGACTTTGTAATCCATCCCTATATTTTAAAATGCTACTGTTAAAATGTGAATCAACAGCAATGAAGGAAATATCATGTCAATAGGATGACTAAGCTTCTTGCTCTCTGCAAGCACAATTATCCCCCAAATAAGGATGTGTCACAAAGTTGTAGCAACTGCTAGTCACAACTGCACACTTCCGAATTTGCACTGTTGTCATGGGGACATTAGACTGCCTTTTCATTTATTAGAAAAGTAGTGTGGCAAGAGCAGTTCTAGTGATCGCTGTAGAAACGTCTTAAAAGCCAGCTTCCTGTAAGTTGTCTCCCAGCTGAATTAGCGTGCCTTCTCCTCTGAGTCCAAAGCTATTAGTCTACATACCACTTCTGGGGTGGAGGAAAGCACTTCCGTTTTGTACTATGTAGAAAAAGGCACAAAAAAGAAAAACAGGGTGATGGGGACACTCGTCTAAATGCTGGCTCACAGGCACAGTTTAGTGGGTCTATGGTTAGGAATGATATTTACCAATTGGGGGAGAAATTCTGGGTCTCAGAAAAGGAATACTTCACAGTTCCCAGTAAAATACAAAGATGCTTCTTACAATACAGAGTCTAGCTCATCCCTTTTGCTCAGGCTTAGTTTCCACAGTGGTGGAGAAAAGGCTGGCCTGGGACATAGGCACCACATTCAGTGTAACACAGACCCAGGCTGAGCTGCTCCATGTTTTGTTTAAATCAAATGAACACGATTCCACTGGAAAACAGAAATGAAAGCAGAGGGAAAGTGTGTTTAAAAGTTGGGAGAAATGCTACAGTATTGGTCACTACCCTATGTAGGAGAAGAGGATGCTATTGATGCAAGTGAGATTTCCGAGCACTTTCTGTGCACGTGCACAGACCCAGACCCAGCAATGACAGAGGACACTAAGACATGACCCTGTCAGGCTGCACGGAGCCTAACAGGTGAAGTTGCACAGGTGAACAAGCAGGCTGAGAAAAAAAAAGCACAACTAGCCAGATATGGTAACAGAAGAATTCATATTTTTCAAAAAGCTAAACACTCTTCTGGTCTTGATTTCAACTATGTTATCATCTTTTTCTTTAAAATATTCTGAAGGGACCAGCAGATGGTGCAATAACCATGTCACTGGACTCCCATATGGTCGACCACAGTTCAAATTCAAGACCCAGAGGCTTAAAACTCACGCCAGGCATGTGTGTGTGCGTGCCCAAGATCCCAAGAAGAGGCTGCACGAGAAGGGACTGCAGTGTGGCCATCCCCCGGGGGGTGATTTCTTACTTTCTGTCTCTGTCTCTATGGCGATTGCACACGCTCTGTAGCAAAAATCCCTCTATAAAAATAACTAAACATTCTAAAATTTAAAATAAAATACTCTGAAACAAGATTTCATTTGGGGGCTGCTGACATCATTGTTAAATCAAGTCACTCAAAAACCAGCGCTTTGGAACACAGAGGGTCTACCCAGCCAGCACTGGACAAAACCATGAGAACAGGCTCAACATTTAACCCTGTAGCACCTGCACCATTTCAGTAGTGCTGGCCTCAGGCTCTCACGAGTGGTCCCTTAAGAAATTATTAACAGAAACCTTGGGTTGCAATTTACAGCAAAGCTCTTCACAATGAAATTGCGCTGGACGGAACATGACTGAATGAATAATTAGATTCGCATCTCTGGCTTGGCAAGTTCAAGACAGTGACAGGAAAGCCAGGAAAAGGATGTCTTGAATATTCCACCTCATGCCTGTCTGTGGAGTTTAAAATACGCCGGGAACAGAAGAAAGGGCAGTGGGAGACGAGCCTTGTAAAGACCAGAAGGGCACCCTGAACACATCCTTCGGGCGACGGTCAATTGCTCTTTTCCACTGTAGCCTCCAGGCAGAGGGAGGTCGATGCTGCCATCTAGAGATACCCAGGGATATCCACTTTGATATCGGTACAGTCACACAAAAGGGCTGGTGGCGGCTGGAGCGGAGGACTTCACGGTCTGAGGGCGGCATCTGCCTGGGAAACACATTCTTCAGGAACCAGGTCTCTGCCTTGTTCAAGGAGAGAGCAAGGAGAAAAGCCCAGCCAGCTCGAGAGCCCCCCACCCACATCCCCCTGAGTGCAAGAATGTAAACTCCTGGACGAGGGGCAGGTGGGCCAGGAGGAACTGCCACAGAACAAGAGAGAACTGAACGAAGATATGAAAGATTGTTTTTTAATGAAGAAAAGAGTGTGGGTAGCATTGGTGAGAAGCACCCCTCCTCCCCCCCGGACAAAGGGTTAGCACCTGCTGAGATGTGGAAGCCCTCAGACTTCCCTGGTGCTGTTACGAGCCACGGAAAAGGAAACCAGTTAGAGAGAAAGCCAAGGCAGAAATTAAAATCAGACAGGCAAGAAACCAAGGAGAATGAAACTCAGCCTAAGACTGGCATTGTGGGAAAAACAAGAGATGTGAGTAATGAAAAAGTGCACATGTGCTGTCACAGGTCCCAGGAGGCATGGAAAGAAAAGGGAAATCTAGCTTAATGAAAACATGTTAAAAATGGTTACATCCTCTGCCTAGTTTTTATTCTCCTTTTAAGAATTTTTTCTAAATTTTCTTTGAAAATTTATCATCTTATGACAGTAAATAAACTTTATGTTTTAAGATTTAAAAAAAAAAAGTATACAATACAGAAGTTCCCTCGTCCTCCTGAATTCCCCAGCTGATCAACTGAATCTAAGATCCTGAGATAGGGAGCAAAATTAAGTTCTACCCAAACAGAAATGCAATTTTATTTGCCCTCATCTTGGATTCCCAGTCTCTCCCTGTTAATGAAGAGCTTTCACCACTGACAGGGCACGGATACGGGTCATAATTCAGACTTAAGTCTGCGACATCTGTCAGCCTCATGGGACAGGATAAAGCTTCCAACTTTGGTGAGAACTGTTGCCACCAGCAACTTCAGCTGCATCTAGTTAATTTCATATCAAATGCAGATTTGTTCAAAATGCCAGACAAGCGGGGACCATTCAATCCTGCCCACGCCTCTGCCTGCTCTGACAGGGTGAGGGATCCAAGGGTTGTCAGGCTTGATGGATGAGGGGAATTATTCCTGGTGTGCTGTCAGTGCCCATCCCCCTTGGAGCACATCCTCTCATCAGCACAGGGGGTGAGGCTGTTTGAATAACAGGACAGAGACAGTTGTGGGGGGTGGAGGGGAGACAGATCGTGCCCCAAAGTGGGGCAGTCGTTAGTGTTCCACTGCTTTCACTGGCCCCCGTGACACTGTCGGCAAAACAAAGTTTCTGTAGCAGAGAATCTCTCTGGAGCCAGCGTGGCGGTCATGGTACCTGTACTTTTACACATGTGAACTACAAGGAAGCTTGGTCTCTCCCTTTATAAAAGCAAAGCTGTCACCCATGAGATAGCAAAGGAGGTGAATCTTCTCCTGTAAAGGGAGGGCTGAACCTCCTAATCCCAACTCCTGTCTCTGTAAATATCCCCAAGTTTTGGAGCCCCGTACCACCAGCTCCAGTCTCCTGGGCTGATGGCTGTTGTAGTCAGTGAGTCCTTTTCCAAGAGCGGCAAGGTCCACCGTTAGGTGTCACAAAAATCCACGAGAACTGGACCCATTGGTCACAGTGAATCGCACCAAACACTGCAGTGCCAGGGAGGAGGGAACCATGGAAACGTGACAAAAGAGTTAATAGTTTCTCTCCCCAAGGGTTATCCAAGAGGACTACAATTTTATAAAAGTGGCTATAGCTACACATTTTCATAATGGACTATTATTTTTCTCATTGGTTTTCAGAAGAAATGAGAAAGTTATTGCTAGAGATTAAAAAAAAAAGTAAGCGGAAGCCTTTTATTTTTCAAATGTTGCCAGAGGGTGAATGCACTTGCCAGTGAGAGACAGAGAGAGAGAGAAAGAGAGCACCACCCACAGTGGGGCGTGGTCACACTCCAATCTCTTCTCTCCCATTTCTCCATCCTATCTGGATTTGGGACATGCACCCACATGCAACTGCCATACTTCTCAAGTCGTCAGATCTGGGCCACAAACTGCACAGTTGGCCATGGGGAAACTGGCTTTCTTACTAAGTCCCAGAGCAAACCTGGAAAGATTTCTAAATAAAAATCAATTTCCAGTCAGCCAGGTGTCATGGTGGTTAAGACGGCTGGATCCCACATGGCAAACTGCACATTTCCAGTCCTGTACCCAGCAGCTGAGAAACATGTAGGGCATGTGTGCATGAGTGCCCAAAATCCTAGGTGGAGGATGAAGGAGACGAGATTGCAGTGTGGCCATATACCCTGAGGGTGCTTTCTCATTCTCCCTCCAGTGGGTGTGCACATCCTATAGCAGACTTGAAAAAAATTTTAAATAAAATAAATTTAACTACAGGAGCTACGAGGCTCCCTTGTCACACACTAGGGATATTATACACAACATTACACTACAAGAATTAGATGATGTGATATAAACAATATCAACAGGAAAGCAATCTAATCAGGGGGACAGAACAGAGTCAAAAAATAAACCCATAACATACTTGAGAATTTAGCATATACTAAATGTAGTATTATACATTAGTTTGAAAAAAGAGAGGTTGTTCAGTAAGTGCTGAAGTAACTGGCTATCCACTTGGAAAAGAACAGTAAGATGAACTGCTCATTTACTCCTTAACAAAAGGAAGTTTCAGGCAGCCAGAGGGTGGCACGATGGTAAGGTGTGATGCTCTGGGAGGCATGTCCACACTGGAGGGTTGCCAGTTTGGACCTGGGGGTCAACCCGGGTGCTTTGGGTACCTATGTGCCCATGAATAGGACCGGCTGAGGCTAGGAGTGTGTGCTGCCAGGGATGCTGTATTTTTGTCTCTGTTTCTCTTTGTATATCTTTCCTGCTCATGGAATAAGAAATAAAACAGAAAAAAATAAGTTTCAGGTAGATTGGAAATGCCAGGACTAAAACTTAATCCATAAAGAAATGAGAAGAAAATGTGAGATAACATTACTAAAGTCTAAGAAGAAAAATATCTAAACATAATATAAACTCCAGAAGACATTCAAAATCACTAAAATAAACTTCTACAAATATTAATGAAGAAAAAATAAAGAGTAAGAGGGAAGACACAACTGAATAATATTAAGAATGAAAAAGAATCAAAACTAAAGATTCCACAAAGAATAAACATAATTTTCAAACTTAAATCAAATTCCCACAAAATACCAAACTGACCAAAAAAAAAAAAAGAATAGTCCTATACATATTAAATTTATTACTCGAAGTCCCAGTGGTATAGCTGTTGGGGAGACTAGATTCCACATCCAACTGCATGGTTCCATTTCTGGACCCAGGGACTTGGGAGACACACCAGGTATGTGTGTATGCATGCCCAGAATCTCAGAAGGAGAAATGAAGAAGTGATTGTGGAGTGGCCAGTCCACGTGGCGGATGATATCTCACTTTCCTCATCTCTTTGTCTCTCTTTGGCGGGAATACATGCCCTTTAGCAAAGGAAAGAAGGATGGAAGGAAGAGAAGAAAATATGCTCAGAAGGCTTTATAGCCAGCATTCAAAATAGCCAAAAAAGAGCAAGCCTTTTTTTTTTTTTAAAGGTTTTTGCCATAGGGTGTATGCATTTAATGGAGAAAGACAGAGAGAGAAAGTGAGAAATTACTCCCCAGAGGAGTTGGCCATGCAGCAATCCCTTCTCTTCCATTCTTCTCCTGGAATTTTGAGCATGCATGAGTTTCAAATCAACAGCTCAGGGACTCAAACCACAGTTGGCCATCTGGGAGTCCAGTGCCTTAACCACTACATCAACTGCTGGCCCTGAGATCAATCCATTCTTAACTATCTCAAAGCAAAAAAAAAAAAAAAAAAAGAAAAAATAGAGGGGAGGAATTTTCCCTGTTGATAATAATTTGCTAAAATTATTATTTAGCAAATATTTCCTCCTCCTTTCCCATAGGAAGGCTGTTCTCTAATCTACTGATGCTAGACTTCACCCTGTGGCCAATGGACACAAGTGACACTGCGCCAATCCAAGACCAGTCCTTAGAAAGTATCCAGTGCTCACCAGTTTAGGAGTTCCAACCTGTGGTATGTGAAAAACATGCCACAGATAAGTGTTTTTCTACCTGGGTTCCAGAGCAAGACATGTAGAGCTGACATGGATATGACCCTCAGTCCGGATAGAAGCTAACAACTCCCCAGACCCACCGCATAGCCACTCTAGCCAGCACCAAGACCCACAACAAGAAATAAAGTTTTATTGATGTATGCCACCGTGACAATAATTTATTATGTAGCATTACTGCAGTAATAGTTGGCTCATCTGTGTCCCCAACTTATTTTATCTGGCTAACATAACCTTGCTGTTAAAACCAAAGATAGGACATAAAGGAAAGGAAAATTCCAAGCTAATAAACACAGATGGGTCTCATTTTCTGGTGGTAGGTGATACTAAGACATTGCCACGAAAAGGTTGAGGCCACATGACAGGCCTGGGTTTGATTCCTGGCCAAATCTAAACAGGCTGGGATCCTCTGATCTTACTACCAGTGAGGCTAGGCAAGAGGGTCATGATATGTGAGATCCCGTCACAAATTTGACTTTCATTCTTTCAGACTAAAAAAGAAAATGGAAACATCCTAAACAGTTTAAAGCATCAGTAAACTGAATGCAGAAATTTATTTTATGAAGTTATTTGTTATAACAATTTTATTTTCCAAAAACAAAGGCTTAACGATCATCAACAAATGTAGAACCTTTTTTTTTTTTTAAAAAATTTTGTTTTGCTATTGGCCCTGTGCCCTCCAGACAGATGCAGGGGATGAGAAAGGTAAGAAATCACCCCTCGGGGGGATGGTCATGCTACAATCCTTTCTGTTCTCCTTCATTCTCCTCTTGGGATTTTGGAGACA
Organism: Tupaia belangeri chinensis; assembly: GCF_000334495.1. Lineage (NCBI taxonomy): Eukaryota > Metazoa > Chordata > Mammalia > Scandentia > Tupaiidae > Tupaia > Tupaia belangeri. Next base: position 1,207,800 of record NW_006209026.1, on the reverse strand, counting down.
CACATGCGCGCGCGCACACACACACACACGCATGCCTGGCATATTTTCCAAACCGTTGGGTCCAGGATTAGAACTGTGCAGTCGGCCATGTGGGATCCAGCTGACTTACCTTCCATGCCCTCTCTTGACCCTACATGATATTTTCTACAAAAACTAAGCAAACCAGTAAGAAAGTGCACATATTTTTGTCTAACACAGAGTTATGAAAATAATACCATTTATCAAACTTATTATAAAATATAAAAATTATTCTCTTTATAATGAAGAATAATACAAGGATGTATGGTACTGCTACTTCTAATCTTGGAAGTCTTAATGATAAAGATAAGAAAAAGAAGCAAAAGCTATAAAGATTACAAAAGGAAGACTGGAGAAAATTGGAAAAGCAAGCTGCTGTTATGTGCTGATCATTATTGTCTACAATCCCCTCCTCTCCAAATCTACAGTATGAATCAATAAAATTAGCAAGCTTAGGCCAGTCAGTGGTGGTGTAGTTAAGGCAGCGGGATCCACATGGTCAACTGTGTGGTTCAAGTCCTGGACTTGGTGGCTTGGAAAGTATGCCAGGCACTGTGTGTGCATGCTCAAAATCCCAAAAGGAGGGCAGATGGCATGACCATTCCCCTTAGAGGTGGTTGCCCTCTCTCTCTCTTTCTCTCCCTGTGGTGAGAAGAGAAACTTTTTGGCTAAATTTTAAAAATTATTAATCTTGATCAATTTATATATATTTTATATATATATATATACACACACACACACATGCACACACACACATATATATCAATTGAATTTTTATACATTAACAGGCAGAAATGTCTATTTTTGAAGGTTATTTAAAGTTCTTAAGAATAAATCTAACAAAGTATGCACAAATTCTTTCTGTGAAAATAATAAGATCTCACTGAAAAATACTAAAGATCTAATAAAGAGAGAAATATACTTCATTCTAGGATAGTAAAACTCAACATCAAAAAATGTCAGTTTTTCCAAACTGACCTACAGATTTAATGTAAAATTTTAATCAAAATCATCTTGCTGAATTTCATGAGACCACTTATTAAGACTTCTTAGGCAATTAAAAAATTGTGACATTGGGCCAGGTGGTGTGGTGGTTATTGTGCTGGACACTCTCACATGGCTGACCACAGTTTGAGTCCCAGACCTGGTGGTTTGCTTTCTCACTTTCTTCCTCTCTCTGTGTCTTTCTCTGGTCAAATTAAAATAAATGAATGAATAAATAAAATAAAATAACTTTTTTTTAAAAATGTGTGACACTGGCACAAGGATAGACATACTGACGAATGACAGAATAGAATGCGCCCAAAAAGATTCACATCTCTAGTGAAACACACAAAAAAATGCCTAATACATAGCAGCTTGCTCGGATAAGAACTGTGCCCTTTTAGTTGTTACAACTGTGCCATGTGGATTAACTATTCCCTTTTACAAATGGAGATGAGGGCTCCATGAGGTTAAGTGAACCTTGCCCCAAATTACAGAGCCAAGAAATATCTGCACTAGAATTCAGTCCTAAGTTTCCCAACTTTGAACAGGTCCTGCTCTTTTTCACTGTGCTATGGCCAATGGGCAGAAGTAACATACGTTTTGAAGAACAGAAAATAAAGCAAGACAAAGGGCTAGCCAAGGCTGACAGCAACAGTAAAAACACAGAGTAGCCATCTTAGCAGGAAAATAAGCAGAACATGGTATATGAAAACAGCATTACACAGCAACTGGTAGAAGAAGGGTCAGGAAGAAATGTTCTTCCCTTCTACAAAGATTACTCCTGGGACAGGCCATGAGTCCACTTCACTGAGAAAGGTATACTGCATGTCCTAAACAATTAAGCTGATGGCACTGAACATGCTGGGCTGATTATGTGGGTCGCAATCAGGAAAACAGTGATGCCCCCTTCCTGCCCCATAGCACATACACAACTTAGAAGAAGGACACTCATACCAACACTCTCCATAGAAAAAAAAATAGAATCAGAACTCTAAATAGCTGAAGACCAAAACTCTGTTCTCAGATAGAGATGGCCCCCAAATCACCAGGCAGAGCCATATGTAACATGATACATATGCAAGAAGTGGTGAGAATTTAAAACCAGCGATAGAAATGCTATTTTTTAAAGAACTATAACAGAGGGTAAATTAGGAATACCATGTCCTATAAAGTTTTTCTGATAAGCTATAACTCTTCGGTTGGACTCTCAAATACTTAGTTTAGTTATATGAAATTCCTATTAAAATATTTTATGTTTTCAGCTCACTTAATAGCTTGATTTTTCTAGTAGTTTGTTTATGCCTAGCTTCCATGAATACAGAGAGAATCATGCTTTAAATAAAAATGAAATACAAGAAAAATGGCATTTTAAAGAATGGAAATCAAATTAAAATCTAAATTGCAAATCGTCTAACAAGTATAAGAACCTAAATTAGAACTCTAAGGAATGCTGAAAGGGAATATATTTTTAAGGGTCATAAACCAAATGATAATATTAATTGCACTAAGAAGGCTTATTTAAATGAAAAGCCCAAACCTAAGGACTTCATAAGCAATGTTCCTAATTTATATGCTTACCATGCTAACATTTGTTTCTTTCCTTCACATAGCTAACCAATTAGAGTATATTTCTAAAGAACCAAATTTTACTTGCTGGCAATCATTTGTTATCTTAGCCATAATTCTGCAGCTTTTCAAGCAACAAATGGATGTCTTACATCTGGAGGAAAAAAACACAAACATGGTATGATGTTTGAATACATGCAATTACTGGTATGTTACATTCTAATTAACATAATCAGCTTTGAAACAGTTCTCACAATAACCATCAACACTTCAGTCGAGTTAGTGGCAGTTAATGACATGTGTAACAAAGATCTGCTTGTCCTTCCATTTAAAAATAAAATAATAAACCTTTCCAAAACAGAAAAGACAGGCAGCCTCACTGAATATTCAAAACTCTTCTTAATCAATAAAACTCTACTCTAGAAAACTTAGAGGACAGACTTTGTAGTTTATCCCAAGAGTCTACGAACTGGGGCATGGGTACCCCAATGACATACAATGTAACCAAGTAAGGTAGAAGAAAATATTAGAACTCCAGTTTCTGTTTTCCATTTTAAAAAAAAAAATTCATGATTTAATTCCAATTGTTATTTTTCTTTTTTTTGGAGAGGCTTTTGCTATAGGGCGGGTGCACTCACCAGACAGAGAGAGACAGAGAGACAGAAAGGCAGAAATCACCCCCTGGGGGGATGGTCATGCCGCAATCCCTTCTCCTCCATTCTCCTCTAGGGATTTGGGCATGCACGCACATGTGCCCGGTGTGAGTTTAAGCCACTGGGTCCGGGACTCAAACCGCAGTTGACTATGTGGCAGTCCAGCAACATAGCCATTACGCTAACTGCTGGTCCCTGTTATTATTTTTAAATCTGACTAGAGAGAAACAGACAGAAAGGGAAAGCAAGAAAGCAAGCTGCCAGATCCGGGACTTGAACTGTGGTTGTCCACGTGGGAATCCAGCACCTTCAACCACCCTACCACAGGCTGGCCCCTCTGATTTCCTTTTTCTACATCCCCTCTTTTGTTGATTTTGGAACGTTTCATAAACTGATAGGCTGATATTCAGCCAGTATGCACCAGTATTGATAGCTAAATTGTTTTGTACAGTTGGAGAACAGCCATTGCCTCAAGCACTGTCTCCCCCACTGCCTACCCTAGAACTCCCCAGCTCTCTTCGTGATGTGGTAACTAAGTGGTTTATACCTGGAAAGCTGGTTTTCTGCTAAAACTCCTGAGTAAATAGCCTCTCTAATGGTTTCCTAGTGAAGATTCACAGGCCTGTTAAAATATTTTTTTCTAAAAATTATTTTATTTAACTTTATTTATTTATTTATTTTCATTTGACCAGGGAAGGACAGAGAGACAGAGAGACAAAATGAGAAAGCAAGCTACCAAGTCCAGAACTCAAACCAAAGTCGGCCATGTGAGAGAGAGTCCAGCACCCATAACCACCACGACACCTGCCGACCCCTATTAAAATATTTTTTAAAGAATTACTTAACTCATTTATTATTTTTATTTTAATCTACAGAGCACACATGCTCACCAGAGAGAGAGGGAAAGTGAGAAACAAGCTGCCAGGTCTAGGACTCTAACCATGGTTGGCCACGTGG